>NC_086004.1:19924166-20235833 GCF_030014385.1 Trichomycterus rosablanca
TCTGTACTGAAAGTATGTACTTTTTTACCGGCAGAGTAGTGCATACTTCCTCCAATCTAGTACGTACTCCGTAAGTATGCGATTCCGGACGCAGCTCTAGTGCACTCTCAACATAGACACAATTTTACATCATCCTACGCGCGCTCCCAAGAGGAAGGCTGTTCGAAATCCTAGATGCCTTAATATGCTCCCTACTAGGGTATCTTAAAATTTCAACAGTACTTTGAGCGGAGAACGAGTGACCATACGATGCTTCCTTAGTGGTGAAGGCAATCCCAGCATTCAGTGTGGCACAACTTTTCTCACAAAAGAAGATAACAAATATGGTGGACGATGCGGGGCAAAAAACTGAGTTATTTTCAATGTAAATAAATTATCATTGGTTTTTAATTTGTATAAACGTGTACAAGTGTATTTATTTGCAGGTTCGGGCTTGTCGGGGACAGTTTAACCGTTTTCGGTACACGGAGGGAGATGTTAGTCGTAGGGCTGCAACTATCGATTATTTTTGTAATCGAGTATTCTATCGATTATTCAAGCGATTAATCGAGTAATCAGATAAGAAATACTTTTGCTTTTAAAAAAAATACATATAAGAATAAATACCACATCTCTTGAAACAAACTGAATATTTTTATTACTTGCATACCGTATATATATATATATATATATATATATATATATATACAGTGTATCACAAAAGTGAGTACACCCCTCACATTTCTGCAAATATTTCATTATATCTTTTCATGGGACAACACTATAGACATGAAACTTGGATATAACTTAGAGTAGTCAGTGTACAACTTGTATAGCAGTGTAGATTTACTGTCTTCTGAAAATAACTCAACACACAGCCATTAATGTCTAAATAGCTGGCAACATAAGTGAGTACACCCCACAGTGAACATGTCCAAATTGTGCCCAAATGTGTCGTTGTCCCTCCCTGGTGTCATGTGTCAAGGTCCCAGGTGTAAATGGGGAGCAGGGCTGTTAAATTTGGTGTTTTGGGTACAATTCTCTCATACTGGCCACTGGATATTCAACATGGCACCTCATGGCAAAGAACTCTCTGAGGATGTGAGAAATAGAATTGTTGCTCTCCACAAAGATGGCCTGGGCTATAAGAAGATTGCTAACACCCTGAAACTGAGCTACAGCATGGTGGCCAAGGTCATACAGCGGTTTTCCAGGACAGGTTCCACTCGGAACAGGCTTCGCCAGGGTCGACCAAAGAAGTTGAGTCCACGTGTTCGGCGTCATATCCAGAGGTTGGCTTTAAAAAATAGACACATGAGTGCTGCCAGCATTGCTGCAGAGGTTGAAGACGTGGGAGGTCAGCCTGTCAGTGCTCAGACCATACACCGCACACTGCATCAACTCGGTCTGCATGGTCGTCATCCCAGAAGGAAGCTGACGCACAAGAAAGCCCGCAAACAGTTTGCTGAAGACAAGCAGTCCAAGAACATGGATTACTGGAATGCCCTGTGGTCTGACGAGACCAAGATAAACTTGTTTGGCTCAGATGGTGTCCAGCATGTGTGGCGGCACCCTGGTGAGAAGTACCAAGACAACTGTATCTTGCCTACAGTCAAGCATGGTGGTGGTAGCATCATGGTCTTGGGCTGCATGAGTGTTGCTGGCACTGGGGAGCTGCAGTTCATTGAGGGAAACATGAATTCCAACATGTACTGTGACATTCTGAAACAGAGCATGGGCCTCATGGCAGTTTTCCAACAGGATAACGACCCCAAACACAACCTCCAAGATGACAACTGCCTTGCTGAGGAAGCTGAAGGTAAAGCTGATGGACTAAACCCAATTGAGCACCTGTGGCGCATCCTCAAGTGGAAGGTGGAGGAGTTCAAGGTGTCTAACATCCACCAGCTCCGTGATGTCATCATGGAGGAGTGGAAGAGGATTCCAGTAGCGACCTGTGCAGCTCTGGTGAATTCCATGCCCAGGAGGGTTAAGGCAGTGCTGGATAATAATGGTGGTCACACAAAATATTGACACTTTGGGCACAATTTGGACATGTTCACTGTGGGGTGTACTCACTTATGTTGCCAGCTATTTAGACATTAATGGCTGTGTGTTGAGTTATTTTCAGAAGACAGTAAATCTACACTGCTATACAAGTTGTACACTGACTACTCTAAGTTATATCCAAGTTTTATTTCTATAGTGTTGTCCCATGAAAAGATATAATAAAATATTTGCAGAAATGTGAGGGGTGTACTCACTTTTGTGATACACTGTATATATATATATATATATATATATATATATATATATATATATATATAAACAATAATACATACACATTGCCTCTCATTGGAGGTGGATGAGGTGGATCTGACGTTTGTGTGTGTGTTTGCCTGAGCCCTCAAAAAAGCCTGTGGTGGTTGCAATGAAAAAAAGTAAACACGACGCTCTAATGGTCTGCGTTTTTCTGAGTTTTCATTGTTTCCAGTTTAAAATAATCTCAAACTTTCAGTCGTTTTCTCTATTCCTCTCTGCTCACCCCGCTATATTCTCTCTCTCTCTCTCTCTCTCTCCATTTTGCAGTCCGCGCTATCAAATCGTTACTTTTATATTCAACAGTACACGGAAGCGGCGAGCGTGTACAAATAGGCGAAAAGTACCCAGATTAAGTCCTGTTAAGTACTGTTTAAGTGTGAGATTTGGAACGAGCCCTCACGTTAAAGTGAAAGTCCGTGCGGAACACCGTGAGCTGTGTATCGGTGTATGGAATAAACGATTCCTCGATGCGAAAAATTTTAATCGACCATTTTTAGTAATCGAATTACTCGAGTTACTCGAGGAATCGTTTCAGCCCTGGTTATGCCTAGTTCACACTACACGATTTTTGGCCAGATTTCGCTCGGCGACTGGTCGGCGATTGATTTTCCGGGTCGGGAGCAACTCAGCGTTCGCTCGGCGATCAAAACTCGGCTCTCAGTCGCTAAGTGTGAACTATCCAACAACTCGACCCGACCGGCTCGCCGACTGCTCGGCGACTGGATCGAGTTTTCTAGCAAGCCAGATATCTGATCTCAGATGTACGACTGGAAATGAGTGACATGTCGAACAGCCAATGAGAACGCAGGATACAGCGTGAGGGGAAATGCAGGAGAGGATATAGTTTATATCAGGATACACCGGCACACACACGTTTTACAGTATTTCTGATTTGATCCTCTACAAAACATAACACCCACGCTGCATTACAAAATTATTAATTAACCTCCAACTTACTACAGAACCATCTATACTGTTTGTGTTGCCAAATCCACTCAGATTCATTTATTTTCCTCTTTGATTTTACGCTGCACATCAGCTCACAAACTTTGATCACTCGCTACTTGTTGACGTGCATTTTTGGACGTGGTATCATTAAACCATTGGTCACTTCTCGCGTTTGTTCTCGTGACTAAACGTAGAGAAGCTCACCTGCGATTCCAGTTGGTGATGAATCGTGTAGTGTGAAACCCCCGATCGCGATCAGTCGTGTAGTGTGAAATATACACTGACTGAAAGACTCCCGAGTGCAAAAGATTCAGTCGTGTAGTGTGAACTGTACAGCGACCTGACGACTGGGAAAGTCGTGTAGTGTGAACTTGGCATTAGTCGACATGCTAGCGTGTTGTGTCACCTCATCCCATTGGTTTGAATGGCATAATGCTAACTGTGTTTGCTTAGTAAACGAAACCCCCAGGTTTCCGAACGCAACAAGTGTGTGTATGAGAAAAACCTAGTCTCAGAAAAGAATTCAGAAGTAGGGTAGAAGTTCCACTGGTGTAGAAAATGCAGACAAGCAGTCACCAGTTAAGCCTTTATTTCTAAAGAATAACCTTTTCATGCAAAACAGCACAAATATCTGATTATACACAGAGCACTTCTTGTTTTTCCTCCATTTCATTTCCACAGGCGGAAAATATGAAGCCCTTTATAGCGCTTAGTATTCACAGAACAAAGATCTGTTGAGTACGATTTATAAGGGCATTCACTCTGACTCTCAGGGCGACTGTCTGTGTCAAGGAAAACGGATGATCGTCCATGTTACAGCACATTCACCAAGAATCACAAGTGCTCAATGTTCAAGCACAATAAGCTAGTATACACTGATGGAATTCACTTATAAAATATCCTTCTAAAAAGCGACCAAATAAACATTTTAAACACACTACTGCCTTTATATGCTGTCGATTAATGGTTCTAATATCTCAAATAAAGTAGTAAACAGACATCTAAAACATCTGCATAAACTGTGTACATGTCACAAGCATTACTATAATGTTTATCAGCCATAACATTAAAACCACCACCTTGTTTCTACACTCACTGTCCATTTTATCAGCTCCACTTACCATATAGAAGCACTTTGTAGTTCCACAATTACTGACTGTAGTCCATCGGTTTCTCTGCATGCTTTGTTAGCCCCCTTTTATGCTGTTCTTCAATGGTCAGGACCCCCACAGGACCACTACAGAGTGGTGGATCATTCTTAGTACTGCAGTCACACTGACATGGTGGTGGTGTGTTAGTGTGTGTTGTGCTGGTATGAGTGGATCAGACACGGCAGCATTGATGAGTTTTTTAACTGCTGGACTGAGAATAATCCAGCAATAAAAAATATCCAGCCAACAGCGCCCCGTGGGCAGCGTCCTGTGATCACTGATGAAGGTCTAGAAGATGACCAGCTCAAACAGCAGCAATAGATGAGCGATCGTCTCCAATTTTACATCTACAGGGTGGATCAACTAGGTAGGAGTGTCTAATAGAGTGGACAGTGAGTGGACACGGTATTTAAAAACTCCAGCAGCGCTGCTGTGTCTGATTCACTCATGTCAGTGTCACTGCAGTACTGAGAATGATCCACCACCTAAATAATACCTGCTCTGTGGTGGTCCTGTGGGGGTCCTGACCATTGAAGAACAGGGTGAAAGCAGGCTAAAAAGGTATGTAGAGAAACAGATAAACTACAGTCAGTGATTGTAGAACTACAACATGTTTCTATATGATAAATGGAGCTGATAAAAATGGACAGTGAGTGTAGAAACAAGGAGGTGGTTTTAATGTTATGGCTGATAAGTGTATTGATTATTGCTGGGGTCTTGTTTATATGGCTTTTATAGGGATTTTCATGGCACTTTAAGACTTCTCAGAGGAGCGCAGACTGTTATAGCTGTGGGTGCTGTGGATGTGCAACAGTGTTCGCTAAGTAACATGACAACATGGTAGTTTTAGAGGAACTGCATGTTATTTTACAGGCTCCTTCAACAACTTACAAACTACATTCCCACAAACTTTGCACTGCTTTGTTTATTATAATTGCTCATTTTCGCAGCTCATTTTTCTAGTCAGGGTCTGGGTGGGTCCAGTTTTCTTTGGAATCACTGGTCGTAATACAGTAACACACCCTAGACACAGTATGCCTTTACATTTGCAGCATTTAGCAGAAGCTTTTATCCAAAGCGACTTACAGTACTGTGACAGTGTATTGTCTAAGCAATTGAGGGTTAAGGGTCTTGCTCAAGGGCCCAACAGTGGCAACCTGGCAGTGAATACTAGGCCGGTATCTTAACCACTAGGCTACAACTGCCCAATACACTTGTCCAGCTGGTAGCATCGCTGGGGGTAGGTGAGCTCTCAATGCTGGTCCCAGAATTGTATTGCTTTTTTTAAAGACACTTTTAAGACAAGTCTGATTATGTGACTGTCTTAGTTGCATAGTGTGCCCTCTTAAAAGCAAGTAATCATGCACTGTGCACTTTCCTGTGATTGCAAAACTAACAATCTCAGGCGTATAAGTGGTGTGCACTCATTAAAGATTCCTAGGTAACTATATTCCCAACTTAATTTGAGTATTTGTATGATTAGATAGATGATAGATAGATAGATAGATAGATAGATAGATAGATAGATAGATAGATAGATAGATTATTAATCCCAAAGGAAATTATTGGTCTCCAGTAGTTTAACAAGCAAAAGAAGAGGAACTAATACAAATACAAATAAAGTAAGTAAATAAGTAAATATGGTGCATTTATACAGCATATGGTATTTACTTTAAATATATATATAAATATATATGGTGATGTACTTTAAAGCACCCCGCTGTGCAGAATTTCTAATTAGGGAATGATGAATGATATTTCCTTTACGTGTTTAGACACAGCGCTCCCAAAACGGCTCGTTATGCTCCGTACATCCACCGAATGGCAGAAATGAAATCTCACCTGTTAATTTCACAGTCGTCACTCGTTCTGACTGAGCTTTGAAAAGTGCACGCTTTTAAATCAGCAAGTATTAATAAATGCCATCCGAGTCATGTCTAAAATTAGATGCTTTTGCTAGACAACGGCAATGAATATTGTCAGGAAGACAAACCTCTTTGTTTCTACACTCACTGTCCATTTTATCAGCTCCTCTTACCATATAGAAACACTTTGCAGCTCTACAATTACTGACTGTAGTCCATCTGTTTCTCTACATACTTTTTTAGCCTGTTCTTTAATGGTCAGGACTCCCACAGGACCACCACAGAGCAGGTATTATTTAGGTGGTGGATCATTCTCAGCACTGCAGTGACAATAACATGGTGGTGGTGTGTTAGTGTGTGTTGTGCTGGTTTGAGTGGATCAGACACAGCAGCGCTGCTGGAGTTTTTAAATACCATGTCCACTTACTGTCCACTCAATTAAGACACTCCTACCTAGTTGGTCCACCTTGTAGATGTAAAGTCAGAGACGATCGCTCATCTATTGCTACTGTTTGAGTTGGTCATCTTCTAGACCTTCATCAGTGGTCACAGGATGCTGCCGACTGGGCGCTGTTGGCTGGATGTATTTTTGGTTGGTGGACTATTTTCAGTCCAGCAGGGACAATGAGGTGTTTAAAAAACTCCTGCTCGGAGTGCTGTGTCTGATCCACTCATACCAGCACAACACACACTAACACACCACCACCATGTCAGTGTGACTGCAGTGCTAAGAATGATCCACCACCTAAATAATACCTACTCTGTTGGGGTCCTGACCATTGAAGAACAGCATGAAAGGGGGCTAATAAAGCATGCAGAGAAACAGATGGAGTACAGTCAGTAATTGTAGAACTACAAAGTGCTCCTATATGGTAAGAAGAGCTGATAAAATGGACAGTGAGTGTAGAAACAAGGAGGTGGTTTTAATGTTATGGCTGATCAGTGTATTATGAGTTTGGCACAGAGATCAGGCAAAATGTTCTTATCACAGGTTTCCTCCTGACGTCAGCTTAACACAAACCGTACATTAATAGCACAATAAAACAGATCAGCTGATATCCAGCAGACACCGCCCAGCAATAACAACAGGCGAAATCCTTTTCTTGGCCTGTCGCTTTGGTAACGCTTAAGGCCAGTTGACCTTAAACAAATGGCTCTGCAGTGCTTTAGTCATTAACGTCCTGCTGTTTGTTGTTTAAGAGAGCCGTGCTATCTAGTGAAGAGCGCAGGGCTGTGTCAGCCAAGAAAAGGATAAGCCTGAAAAAGCCCTAAGAGTTAAACCAGATCTGATAAATCAGTTTCGCACTCATCTCCTGCCATGGCAACGAACTCTCCCACTTTCCAACTTAGAAAGGTCATGGCAGATGTGAACAAGATTACTGGTCATGCATAATAAATGAACAAGGATTAGGATGGGTTAACATTTCAGTGTAAACTGGAAGCACAAGAGTAGAAGACAGAAAAGAAAGAAAGAAAAAGAAGAATCATTCCTGCCGTTCAGCCTTAATGCATAACCAGACCTCCCTCTCTGGAGGACAGCAAGCAGCCATCTGCAAAATGTCTTCTGTGACAACTTGGCATTGTTTAAATAACTGTAACCTTTACAGATTGAAAAATGACAGAACCCAGGCTCAACATTTAATGCTAACAGTATACCATTTTCTATTGCTTACAATATGGCACTAAAGAACAAATCATAATAATGCTCTGAGGAACAATCACGAATGTATCAACCATACAGTCATAATTGTACTTAAACACCTTAAAAAAATACTCAAAAATTAGTGACCAACTCTTCACAACCACGCTGGCAATGTTCCGCTAGCACACCAGCGCCTAGATTCTGAACTCCTCGGTTCGAAACTCGACACTGCCACCAGTCAGCTGGGCGCCATCTAGCGTGCATAACTGGCAGTCCCTGCAGCAACTAATTGGCCACCTGGTCATGCGCCCGCCTCCATGTGTCGACCACGAATCTGCGAAACCCCCCCCCTTGACTAGCACCAACTCCCCCCGTCAACTATCGCACAGAAGTCATTGAGAAAGCTCTAAAATAACATAATTAACGTTGTGCACATCATACATATAGAAATATTTACTTTAAAAAGATAATCCCAGATCCCATCTGAGCCGATTCTATGAGCAAATTATATAAATTCGTTGTTCACTTTCGTAATTCGTAAGCGGTTCTTGCTTTTGATGTAAATGAGAGCAGAAAACGTTACTTCACAGAGCCAAGCAGAGGCAAAAGTACATCAATTACCTCAATAAAGTTGGTTAGATTCAGGTTAGTTAGATCTGCTTTGACTGACAGACTGTGATTGTGATAAAGTGACTGTGATTCACTTTAAATTCACTTTAATTCATTTTATAATTTACTTCATAATTTATATCTTACTACTGTGACTTAAATTTCATACTATCCTCACAATGTTAACTGAAACTACACCTCCATATGTACCATATTTACCCTCAGGTCCTGTTGTTGTTGTGTGTTGTCCGAGTGTTGTTGTGGTTATACAAATACTTTTTGGTATAATGTGAATGTCTGTAGTGTGTACCATTACTTACTATTACTTACTTTTTTGACTTGATTTATGTAACTTGCTACTGAGGCCTCAATTTCCTTTGGGATCAATAAAGTATCTATCTATCCATCCATCCATCCATCCATCCGACAACTTTTAGCTCCACAGGCAGAATGAGTGTGACTCGGCTTCCGCTCTGTGGTAATAGCAGTATAATTAAGCCTGAGCTTTATAAGGTAAGCGAGTCACACAGAATGTTTCAGTAACTGGTGTTTATTTAAAACCACGACATTCATTAATAACATTAAAACTGGAGAGATATCTGAGAAAAGGAACTTACGATTCGGTTAAAATGAATTGACTCCTGACTCACTTATAGCGACACTGTGAACAGAGCATCTCCTACACCTCTCTTAAAGACACACGTACTATAACAGCAGTCATCGTTTTTGTCACTTATCTTCACTGTTCGCCTTATTTGTAAGGATTTCTTTCAGATAACATTAAACGTGCGTTTGTGCGTGGTCAGCAAGACTGCGTGGTCTCCTGTGGATAAAAAATGAATTGCTTTAGTTTTAGAAGTAAAAAATCTCGTAATGCCACACAGGACAGGCAGTGCTTAACCATGCTGGTGGCATGGGTCTACATGACGGTGATAGTTACGTGTGTAATGTTTAGGTAAGAAATCTAGTAATGAGACCTTGTCAATTCTATTAATCAGCTGTTTCCGTTTCTCATTTGACTTTTCATTTAAACTGACATGAAATGTATCTCTCACATTGAACTGGCAAGCCGGTCTAGGGTGTATTCCTGCCCAGCAGTCAGTGCTTCAGGGAATAACTGACCCGTCGCAACCCTGACCAAGAGAACTCAGTGGTAAAAAATGAAATAGAAAAAGGAATCTTATTTATTTAAATGCTTATTTAAGCAATGTACTGTAGACTAACTACTATTACTACTGTATACTAAAAGTAAAATGGTAAATAAAAAAAATGAGACAACACAAGCATGTTGTCTTAACTTATACATTATTTTTAAAATTAGTTTGATGATTCCAACATCCATTATTGTGTTTTCTTGTCTAAAGGAGTGTTACAGAATCTGAGAATTGTGCTATTTTCCCACTTTAATCAGCACAGACACTACAGAATTGGGTTAAGATGTGTAGCGCTTGGTTTCCTACTGCAACCCTTACAAGGATAAAGCACCTGAGGACATGAAAAACTGTTTATATTCGCATAACACACGTTACTGCCACATTCCCTAATGTTTAAATAAAGCATGATGTCTTGTTAATACTAAAGGGCTAAGCATTGTGCTTTATATTTCAATAAGACACTAAAAGCTCGTCAAAACAGTCATATCATCAGTTAAAAGCAAAACTTTTGCCGCTCAGGTGGCGCAGCGGAGCTGAGATTTCAAATACATCGTTTCGAATCTCAGCTCTGACATCCGGCTGGGCTGGGTGGCTATATGAACAACGATTGGCTGTTGTTCATCCAGGAAAGGGAGCGGAATAGGGACCTCATAACTGATGCAGATACGACCTCTGCTGGCTGATCGATGGGGAATAATTCTGATCAGGGTGTGGCTCTTCCGTGTACAAGGCTGATCCGCATATGAACTCGCCTCGTGCAGGTGAAAAGATGCAGTCGGCTACTGCGCATGTGTCGGAGGGGGGCGTGCGCCCGTTCGCTCTCCTCAGTCGGGGCGGGGATCAGCACCAGTAGAGAGGAAGCATAACGCAATTGGGTAAAAAATTGGACGCGCTAAAATCGGGAGAAAAAGGTGAGATATAAAAGAGATTAAAAAATGCATTTAAAAAATCTTTAGTTAAAACATTCATTAAAGCAACAAAGCTATAATGACGGCATTTATGGTGGAGCATTAAAACAGACATCACCTGACTCAATTTGATCTAAATACAGACCATCAATAATCTGCACAAATTTTAAACAAAAATATTTTAATTTGGTCAATATATACCTGGGCGAGACGGTGGCTTAGTGGGTAGCACTGTCGCCTCACAGCAAGAAGGTCTTGGGTTTGATCACCAGGTGGGGCGGTCCGGGTCCTTTCTGTGTGGAATTTGCATGTTCTCCCCGTGTCTGCGTGGGTTTCCTCCGGGAGCTCCGGTTTCCTCCCACAGTCCAAAGACATGCAGTCAAGTTAATTGGAGAGACTGAATTGCCCTATAAGTGAACGGGTGTGTGTGTGTCTGCCCTGCGATGGACTGGCGTCCCATCCAGCTGCACTATTAATGTCCCCCCCCCCCCCCCCCTTGACCCTAATTGGATAAGCGGATAAGAAAATGAATGAATGAATATATACCTGCTGTGAACAGGTAAATGTGTTATATGATGTGCACCACCAGTGCTTTTTAACAATGAACTACAGCATTTATAATTTTATATCATAATGTCCTTGAAGGCCACTGTTTTATGAATTCATTTATGGTTATATAATAAAAAGGACATTTGCATGACATGACACATCATGACTAACCAGCTTACTGTCTCACAGTAACAAAGTGAAGTGCTTTCTATTTCAAATATTTCAAGTCTGAACTCTAATCTCAGACCTGCATTAAATAATCTAAGTGAAATTTATGTGCAACAAAAGTGCATGGGGGCTGAAATGAACCAAAGCTCATATTTATTCCTAAATTTCAGTCTCAGAGGTAATTAATCAGCAGCGTGCCATGTGGCACCGAGGCAAAGCTCTGAACACCAGCACGCATGCACACATCCCTCACATATCTTTCCACTGAGAATAAAAACAAATGTCACACTCCATTTCCTCTCAAAAATAGATTTATATTATTCAAGAGATAAACAAGTATGAAGTAATGTACACCTTATATATCAAGAAACTATTATGTGGCAGTGGTAGGTCAGTGGTTAAGGTACTGAACCAGCCATCAGAAGATTGTTGGTTTAAACTAGGGCTGGCACCGATCCAATACTCTAATCTTAAACCGATACTTGTATTTTCTAGATATTGTCTAATAAGAACTAGATAATACTGCTCACACAGTGCACACTTCAAGTACATTACAGTTATTCAAATTAATCCAATGTACATGTTTAACAACTGAATAGCTCTGCAGTGCTGTAGGGAAAGAATTGGCTGCATCCAAGCTATTGCTTAATGTTCTTTTATTTTTCCGAAATAGAAGTAAACAAACTTAGTGCAGCATTGTAGTAGTAAAACTAGAACACTCAAAATGAAGTGAAGGTTCTTTTTGAGGAAAATCAGCATCTCTGCCGTGTTAGCGGACAGTCGGTTCCTCTTCTCATCATATAATAATAAACTCGCTGTATTCGACTGAGTGTTTATTTTTTAGGTGCCGTATCAAATTGGTAGTAATTGTAGATCGTTTAATTAAATTATATCTGGTTTGTTTCTTATGAGCCACCGTACTTGTATGCGTGTTGTAACTGTAACAATGGTTCTGTGGTTGTATTGTGACAATGGTTTGATGGACGTTTCTACGCGAAGTGAGTGTGTTTTGACCCTTTGGGGCTTCCATAGTGCATGGAATAGCGTGCTTGGATAACGCGACGACTCTAGCTGTCCGCTATTCGGTACCGTAACAGAAGAAGTTAATAAAGTGTTCTGCTCCCGACAATCTGTGAATATACCGTGTATTTATTTCTTTATTAAGCGAGTGCATCACTACATTGTTTTGTGAACCGGAGTGATCCTTGACTCACACACCATATAAATAGTAAAATTCTACAGGAATGAACGCAGCTCTGCTCCTACCGCCTCGTGAAACGCTCGCATTGCAGACATTACACTTCGCTGTTGGACTTGTTTCACTTTACAATTTAAAGTATTTCCACACAGCGGACATGCGGACATAAAACAAAGGATCGGGCTCAGAATCGGCCTTAGTAAAGCCGATACCGATCAGTTAAAAAATGCCTTGATCGGCCCCGATTTCGATCTTTGAGATCGGATCGGGACATCCCTAATAGTTATTGCAGGAGAGCATTAGACACATTTAATTAAAACAGTGAAAAAGATTCATGTTTTTTCTTATTAATTTAAGGTTAATTTTTTATTACCCGACTAATCAGTTAATCAGAAACAACAGTTTGATTGATTATAAAAATAATCACTAGTTGCAGCTTTATTAAAATCCCAACTGTTAAAATAAATTGCACTGACAGTAAATTCATTCAACGAGATCCAGATTTAAACTCAGTCATATTATTATCTAGATGTCTCACTGATCTCATGTAGCACTATGACCCAGGGGTTGTTGTACACACATGCACAATCGATAGGACACCAAAATAGCCATCACTGCCAATTGCTCCAAAACAGAAGATGGTAAAAACAACCAGGGTTCAAGAGATAAACAAACCCCATGGTTCAGTTAGCTCCGATTTGGTCTAGTATGGTTCCGACTATTTTTTGTTATAATATAATCTTTGTTAAAATACATTTTCTTCTCCGCAAATGAAAAATATTACAAAGGGAAGGGGAATATGAGGGATAATTTTAAAAGACCAATACTAAGAAGCTCTTTGTGTGCATAGACTCACAAACGCACAATTAAGAAATCAGTAGTGGTGAGCAGCTTGTTTAAGGTTAAAAAGGTGCAATGTATACAAATTAAAATATAATTGTTCCTTTAGCCTGTTTATCCTGCTTCTAAGAACACTGGCTGATGCCAACACCGATATGTAGAGAGCAGTGAGACTGACAGGCGAAGGTGGTGTTTCTGATTGGCTGGCAGATGTGTTTAAAGTCTTCAAAACATAAATCACATTTGTGAATTATTGCATCTGACCAAATTTACCCATGTTATTACCCATGTGATAATATAATAATTGCAAGGAACATAAAATCAATAATATCAAACCCACATTCACATTTTACTAAAGAGTAATAAGCCGTAAGTCATAAACTATTTTTGGACATCTGCTGACAGATCGATGTCGCCTGCACAGAGATGGGGGATAGTGGAGATCAGTGCAGGCCTCAAGCAGGTGAAAAAAATGTAGTCGGCTACTTAACACGTGTCGGAGGAGGCGCGCGTCAAGGCCTCAGCATACTTCATGCGGAGACGATGTTCGCCTGGCTTCGGCGACCGATGTGACGTAATTGCGGACAAGGCGAACAACCACGGAGAGGCTTCGCTTGCCTCGTCACGCACATGGAAGCTGGGCGAGCTCCGCAGGCGACGACACTCCACGACAACGCCTGTGATCGGTCGGTAAAAAAAGAGGCGTGCCATGAAAACAAACATGGACGATTTTGAGGAGAGTCTCAACTGTGATCATCGCTTGCGGCCGAAATCGCATACTTAGCAGGTAATGACTGCTACTCCTACTCTGACTGGACTCACGTGATGCTCGTTGTCCTGGTAACATGTACACTAGGTGGTACTTTACACATGCACGTTGTTTTGGATCGGATTACTTGTAGCGTGCATGGAAATGGAGATTTTAAACAGATTGCTGGGTAGAGTGTACATATAAACACCTTAATCTCATTCTATAATCAGGATGAATAGAGAACATCTTTGTATGTAAACATAGCCACTAATGATCAGAAAAAACAATAAAGAATGAGAAAAAAAGCAAACTGGATCAGCTGCATATGACACAGAATATGTACAGAATACAGAATGAGCAGGTTTATTGTTCTTTAGTAAAATGTATCATTTGATGACCCTAGTGATGTCTTGCCTTAGCCTTTTAATGGTCTCACCAAGAAAATAATGTTTAAAAAATGATTTCTTTGCATTTCTTAGTTTTTTTGGGACTAAACCAACAACGAACAATTAATATTCTTTTACTAGTGCACACAGTATTTTTAATGAGCCTCTACCAAACAGTTGAGATGATCACAAAAATTTTTCAGCTGCTAGCATCAAGTTGACATATACTGTAGGTTACATTTACATTTTCTGGATTTAGCAGACGCTTTTATCCAACGCGACTTACAGTACTGTATAATGTCTAAGCAATTGAGGGTTAAGGACCTTGCCCAACAGTTTGCAACCTGGCAGAGTTGAAACTTAAACCAGCGACTACTTGCTTACTTGTACCTTAACCACTAGGCTACAACTGCCCTTAGGTTAGAGAGGCTGTTTTCTTAAAACCAGTGTCGTCTACCAATTTTTTGAGTTTAACACGTCAACCAAGGAGTGGACACGACCCATATTTAAATACAGCCTATTTTTAGCCAAGTATTTAGACTTAAAGTAAGGTAAAATGCTTACAGGTAATTGACTAACATTACATGCTGCAGTGTGTAGGAATTAAAAGCGACATGAGTACAGCCATTGACGCATAACCATAGCAATCACTATATAAATTTTTGCGGCTTACAGTTGTGACAGTATACAATCCAAGCAATTGAGGGTTAAGGGCCTTGCTCAAGGGCCCAACTTTGGTAACCTGGCAGTGGTGTGGCTTGAACCCACAACCTTCTGATTACTGGACCAGTACCTTAACCACTAAGCTACAACCACCAAGTTAAAACCAGCTGCATTTAGTTTTTTTTTTTTTTTAGATTTTTTTTTACTTGTTTGCAATCTTATATCATTTCATTTTTCTCAACTGTTTTTTCCTGGTCAGGGTCACAGCAGACACTGCTCCACAGGGAAATACTAGGTGCAAGGCAGGAATACCCCGGACACCACATGTGTCCAATCTGTGGCCGCTTCTTAAAGCCTACCAGTGTTGGGTTCCCACACACTTTTGCTGAGCCATGCTAGGCTCCATGTGACTCCCTGCCCAACTTTCCCAAGCACCCGGACCAGTTCCATAGATCGTATAATCACACCAACAGCAGGAAAAGTACCCGCCTGACTTTCTCTTCTTCAAACACGGAAAACAAACAATTGTGTTCGTGTGGACGCCTGGTTAGGGCTGGAGGCTTAAACTTACAGAGTAGGTTAAAAAATAGAAAAGGTTACACTTTACTGCCATTCTGAACTTCATATAAAAAAGATGTGACTGGCAGTTCGAGTGCTTAATAAAAAAACACCAACACCTCCTTTTTAACAGCATGCTAAAATTGGCCGGCTGGTGCATTTCCAAACATGACATCCAACGCACACTGATATACTGTATATCACAGCATATTTCCTGTCCATAGCGTGAAAAGAAAATGTTAGCCAGTAAGCTCAGACTGGTGGACGTACGTGATCCAGGAGAGGTCTGTTTCTTCCTCTGCAATCTGATAAGCCTACACTGCGTTTTCGCACTCAGACGAGACCAGACCCAGCAGGTCACGCTAGCCTGCGTAAGCTCACTTGTGAAAACAGGAGGAAATGGATCTTGTCCCGCTCTGAGATCTCAGCGCAACGTTGGTAAAGAAAGATGATTTGAGTCTGATCTCTCCGCAGTGTTCGGTGTGGCTCTGAGGAATAGCAGGAACAGACCTAATAATACAGATATCCAATATCTTACACACTGTTTGGGTTCTAAGCCGAGTTGAGCTACCTGTCTGGCTTACAATATAACTAATTACAGTAACGATGCTCAGTGAGAAGAAATCCTCTGGCTATTAGGGTTTGGCAATATTGCCGATTTTCATACCGTCATACCGTCCTTCATAAAATACAGCGGTATACGGTAATACCGAGGGGGGGGCAAGTTCGGGCTTGTCAGTGAATGTAACCGTATTCGGTACACAGATGTTATATTGACATGCCAGCACGTTGTGCCACCCCATACCATGGTTTTGAATGGCAAGATACTAACTGTTAGCTTAGCATGCAAAACCCGATGGAATCGCTGTCTAAGTAGCGCGTTCGAATAACCTGCCTTATAAGTCATTGACTAAATAGAATCCTCTCTACTGAGGCAGCTGTCTATGTAGGCAGTAAGACAGCAAGGCAGCTCACTAGGTGTTTGAACACACCCTATGCAGAGCGCTCCCTAGCTTTTGTGTTATCGCCTCAAAAAGTGAGCACCCCCATAACCAATCAGTGAGCTCCAACCGCCTACAACTCCCGCCCCTCCCTTATTGTGGATGCGCACAGGTCTTAAAGTTTCCGTTTTCAAGGTGGACCTTAAGCAGAAATTTGGCGCTTCACATTTTTAAAATACCGTCACCATTTTTAAATACGGCGGTATACCGTAATACCGTCATACCGCCCAATCCTACTGGCTATACAGTCAAATTTTTACAATGAAGCCCTGCCTTCCCAACATTATTCCCATTATTTGGAATAAATTCAAATGGATTAGAGAAAATATTTGCCAGTGAACATAGCCACTAATGATCAGATAAAACATAAGAAATTTGACAACTCTCAACTGCCTGGGACACAATAGGTCTGAAAAGCAACTGTCTATGATTTGCGAGCTTTATAATGAGGGTTACTTAGGCTTTATTCACAATGAAAGGTAAACAAGTAAAACAAAGGGTTTGCTTTACTTGTTTACCTTTCATTTGAGACATTTTAGCCACAAGATAATTCAGACTTACACTTTCTTTCACCCTATTCCTTGCTGTCTTAAAGCAATGTGTTAATGTCTATCACAAGTTTACCAAATAAATTCCGCTGACTCAAGTAAAATGTAGCTTATTAACTCCGTAAAACCCTTGTGACCTTGGTCTGCTCATGTGTAAACGCTCCAGGGGCCGGTACTAAATATAAACACCTGTACACATTTTCATACATCAACGGAAGAATTCAAAAGTGCCAGAAAGTACGTCTCAGAAAACCTGCAAGATGTGTTTAAATCATGCAAATATATGACAATATAAAGGGTGTCCCAAAATTCACGCAAGAAGTAATTTTGATAGAGAACACAGGTTTTTAATTAAAAATTTAAAATTTTTAATTCATTCATAAAGTATACAGTATAGGGTTATGTATGGAATAGCATATCGGGTAAATGGCCTCCACGGCTTTGCTGGCACATACGCACTCTTTTGTCGAACTTTTCCATGACCGTTTTGCATAAATGTGGCTGAATTTCCTCCTTCAAGGCGTGGGTGGTCGTGGGCTTGATGGCATAAACCTTAGACTTTAAAAAAAAAAAAAAAAAAAAAAAGTCCAACGGCGTTAAATCGCATGATCTTTACCGCACAAATGGCGCCAAATTCAAATCTTGTGTGAATTTTGGGACACCCTTTATGATAAGTACTTGTCTGCTGTGTTTAATTCATTAAAAATATCCACTATAATGTCTAAAAATGCTGCATTCTGGGGACACACATTTTTCACCGCCTACCAGCCACAGAAAGCTGCACAGTGCAATATTTTGCTCTGCCATAATGCTCTGAACTGTTACATTTGTGGTTAAGTGGTATTGTATCTATTTCTTGACAGTTAGAGTCTAAGAAAGAGCCCTAGGGGCAATATGGCATGAGACTAGGATCTCACCACTGCATTCACCTGTCTGAGAAAGTGCAAACAATCTATTATCCATGACCACATGTCAAAGAAAGCCAGTTAGATTTAAAGGCCACAGCCGGCATTTAACTCCCCTTACTGGGCCAGTCTGTCAGTCCACAAAAGCATAAACAAGTTCCACTGAATTCCTAATGTGCTCTCCAGTATGAGCGCGGTTCTTCGTCGAATCCCCTGAAGTCTCATACCATAAAGCTTCATTACAAAGTCCAGATTAATGGACGTTACGCAATCACAGTGTCTATTCAAACTAAATGAAATTTGTCAGGGACTAATGCACTTCATCTTTGATTATTCAGATGCAGGTTTAATTAGCAGCATTGACCAGGATATCGAATGGTTTCCATCCGATGTTTTCTGAGATATCGGGCAGCATCTCCCATCTAAGTTACACAGATCAAATCTTAATATTTAATTTAGCAGCATCCCACACAAAAAAGCAGTTTAAAAAGAGGTCTTTGTAGTTTAAATAAGAAACTCACATCGAATACAGTGATGCAATCGACAAATGAAAGAGTAAAATAAAGATCGACATTTTGAAGAGAGCTGAGTAAGAGGGGGAATAGGGGGATTAGCAGGAAAAGATAATCACCAAATGTCACAGAAAAATGTGTTAGCTTAATTAATAGCATGTGATTATATAGACCAGGGGTGGGCAAACGTTTTGGTTCAAGGGCCACACTGGGTTTTAAAATTTGACAGACGGGCCGGGGCAGTAGCAGATGGGAGGTGAACTAATATAAATTATCAATCAAAGAATGAAATGTCTGTGTATAGACGATAGACTCGACTTTAACAAAGGTCGGTAGTGTTTGGAGTGTGCAAACTAGTAGAATCAACTGAAATGCAGGGTATTGAAGAAAAAATGTGAAATAAAAGCAGGCCCTAAAGTAGGGCTCTCGATATGCTTTTGATAAATGGCGATATATACGATACAATACGATATAATGTAAACTTAAAGTACAATGGCAGGCCACTGCCCGTATTTTAGCTTATATTGTTTAAGTCTTAAAAACACAAAATACTGTAGTTCTGATACATTCTGAGAATTACAGTGTTTATATTTTGTATTATTACAAGGCTGTATTTGTATTCACATTGACGGTATTAATATTATATCTACATTTTGACAATATGAAACAAACCAGCAGAATCTCACAATCACATTTCTGCTGTCCGTTTTACTTCAAATAATGAGCATAAAAAAAAAATCACAATATTTGATAATGCTTTGCTATCATTGCAATATTCTCTCAAGAAACCTTACTGTTATAAAATTTGGTATTACTTTATAATGGCTACACATGCGTCTAAGTTACAATGTAAAACTCTCACTCTAGCTTCATAACGACTTCTTCATCGGTTAAAATTTATCATTACCATCCTACCTGTTACAAAATGTTCAAGAACATCATTAGCAGGTAATGCAGTCATGCTTGGGTAAATAAACATCCAGGAAAGGCCCAGGCCTTAATGAGGCTTGCAACTTAGCCAAACGTATGAGCTAAAATAAACACAGCTTAATAACATTGCTTAATGAGTGATTATCAGGATTTGAGCATTTTAAACCTTTACAGTGCATTCCATTCAGATATTAAGAGAATCTAAATACGGAACAAAGCCAAAAATCACCAGTGACTACTGATTACCTTTGAACTCTTAGATAATGCATGCTGCTTTGACAGAATTCACAATGTAAGTTTAGGAATATTTCAACAAACTGTTGTGAATAAACAGTGCTGCATTCCTAAATCCACAGTGGAAGCAGTAGGTCAGCAAGCTCCAACAATGCATCACATTTTCAGGGCCCAAGCCCAATGAACTTGAATTAGGGGTAGGTAAAGGTCAAAATTCTTTATTACAGTATGTATAAAGGGAGAATGTCCGAGGCCCCGTGGTAGATTGGCATCCTGTCCGGGGTGTGTTACTGCTTTGCGCCCAGTGATTCCAGATTATCAGGACAAAGCAGTGGCAAAGCATCCAATAACCAGGATAAAGCAGTGGTGATTGATGTGTGATAGCACTGCTGAGATTACCTGGATCCCCACATCCCAGCAGTAGTTGGCGAGCACCCTATAATGGTATAGTAATATCATATCAAAGTGGCAGATAAAATGAAGCATATTATTTTTTTCTGGCCTGCTTGACATTTAGACATCTAATAATAAATGTAATTACTGTATACCCCTGTAATTACTGTATATATTATGTGGCAGAAGGTAGAATCATTTGCTTGTGTTTTTTTCCTGCAGTGTTAAGATTGTTTCGAGAGTAAATTATATTTAGATGGCAGATGCAATTTAATTGTACATATATGTATTCTTTATGCATTTTCTCCCCTTTATCTCCTTTTTTTTAGCGCGTCCGATTGCCCGATTGCGTCATGCTTCCTCTCCACCAATGCCGATCCCCGCTCTGATTGAGGAGAACAAAGCTAACCCACGCCCCCTCCGACACGTGGGCAGCATGCCGTATGCATCTCATCACCTGCACTTTGACGAGTGCAGTGCCGATCAGCGTTGTGTATTGACAGACACACCCTGAGAGCACTCTTTTCTCATATCTGCGCAGGCGACATCAATCAGCCAGCAGAGGTCGTAATTGCACCAGTCATGAGAGAGACCCCATCCGGCTTAATCCCGCCCACATCCGAACAACAGGCCGATCGTTGTTCATGTGGCCGCTCAGCCTTAGCCGGCAGGCAGAGCTGAGATTCGATACAATGTATTCGAGATCCAGCTCTGGTTCCAGTGTGTGTTTTTACCGCTGCGCCACCTGAGCGCCCATGCAATTTAATTGTTAACATATTTAGTTAAATGAATGAAAAATAAAACGGTCCCTTGCCTTTCTTTCTCATCTTTCCTACATGGGAATGATATAAATAAGTTTGGTGGAGTTGTTATTAGGATACCCAATGAGAACCTTTGTCTTTTTGAACATATTTGAACATATGAACATTTGAGCTTCATTTGAACAGTACTGAGAGATTGAGCTTATATAACTAAACAAATAAAACTGAACACAAGTTGTAAAATGTAATTAACAAAAATGGTAATTTATTGTGAGGAAAAAGACACCCTATGCCCAAATAGCTGGTATTTCCCCCTTTGGTTGAAATAACCTCAATTAGACATTTCCTATAACCACCTATCAGTCTCTGGCATCGACTGGGAGAAAGTTTTTCCCACTCCTCCATGCAGAATTATTTCAGCTGTGTGAGGTTTGAGGGGTTTCTTGCATGCACAGCCCGTTTCAAATCACCCCACAGCATCTCAATAGCATTAAGATCCGGGCTTTGACTTGGCCATTCCAGAACTCTCTATTTATTTCTTCTGGAATGGGCCACCTTCGCTTCAGTTTTTGGACAGATGGTCTTACATTTTCCTTAAGCACCCTCTGACAGTGAAGAATCCATTGTGGATTCTATAATGGAGAGCTTGCCAGGCCCTGCTGCTGCAGAGCAGTCCCAAACCATGACATTTCCACCTCCATGCTTCACAGCTGGTATGAGGTTCTTGTGCTCAAATGCTGTGTTACTGTGCCCAAATAATTCAACTTTGAATTCATCTGTCCAAAGCACATTGTTCCAGACGTCCTGGTCTTTGTCTAGGTGTTCTCTGGTAAACTTTAGTCTTGCTCTGATGGGTTTTTTTGTTTGTTTGTTTTTTTGACAGCAAGGGTTTCATCCTTGCTCACCTCCCATGAAAATCAAACTTGTGTCTCTTTCCGATGGTAGATGCATGTACCTTGCTATCAACTGTGGTAAGAGCTACCTGTAGGTCCCGTGATGACATTGTAGGATTATTGGAGACTTCTTTACGCATCTTGCGGTCTGCTCTTGGGCTGAACTTGTTAGGACGGCCTGACCTGCCCATGTTGGCATTTGTTTTAAATGTACTTGTAAATTATTTTCCGGACAGTGGAATGGCTGATTTCTAATTGTTTTGAGATCTTTTTAAATCCCCTCCCAGACTCATATGCATCTACAATCTTCTTTCTGAAGGCCTCAGAGAGCTCTTCAGATCTTACTGTGGTGATACCACTCACTTCAACAATCAAGAGCAAACCAAACTAATGTCTGAGGTTTAAATACAACTCCAATGTCCTCTAACGATGGTCTAATCATTGCAGCTGATGTGGTGCACCTGATTCTAATTTGAAGTAGTAATAAATGTGGGGGTGTCTTAACTTTTTCCTCACAATTAATTTGCATTTTTGTTCATTACATTTTACAACTTGTGTTTAAAAGTAAATGTTAAAATTTTTTTAGTTATATAAGCTCCATCTCTCAGTACTGTTCAAATAAAGCTCAAATGTCCATATGTTTAAATGTGTTCAAAAAGACAAAGGTTTTCATGGGGTGTCCTAACTTTTTCACATGACATATTTTAGAACAAGTCTATTTCTGATATTTGAGAAAGAACTAAACTTTGCTGTCTGCAGACAAGCTTGAGTGCGTTTTAATTACCGATCCATCATTTTCAATTAATGGTTTATGATTAGCATTGCCTAATAAGCTTGCAGACAAAAGGAGGCTTCAAACTAGTCTAGAAGAAGCAGCACTGAATGCAAAAAACAACAAATTATTTTTAAAAAGTGTGCTAAAAATGTTAATATAGTTACTACTTACATTCACATTTGCCTTTATGCCTTTATCCAAAGCGACTTACAATTATGACTGAATACAGTTTTGAGCAATTGAGGGTTAAGGGCCTTGCTCAGGGGCTCAACAGTGGCAACTTGGCGGCGGTGGGGCCTGAACCGGCAAGCTTCTGATTACTAGTCCAGTACCTTAACCACTGAGCTATCACTACCCTGTACTACTATACTACTTATGCTAATTGAGGTCAACTTAATGAAGCTCGTTTACTGGCATGTTGCACATACCAAGGAAACTGGTGGCAGATGTTCAGTGAGGCAGAGATATTTCAGTTTCATGCTACATAAAAAAAAGAATAAAAGTTTGCCAGCAATTCAAGTCATCCTGTCTGATCTTAGGTTACGAATTTCAAAACACTGCAAAACTGATAAAACATCAGAGGAAAAAAAATGTATTCCTTATTGGCCACCTTTAATTCCCATCAGCCACAGGAAGTCTTTGATGTGACTTCTGTGAATAGAACCCACAAGCTCCACTCATCTGGCAGTTTTCAGAGTCATTATGCTCCAAGCTGATCATTTTCCACTTCATTCGACACAACACACTTCCTCCTTGGTGTTTCTGACAAGAACAGCAAGCCGGAAAAAAGCTTTAAACAGGGTCCTGTTAAATTTTGCTGTGTGGCTTGATTAACTGCCTCTGACAAGCTCTGTGTGATCACTGCTTAAGGATGAACTATCAAGTATGGCCATTTTCAGTGGCAGAAAACGCTATATAATATATATACAGTATATTATATATAGAGATGCATGAGTACCGATACTGGTATCGGGTATTTGCCCGATACCGCGCTCATTAACTTGTACTCATACTCGCAAACGAGGCTCCGATACTAAACATCCGATACCGTGTGCCTAGTGCACGTTGCTGCGTTATGCCTGGTTCACACTACACGATTTTTGCCCTGATTTTCGCTCGGCGGCTGGTCGGCGCTAGATTTGCCGGCTCGGGAGCAACTCGGCGTTCGCTCGGCGATCAAAACTCGGCTCTCGATCACTAAGTGTGAACTATCCAACAACTCGATCTGACCGGCTCAACGAGCGCTCGAGTTTTCTAGCACGTCAGATATCTGATCTGAGATGTGCGACTGGGAATGAGTGACATGTCGAACAGCCAATGAGAACGCAGGATACGGTGTGAGGGGAAACGCAGGAGAGGAGTGTAAACAGGTGGGACAGGGGGATAATATAGTTTCTATCAGAATACACCGGCACACACACTCACACGTTATACAGTATTTCTGACCTGATCGTTCTCTACAAAACATAACAACAAAACACCGACATTGAACGGTGTTCTAAATAGGTATTGGTATCGGCAAGTATATATATACGTATATATATATATTTTTTTTTATTAGGATTTTATCATCATGTTCTACACATTTTGGTTCCATTCATGACAGGACAGGTAATTACTGGTTACACATGATTCATCAGTTAAAAAGTTTAATGTCAAACACAGTCATGGACAATTTTATATCCCCAATTCACCTTACTTGCACATCTTTGGACTGTGGGAGCAAACCGAAGTGTCCGGAGGAAACCCACGCAGACATGGGGAGAACCTGCAAACTCCACACAGAAAGGACCCGAACCAGCCCACCTGGGGATCGAACCCAGGACCTTCTTGCTGTGAGGCGACAGTGGGACTGTAAGGCACTGGGTAGCACGTAGGTAGCACCCAACCTATTTCCAAAAAAAGATGGAAAAAGCAAGCCAATAATATCATGGTATTAGAAGAGCACTTCAACCTTATTTCCCAGCATGCCATGTGGTAGCATAAACAGCCTAATGGCCCATTTTCCCAACCTGTGTATGAATGCCTAAAGTACCACAGAAAACCAAAATAAAGCCTGGGATGGTGCATAACAGTTTCAGTGCTTTGTTACACCCAACACTCATGAAGAAATTATGCATTGAAGCATGGTGAGGGTAATGGCAGGTCCGGTTTTACTGGGAACACTGAGTGTAAGGCAAGAATACCTTAAATAGGGCATCCCCACCCCCAGCATGTTTGTGTATTTGTTCAGAGATCTGGGCTAATGTAAAAGACTGCTGTGCCACCTCAGTGTCACCATTTATTTAAGTTATTTAATCATTTGTATCCTAAGGTAAGCCATTTATTCTGAATAGGGTCACGGTAGATTTGGAGCCGAGATTCTAAAAGCAATGCATGTTAAGAGAAAACGTCCTTGACAGATGGCCAGTACCAAACCATTTACAGTTCTACTAGACACAGGGATAACATGCTAAACTACACACACGGTGACCACAGGCAAGGATCAAACAGTGGAATGGTTTCTGCTACATTCTTAACTTGGCTAAAACTTAAATGGCACTCTATTAAGTGCACTACTGCTTGTAAACACCTGTGTAGGGAGCATAGCTAGGGCTTGAGTTTTATCCTGAATTTCCTCACTAGAAAAGCCACAGACTTTATCTTCAGTGTTTTGGGAAACAGCAGCAAAAGCACAGCTGGTGAAAAAGTAATCATACAGCAACATAGTCTAGTAAACCAAAGCTTAATCCTGGCTCAGGGTCACTGCCTAAAGAGTTGTGCAAGTGTTCATTGTGTCCATGTGTGTATCCTCTGGGTTCCTAAACATGCACTACAGCTCATCTTTACTCGAACTGTGCCAGTTCCATCTTCAATAACCTCTTCATCTTGGTCAGGGTTGTGGTGGGTCAATCATCACTGGGAAACACTGGGATGAAGGCAAGGATACACTATGGACAAGGCACCAATCCATCACAGGGCATCACACAATCTCTTTTATTTATAGACTTCATTACACATAGGGGCAATTTGGGGAAGCTGCACATTACCTACACTTGCACTCAAATACTGAACTACTACTATTATTATTATTATTATTATTATTATTATTATTATTATTATTATTTATTATTATTATTAATTATTATTATTATTATCATTATTATTATTATTATTTATTATTATTATTATTAATTATTATTATTATTATTATTATTATCATTATTATTATTATCATTATTATTATTATTATTATTATTATTAATTATTATTATTATTATTATTATTATCATTATTATTATTATCATTATTAATTATTATTATTAATATTATTATTATTATTATTATTATTATTATTATTATTATTATTATACAATTGCTGACAAGATTATTCTAAATCCATATGGATAGAACATGTTATGAATAGAACGTGTTTCTCAAAAACATCCTGTCATCTGTTTGGGTCTTCAGGATACCTAATGGCTCATTCACTGTTCCTCTAATTGTGTCCATCCATCTTGCTGCTAGCCATTCTCTTCCTCTTTTAATTTAAACTTTTCCAAGCATTGCTGTTTTTTTTCCAATGAATTGATTCTTAATGTGTCCGAAATAAGAGAGCTCCAGTTTGGTTGTCTGGCTTCAATGTTAGGTTAGATCTGTAGATCAAGATAGATATTTTTTTAATAAAAACTCCCTCTGTTAAAAATTATGTGTACTAACACTAACCCAAGAAGCAAGAAATGTTTCAGATGAGAGTAGATTCTGTATGATGCAATACATGAGTGAGTACCTACTTTTACTTGTAGTTACGAGAATGATTACTTTTTGGAATAATTTTGTACATTGGTATTTTTGAACCCTATTTTGCCAAGCACATTCTCTGTAAATCTCTCCTGAAAATGAACAAAAAGATGTCAGGAACGCATCCTCATCAGCTTTGATTAGCAACTAATTACATTTGTTCTTAAGTCAGTGAATGCATTTACATGAACACATTAGTCAGATTATGACCATAATATAATTACTAGATTAACATGCACTTTCGTTTTCTGTTTTTAGTCATTATTTTTGACATTTCAAGTGCTCTATCAGGGCACTGAGGATGGAATCTCGGCAGTACTTACGGACAGTTGGACATCTACGCAGACGTGATTGGCTATATCTGAATAGGGGGTGGCCTAACAGCCCAGTTATTGGGAGGTGCGCATTAGTGGTGGTAAATTCGGTTCATTTTATGGACTCGGGTTAATCTGAGTCACTCAGTAATGTGATCTGGTTCACTTGGGTCAGTTGAGTCACTTGTACTGACATCTTGATTGCGATTGATTTCACTTGTCTTCCATGCACTCATCTTCTGTAAATAAATCCTTCTCTCTTAATTCTCTTGGCACCTCACACTTCTCTTGTCAGTGACAAGTTGAATCTTGATCATGTGGGAGAGGGGGGTGGACTCACCTACCAATCAGGTGTATAAATGTGTCAAGGGTTTAAGGGGGATGGTCAACAACAAACTGCCATGGTAACTTCACCCATTCGGGCAGCCACAGTGGCACCAAAACAAACAGTCAATAAATTACCATGGGGGCTATGATACTCTTTAAGTGGTACAGTACCAAAGTAGCCTGTAAGCATTTGCATTTTAATAAGAATATAACTACAGTGGGGGAAATAAGTATTTGATCCCCTGATGATTTTGTAAGTTTACCCCCTTACAAAGAGTTGAACAGTCTATAATTTTTATGGAAGGTTTATTTTAACAGAGAGAGACAGAATATCAACAAAAAATCCAGAAAAAAAACATTAAATAAAAGTTATAAATTAATTTGTATTTAATTAAGGGAAATAAGTATTTGATCCCCTACCAACCAGCAAGAATTCTGACCCCCACAGACCGGTTATGTGCCCATGAGGCACACAAATTAGTCCTGTCCCTGTATAAAAGACTCCTGTCACAGAATCAGTTCCTTCCGTTCAAATCTCTCGACCACCATGGGCAAGACCAAAGAGCTATCAAAGGACGTCAGGGACAAGATTGTAGACCTGCACAAGGCTGGAATGGGCTACAAGACCATCAGCAAGAAGCTTGGTGAGAAAGAGACCACTGTTGGTGCGATAATTCGAAAATGGAAGAAATACAAGATCACAGTCAATCACCCTCGCTCTGGAGCTCCATGCAATATCTCACCTGGTGGGGTAAGAATGATTCTGAGAAAGGTGAGGTCAGTCCAGAATTACACGGGAGGAGCTTGTCAATGATCTCAAGGGAGCTGGGAGCAGAGAAATGCTGGATATGACCCCAAGAACACCATCCCCACCGAGCATTTCTTTGCCTCCAAACACGGTGAGTGGAGTTGATGCCAAAGAGCTAAATTTTGGTCTCATCTGACCATATCACATTCTCCCAAGCTTTCTCTGAATCATTCAGGTGTTCATTGGCAAACTTCAGACGGGCCTGTACATGAGCGTTCTTGAGCAGAGGGACTTTGCGGGCACTGCAGGATCTCAATCCATTACGGCAAAGTGTGTTACTAATGGTTTTCTTGGTGACTGTGCTCCCAGCTCCCTTGAGATCATTGACAAGCTCCTCCCGTGTAATTCTGGACTGACCTCACCTTTCTCAGAATCATTCTTACCCCACCAGGTGAGATCTTGCATGGAGCTCCAGAGTGAGGGTGATTGACTGTGATCTTGTATTTCTTCCATTTTCGAATTATCACACCAACAGTGGTCTCTTTCTCACCAAGCTTCTTGCTGATGGAAGCCCATTCCAGCCTTGTGCAGGTCTACAATCTTGTCCCTGACGTCCTTTGATAGCTCTTTGGTCTTGCCCATGGTGGTCGAGAGATTTGAACGGAAGAAACTGATTCTGTGACAGGAGTCTTTTATACAGGGACAGGACTAATTTGTGTGCCTCATGGGCACATAACCGGTCTGTGGGGGTCAGAATTCTTGCTGGTTGGTAGGGGATCAAATACTTATTTCCCTTAATGAAATACAAATTAATTTATAACTTTTATTTAAATATTTTTTTCTGGATTTTTTGTTGATATTCTGTCTCTCTCTGTTAAAATAAACCTTCCATAAAAATTATAGACTGTTCAAGTCTTTGTAAGGGGGTAAACTTACAAAATCAGCAGGGGATCAAATACTTATTTCCCCCACTGTATATATTGTTGTTGTTTTGCTTACAAGAAAATATGCTGCGTTACTAATCTATACCACTACTACTGAAAATAATAATAATAATAATAACGTGCATAAAATCAGCCACATAACGAACACCAGTGTGTTTAACCGCTTGTATTTATTAGAATATTTAACTCAGATTCACGGTCTGGAGTGAAGTCGGTTCAGCCAAATCACCTAAATCCGCAGTGTTTCGATGAGTCTGCTCACTCGCCTTGTGTGCTTAGCAGCAACCAGCCAGAGGACTCATAGGATAGGATCCGGGTTAATTGAGATTTCGGACTCGTGATTCCTAGTTCAGTACAAAGAATCGAATCATTAATCCGGGTGATTCAGGAACCGCCCAGCTCTAGTGCGCATTAGAAAAGGCACACATTGTAAAAGCCGTGCCAAATTAGGTATGTGGAACAAAATGATCCACTGTGACAACCCCTAAATACAAGAGCAGCCAAGAAAAAACATGCCCAATCAAGAATTTATGTAACACAGTTAGAATGCAGTCTGGTACTAACAGCGTGAATCTGAGGCTAATCAGACTATCAGTGTACAGACTAACACACTTGTGAAGTGGTGCTTGCTGTATTTAAACCTTAACCACATGAAAAATAAGAACATGACAGGGCTTGTCTACCTGCAGCAATGTTTTCTCATTGCAACACATCCTATGGGGATAAGGGATACACACAGATTACACATACTCAGAATTTTACAGCTATCTCACACTTCCAAGGTTGCAATAAACCATCATGCAGGATTCGTCACCCTTGACATTTTCATGGGAGAATGACTCGAGTGTCATACAAGGCAAACTGTTAAGTCTCCAGCACGTAACCGACACCTAAAATGACGACACAAATGCACAAATCTATAACCTTTCTTAAACGTGACCTTGGCTGCCAATTGTAGACTTTAAAAAGTCTCCATAAGGGACATGAAACCAGAAATTAATACCATGGCTTTTCATCAGGGAATACACTAGTCATCTGAAGTTGATAACTCAAAAATAGCCACGCGATATATCCTCTTCAGTGATGGGAAGCAGACAGCACACAATTCCCAGGACTAGCACTTCTGACTGATGCTGCTCAGACAGAACAAGCACACCAGTGTCTAAAGGTAATATTAAATCTGTCTCAAAACCTAGTGATCTCTACAAAGAGAGCATTTTACGTCATCCTACGTGAAGACGCCTATCATACATTCACATTTTTGGCATTTAGCAGATGCCTTTATCCAAAGCGACTGACAGTACAGTGACAATATACAGTCTAAGCAACTGAGGATTAAGGATCTTGCTCAAGGGCCCAACAGTGAAAACCTTACAATACCTTAACCGCAAGGCTACAACTGCCCCGTCTTAATTCCAAGATGCTTATTTTGACCGATATTCTGACCAAATAACGAAGGAGCATTGAGTGTTTTCTCAACCGCAAAGGTAATCCCAGCATTCATTTCTCTCTAAAAAAATTTTGAAAGACATGTATGCTGGCCTCCAACAATTACGCAGCAGCCGGCCACATTATTAGGCTATTATTAGGAGCAACAAATTTCCACTCATTTGGAAGGACCACAATCCTCTAACTTTGTTCTTCCACCTCTGATGCTGGTGCCTCAAACAGTGAGTCGGAGTCGCAGTGGCAGGGATGTTGAACCCTGTCCGGTATTCTATCCCCATGATACAAACAATTATGACTGTAGAACAGCTAACTAGACAGCTGGGACCACCGAGACTTGAAACAGAGCCCTGAGACTAGACGATGATTGGCTCACCTATTGAATGCTACTTAGAGCAAGGGACATTGGAGTTTATAAAGCACTGTACTTTCCAATAAAAGTTTCAACACAGATACACAACAATGCAATGCTGAATGCAAAGTTAGTAAAGTACAATTTGTCTTTCTCGTAACTAAAATATTTCATTTGTTTGATTCATTCATCGTTAATTTCATTTGGGATTAATAAAGTATCTATCTAATCTATCTATCTATCTACCTCTCTATCTACCTACCTGTCTATCTATCTATCTATCTATCTATCTATCTATCTACATATCTATCTACATATCTATCTACCTACCTGTCTATCTGTCTATCTACCTACCTACCTACCTACCTACCTACCTATCTATCTATCTATCTATCTATCTGTCTATCTGTCTATCTACCTCTCTATCTACCTACCTGTCTATCTATCTATCTATCTATCTATCTATCTATCTATCTATCTATCTACATATCTATCTACCTACCTGTCTATCTGTCTATCTACCTATCTATCTACCTATCTATCTATCTACCTACCTATCTATCTACCTATCTATCTATCTACCTACCTATCTATCTACCTACCTGTCTATCTGTCTATCTATCTATCTACCTATCTATCTACCTACCTGTCTATCTATCTATCTATCTATCTACATATCTATCTACCTACCTGTCTATCTATCTATCTATCTATCTGTCTATCTACCTATCTATCTACCTACCTATCTGTCTATCTACCTATCTATCTACCTACATGTCTGTCTGTCTGTCTGTCTGTCTGTCTGTCTATCTATCTATCTATCTATCTATCTATCTGTCTGTCTATCTATCTATCTATCTATCTATCTATCTATCTATCTATCTATCTATCTATCTACAGTGCCTTGCAAAAGTATTCAGCCCCCTTGAACTTTTCAACCTTTTGCCACATTTCAGGCTTCAAACATAACGATATGAAATTGTAATTTTTTGTGAAGAATCAACAACAAGTGGGACACAATCGTGAAGTGGAACGAAATTTATTGGATATTTTAAACTTTTTTTAGAAATAAAAAACTGAAAAGTGGGGCGTGCAATATTATTCGGCTCCCTTGCGTTAATACTTTGTAGCGCCACCTTTTGCTGCGATTACAGCTGCAAGTCGCTTGGGGTATGTCTCTATCAGTTTTGCACATCGAGAGACAGAAATTTTTGCCCATTCTTCCTTGCAAAACAGCTCGAGCTCAGTGAGGTTGGATGGAGAGCGTTTGTGAACAGCAGTTTTCAGCTCTTTCCACAGATTCTCGATGGGATTCAGGTCTGGACTTTGACTTGGCCATTCTAACACCTGGATACGTTTATTTGTGAACCATTCCATTGTAGATTTTGCTTTATGTTTTGGATCATTGTCTTGTTGGAAGATAAATCTCCGTCCCAGTCTCAGGTCTTTTGCAGACTGCAACAGGTTTTCTTCCAGAATGGTCCTGTATTTGGCTCCATCCATCTTCCCATCAATTTTAACCGTCTTCCCTGTCCCTGCTGAAGAAAAGCAGGCCCAAACCATGATGCTGCCACCACCATGTTTGACAGTGGGGATGGTGTGTTCAGGGTGATGAGCTGTGTTGCTTTTACGCCAAACATAACGTTTTGCATTGTGGCCAAAAAGTTCGATTTTGGTTTCATCTGACCAGAGCACCTTCTTCCACATGTTTGGTGTGTCTCCCAGGTGACTTTTTATAGATATCTTTGAGAAATGGCTTTCTTCTTGCCACTCTTCCATAAAGGCCAGATTTGTGCAGTGTACGACTGATTGTGTCCTATGGACAGAGTCTCCCACCTCAGCTGTAGATCTCTGCAGTTCATTCAGAGTGATCATGGGCCTCTTGGCTGCATCTCTGATCAGTCTTCTCCTTGTTTGAGCTGAAAGTTTAGAGGGACGGCCGGGTCTTGGTAGATTTGCAGTGGTCTGATACTCCTTCCATTTCAATATGATCGCTTGCACAGTGCTCCTTGAGATGTTTAAAGCTTGGGAAATCTTTTTGTATCCAAATCCGGCTTTAAACTTCTCCACAACAGTATCTCGGACCTGCCTGGTGTGTTCCTTGGTCTTCATGATGCTCTCTGCGCTTTAAACAGAACTCTGAGACTGTCACAGAGCAGGTGCATTTATACGGAGACTTGATTACACACAGGTGGATTCTATTTATCACCATCAGTCATTTAGGTCAACATTGGATCATTCAGAGATCCTCACTGAACTTCTGGAGTGAGTTTGCTGCACTGAAAGTAAAGGGGCTGAATAATATTGCACGCCCCACTTCTCAGTTTTTTATTTCTAAAAAAAGTTTAAAATATCCAATAAATTTCGTTCCACTTCACGATTGTGTCCCACTTGTTGTTGATTCTTCACAAAAAATTACAATTTCATATCGTTATGTTTGAAGCCTGAAATGTGGCAAAAGGTTGAAAAGTTCAAGGGGGCTGAATACTCTCTGTCTGTCTGTCTATCTGTCTATCTATCTATCTATCTGTCTGTCTATCTATCTGTCTATCTATCTGTCTATCTATCTGTCTATCTATCTATCTATCTATCTATCTGTCTATCTATCTATCTGTCTATCTATCTGTCTATCTATCTGTCTAACTATCTATCTTGTCTTAATTACCCTAATCATGCAAGAAACTTAATAATAATTAATACATAGTAAACATTCTATCCTTCTTAAGTTAACCGCTTTCCCTATGTCAGATACAGACAGTAAAACCAGAATGAGATAAACTGTTAACTGTTAGCTTAGTAAATTAAAACTGCAGTGGTGTTTGGAGGCAGGCAATAGCGCAATCCCTTTCTCAATAACCATTTTATCAGCTCCACTTACCATAAAGGAGCACTTTGTAGTTCTACAACTGTAGTCCATCTGTTTCTCTGCATGCTTTGTTAGCCCCCTTTATGCTGTTCTTCAATGATCAGGACCCCCACAGAGCAGATATTATTTAGGTGGTGGATGATTCTCAGCACTGCAGTGACACTGACATGGTGGTGGTGTGTTAGTGTGTGTTGTGCTGGTATGAGTGGATCAGACACATCAGCGCTACTGGAGTTTTTAAATACCGTGTCCACTCACTGTCCACTCTATTAGAGACTCCTACCTCCTAGTTGGTCCACCTTGTAGATGTAAAGTCAGAGACGATCGCTCATCTATTGCTGCTGTTTGAGTTGGTCATCTTCTAGACCTTCATCAGTGTGACAGGACGCTGCCTACGGGGCGCTGTTGGCTGAATATTTTTGGTTGGTGGACTATTCTCAGTCCAGCAGTGACAGTGAGGTGTTTAAAAACTCCATCAGCACTGCTGTGTCTTATCCACTCATACCAGCACAACACACACCAACACACCACCACCATGTCAGTGTCACTGCAGTGCTGAGAATGATCCTCCACCTAAATAATATCTGCTCTGTGGTGGTCCTGACCATTAAAAAAAATGTAGAGAAACAGATGGACTACAGTCAGTAATTGTAGAACTACAAAGTGCTTCTATATGGTAAGTGGAGCTGACAAAATGGACAATGAGTGTAGAAACAAGGAGGTGGTTTTAATGTTATACCTGATCGGTGCCAAACTACATCCAGAGCTGGCAGTTATGATTGTTAGCTTGAGCCCATAGTGGCAAATATGACTAGATTAAATTAAAGCCATGCATCCCATGTTAGGTTGTCTTCTCCTTAGAACACTGAATTTAAATGCACTCTTTTATAGTGCAATGGGCTTGACAGTCAACAGCTTATATTTGACTAATAAGGTTTGGTTATTTGACATTTGCCATATTGTGCATCTCTGTGGGGTAACACTTTTTTTTATTACAAGTCAAACACATCAGTTAAGTCAAACATTATAAGTTTAAAATAAAGCAGAATTCTTTCATCTCAAATTAAACTACAAGCAGGATGTCCTTTGACCAAGAATCCTGTAAGCAACACAAAATCAAATAACTCACTACCTGTGGCAGCGCCACAGAGACTGCAAAAGAAATTTAACTGAAATCAAGCCAAGGTTGCTTTAAATATAACAACATAATTGCTCCTGCGTTACCGTACCATTTCCTGCCATTGTGATTGCTTTAAAAAAAAAGCTGACCCATTCAGTCAATGGACCCTGCTTATCAAGCCAGCTCCTTGTGCTTTATACCAACTACACTGTGGAAAATTACTATAACAATTAGGGATGCATCAATACCATTTTTTCCCAACCGAGTACGAGTAAAAGTACATGTATTTTTGTACTTGCCGATACGGATACCGATACCTATTTAGAATACCGTTTTTTTTAAAAATCTCGTGAGAAGTGACGAGAAGTTTAATGATACCACGTCCAAAAATGCACGTCAACAAGTAGCGAGTGATCAAAGTGTTTGTGCGCTGACGTGATGAAATCAAGGAGGAAAAATAAATTAATCTGAGTGGATCTGGCAACACGAGCAGCATGGATTGTTCTGTAGTGAGTTGGAGGTTAATAAATATTTTTGCAATGTCGGTGTTTTGTTGTTATGTTTTGTAGAGAACGATCAGGTCAGAAATACTGTAAAACGTCCTGCGTTTCCCCTCACGCCGTATCCTGCGTTCTCATTGGCTGTTCGACATGTCACTCATTCCCAGTCGCACATCTCAGATCAGATATCTGACGTGCTAGAAAACTCGAGCGCTCGGCGAGCCGGTCGGATCGAGTTGTTGGATAGTTCACACTTAGCGATCGAGAGCCGAGTTTTGATCGCCGAGCGAACGTCGAGTTGCTCCCGAGCCGGCAAATCTAGCGCCGACCAGCCGCCGAGCGGAAATCAGGGCAAGAATCGTGTAGTGTGAACCAGGCATAACGCAGCAACGTGCACTAGGCACACGGTATCGGATGTTTAGTATCGAGTACGAGTACAAGTTAACGAGCACGGTATCGGGCAAATACCCGATACCAGTATCGGTACTCATGCATCTCTAATTACAATTGCAATCACAATTATTCAACCCCCATTGCAATTTAATTTTGTTTATAAGTGAAGTATTGTAGCACAAAAACCTGAAAAAATTAGTGAACTAAGCGCTATTGCCAATGAGGGATAGGCAAAGATTTCCCAGAAATGCTGCCAGAAGCTGGTGTCTGGCTATGCATCACGTTTGCAGCAGTTCATAATAGCAAAAGGTGCTCTACTATGTCCTAAAGATGTCTGTCATGTTTGTTTATTAAGATTTTAATGTCATGTTTACACACTGTGGTTACATTCATGACAGGAACGGTAGTTACTCATTACACAAGATTCATCAGTTCACAAGTTTATATTGAACAGTCATGGACAATTTAGTATCTCCAATTCTCATCACTTGCACGTCTTTGACTGTGGGAGGAAACCAGAGCTCCCAGAGGAAACCCACGCAGACACGGGGAGAACATGCAAACTCCACACTGAAGGGACCCGGACCGTGAGGCAGTGCTACTTAACCACCGTGCCGCCCAGATGTTTGTCATAAAGGGGTTGAATAATTCTAAGACTGCGGTAGTTGTTATATTAGTGGTGTGGAGCTATTTAAATTGTTCTTGTTTAATTGGTTTATCGCAAACAGCTGAAAGTTTGCTAGTAAACTTAATTTGCAGTGGGGGTTGAATTTTGAACATTTTGATTGCAATTGTATTTCAGTACATTTTACATTTTCAGCATTTATCAGACGCTTTTATCCAAAGCGACTTACACGATGAGCAATTGAGGGTTAAGGGCCTTGCTCGGGGACCCAACAGTGGCAACTTGGTGGTAGCGGGGCTTGAACCGGCAACCTTCTGTTTACTAGTCCAGTACCTTAACCACTGAGCTATCACTACCCTGTAGATAGTTATCAGTATTATCAGTAGATAATCACTTTGTATTTTCTACTGTTTGGCCACAGTAAAAGAAACCACAACTATTTCATATTTAAATCATGAATTAAAAGATCATGATTATCGTCGCTACAACAGTTAATCAACAGTGAACTTCTCAGGAGAGCAATTAAAAACGCTTTCATTTTGGCGCAACAGCTCGATACACTTGTAAACCACGAGTGTCAGTGGTGACACCATTCTGGTCTGCTGCTCAACAGATTCAAGTGTCTGTGTCTGACAAAGGGAAGGCAGAGAACTCAAAAAGGACTGAATGTTTACAATGTATTACTTATTCTTAAAGTTCTTGCATGCTGCATGATTAGGGCAATTGCAAAAGGTCGATTGTATCGAGAATAAACTCTTTTAAATTGCCCACTCAGGTCTGGATTAAACTCTTCAGGCTGAATGTTCAAAATTTATTTCATCACTTAACCATCAAACATGATGATTGCTTCCACACTAGCAACAGCATGAGTCCCTCCAAATTTAATTCAAGCATTGCTGAAAGGACCCTTTAATAATGTAATTTGCTCAGTATGCCAAATAAATATTTTGAACGTAGGCCCGAGTACTGTGTTCATGCTAGCATCTTAAGCAGAAATCAGGATCTAAGGCTGGATAAGACAGGAAAAGCTTTTTAGCAGTAAATACTTTAGATGGGTTTTGGCACTCTTCACTATTTAGTCTGGTGAATCTGTAATGTTTAATTGCTGCTTGACTCCCAAAGGCCTTGACAACATGAAAACTTGACAGTATCAGAAGTATCACGGGGTTAGAAAGATGATAATTGGCTACCTTATCCGAAGAACTGGTTCACAGATGGAGGAAGAAAACCGGAATTCCCAGAGGAAACCCAGGAAGACAGAAGGAACCTGGACCACTCAGAACATTCTCGCTATTAGACCTCGCACTGAGCCACAGTGTCGCTAAAAGAGAGACCTTCAACTTGGTGCTTTCATGAGAGAGATTAGGTTCCATCATTAAGTATTTGGTAAAGACTATTTTTGGTTTATTTTATGTATAAAATAACAAATAGTTCAGTATACACCGATCAGGCATAACATTATAACCACTTCCTTGTTTCTACATTCACTGTCCATTTTATCAGCTCCACTTACCATATAGAAACACTTTGTAGTTCAACAATTACTGACTGTAGTCCATCTGTTTCTTTACATACTTTTTTAGCCTGCTTTCACCCTGTTCTTCAATGGTCAGGACCCCCACAGGACCACTACAGAGCAGGTATTATTTAGGTGGTGGATCATTCCCAGCACTGCAGTGACACTGACATGGTGGTGGTGTGTTAGTGTGTGTTGTGCTGGTATGAGTGGATAAGAAACAGCAGTGCTGCTGGAGTTTTTAAACACATCACTGTCCCTGCTGGACTGAGAATAGTCCACCAACCAAAAATATCCAGCCAACAGCATCCCGTAGGCAGCGTCCTGTGACCACCGATGAAGGTCTAGAAGATGACCAACTCAAACAGCAGCAATAGATGAGCGATCGTCTCTGACTTTACATCTACAAGGTGAACTAACTATGTAGGAGTGTCTAATAGAGTGGACAGTGAGTGGACACGGTATTTAAAAACTCCAGCAGCACTGCTGTGTATGATCCACTCATACCAGCACAACACACACTAACACACCACCACCATGTCAGTGTCACTGCAGCGCTGAGAATGATCCAACGCCTAAATAATACCTGCTCTGTGGGGGTCCTGACCATTGAAGAACAGGGTGAAAGCAGGCTAAAAATGTATGTAGAGAAATAGATGGACTACAGTCAGTAATTGTAGAACTATAAAAGTGCTTCTATATGGTAAGTGAAGCTGATAAAATGGACAGTGCGTGTAGAAACAAGGAGGTGGTTTTAATGTTATGGCTGATCGGTGTATACAATAATGGAAAAATAAATATGTACAATTTTATAATGGAACAACTTGATGTAAGCTCAAGGTAATATTGGGGTTCATGGCTTGTTTTGACTCAATTACAATAGTTTTTAAATCATAATGACTTACACGGTCACAAAATCAGAGAAAGCCAGATGGTATGTTCACACTAGACGAATGTTTACACAGATAAAGATCAGGAAGAAAAAACATTTGAGACAGTGCCAGATTCACAGGGAGTTTCTGGGAATTAATGTACTCGCTACCCAAAAGACAGAAATCAGCTGGAACGAGTTGCATTCAAAACACACATTATTTACATCTGAAAACAATGCTTAGTAGAGAAAGCCTATAAAACATACATTTTCTCCTAATAGGGATGTAACGATGCACCACAAGGCAGTTTTAAATTGGTGCACATGTGCCACGATTCGATTCTGTAATTAATGTAAAATGAATCGATATTCACTTTAAACAGCAGAGGGCACTGGCGCTAGTCGCCTCGCCTGGTTGACGTCACTACACAGAGTTGTACGGGATTTTCCAGCCAAATGTATTCGTGTGAGGATACTTTCTTTATTTGTATTATTCTTTTATTTATATAACGTGGGATTTGTTTTAAAATTTCATTTCAGTTTTTATACTCAAAAAGGGAAATGTGCAGCATTGTTTTGCATAGTTTGTACCTACCTCAGAAATAAAAGAGCATTCAGTATTTAGTAGAGATGGAACGATCGATCGGCTATGAATCGGTATCGGCCGACTTTTAATCAAAATATGCTATCGGCGATCGGCCGATATTTCCTAAAAGACCTAAAATAACATCATTAACATCGTGCATCATACATACGATGTAATTTTGCTGATTGAAATATTTACTTTAAAAAGATCATTCAACCCGGTCACATCGGAGTCGATTCTATCAGCACGTTATATAAACTCCTGGTTCACTTTGGTAAATCGTAAGTGGTTCTTGCTTGTGATGTAGATGAGAACAGAAAACGTTACAGAGCCAATCGGAGGCAAAAGTTTATTCATTACCAAATTCGTTAGTTCAGGATCATCTGCTGAACTTTTAGGATAATCAGAAAACTTTTAGCTGCTTAGACGGAACAAGTCTGACTCGGTTACAGATCTGTGGTAATAGCAGTTTAATTAAGCTTTTTAATGAAGCTTTTTAATGTAAGAGAGTCACACAGAATGTTCTGTAGTAGTTGGTGTTCATTTAAAACCACGACATTAATTAATAACAGTAAACACGGAGAGATAACTGAGAAGAGAAACTTGCGCCTCGCGAAAAATGAATCGACTCGTGAATCACTTTAAGCGATACAGTGAACAGATCATTTCTCTTAAAGACACAAACACACAAACACACACACACACACGCACGCGCTGCTCCGGTTTATCTTCACTGTAAGGCTGTTTTTAAGGTTTTTTCAGACTGAACTGGATAACATTAAACCTGCGTGTGTGTGTGGTCAGTTAGACTAATGAAATATGTCTCCTGTGGGTAAAAAAAATAATTGTTTGATGTACTTCATTTACTGCTAAATTTGCAACACCATCCCCCCCCCCTTACAAGATTCCTACAAGAAATCATGGTACAGATGACATGCACCTCAATGACTGGATAATTAGAAAATTACAAATGTCTGCAAGTCAGTCAGTCAGTCAGTCAGTCAGTATTCTATTTCTCCATGTGAGAACCTGTAGCAAAGCTGTTTACTTTTCAGTAAAGAGAAATCATTCCTTTTAAAGCCAGGAACTTTCATTTATAATTAAACCATTTTCTAAATAAGTGGCACAAATACAATTACTTTGCTTTAGTAACACATTTTACTAGATTCCTGCCACTACAAACACAGTGAGTGTTCACAACAGGCTGTAAAACCAACCTAACAATACCAAAAAATATATAACAATGTTAATCAGTGCATAGCATCCTTAATATCTAGATTTCTCTATGTGTATTTCTTGAAATTGAATATAATTAGATGCATTTTTATGTGTGGGGAGCAGAACAAATGGAAAAAGCTGGACTTCTTTTATTTTGTTTCAGAGGTCAGTGCTCAATGAGTGTCTCTTTCACATAAATGGTGTGTGTGCTCCACTATTATCATGGCACTGTTAGGCTGACACTATAAAATTAGCTTCAAAAAGAGTCATAATAACAAAGGCTAAAGCTACATTTTAGGCAAAACTACACTTTTAAGGCAAGTTTGCGGCTGCTTTTACATTCACAAGCATATAAACCAGCAGAAGCGTCTTTCTTGTGCTGCGTTACGACCAGCCATGTGATACATTCGGATCAATCACAGACAGGCGGGGGATGTACTGACGCACACCACAGGGCTAAGCAGTTCTGTTTAAGATTCTGCACTGTACTAGGTGAACTCAAACCCTCACACCCTTACACCCTTACACCGTACATTAGCAGTAAAAGCCTTTTTCATCTTGGGTATATCTCCAGCACTATTGTTGCAGGTTAGCTGACCTTCCTTCAAACCACCCATCACCTCTAGATCGAGTGGGTTGAAGTCTTGCCTGTCCTTGAGTGAACAGAAAGCAAAGGCATAGAAATATTGCCACCATTTAACTGTTAAGAATCAACTATAAGATGAGCTTCTCTATGTGCATTACTAATTGTAATGTTTATACATTTTACACACATATGCAGCTTTAAAATAATTGGGAACACCTTCACATTAACACTTCTATAATTTAAGCTATTGAGAATTCAGGACCTTGTTCAAGGGCCGCACATTGGCAATCGGGCAGTGGTGGAGCTTGAACCAGTGACTTTTCCATTACAGATCCATTACTTTAATCTCTAAGCTATTACTACAGTATATATAGAAAAGGGTTAAAAAAAAAACCCTGAGGTAATAAAAAAAGTGAGCCTTTGAATCTCTCCCATTTCCACGCTTCTATCTCTGTTTGCTTCATCTCTTCATTTCATTGTATAGAATTACAATGAGGTTCATGTAAGAGGACTAGGACTTGCCATGGTTTATTTTTGTAATCATAAAAGAGTTGTGCGTGGATTTAACTGGTTAATACATTTTAATTTAAAATCTCCTGGCACTTCATGAAATCCATGATGACATATATACGATCATGCCAGGGCCTGTAAAAAAAACCCCATCACATTTCTGTAGCCACACTTAAGAGTAAAGATTTTTGTAGACCCTCTATATTAATCCTCTTACTGTATGTATGAGTAAAATACATTTGTGCATTTATTATGTATTTATGTATTATCAAATCCTTCCCATGTTGATAAATGATTATGAAAATCTGGCCTGTTAATCACCTTAGATTTACAGTACAGTGGTACCTTGTAACTCAACATCCCCTAAACTCAAAATCTTTGAAACTCAACACCCTACATCAAGAAATTTATATCCTTAAACTCAACATGTTCGCCTTTTTAAAAAAATGATTTAATTAATTTCAAATTAACAATGAGCAGCCGCTTTGTTTGTTTGTTTGTTTATTAGGATTTTAATGTCATGTTTTTACACTTTGGTTACATTCCTGACAGGAACGGTAGTTACTCATTACACAAGATTCATCAGTTCACAAGGTTATATCGAACACAGTCTTGGACTATTTAGCATCTCCAATTCACCTCACTTGCATGTCTTTAGACTGTGGGAGGAAACCGGAGCACCCGGAGGAAACCCACGCAGACACGGGGAGAACATGCAAACTCCACACAGAAAGGACCCGAAATGCCCCACCTGGTGATCGAACCCAGGACCTTCTTGCTGTGAGGCGACAGCGCTACCCACTTAGCCATATAGGAGTTGCCCTGAGCAGACGCTTTGTTCAAGGCTTCGCTTGCCTAACGTCACTTAATGTATTAAAATTATGACACAGAAACACTGAACTTCTCTTAACTATTACTGCTCATAAGTTCTCTCCACTAATGAAATTCCTCGCTCGTTTTAGTACAATAAGTCACGTTAAGCTTTGTGTAAGTTATTTATTTTTAACTGTTTTTAACTGTATTTCAGTTTTTTTATATTATATGTGTGTTATTTTTAGTGTATAAGTGTCAAAAACAATCCCATTATTTTACATTAGCCCAGAATATATGCAGATAAACGGGACCATGGAACGCATTAACAGGTTTACCAAACATCCTTATGGGGAGAAAAAACTTGAAACTCAACGCCACTCCCAGAACCAATTGACGTCAAGTTTCAAGGTACCACTGTAATGAATGCCTAAGTGTCTAAACATTTGAATAAAATAATCAAGAGAAGCTTTATTTATGTACGCTACATTCCAGGTGTTTTTTGTTTTAAAAATACTGTTCAGAATAAATGTCATTAATTAAGTTTTTCACATATTTTTAGACTGATAAGCTTATTAAAACATTTGTATGTCATTTTACCCACCTGTATCTAACTGTAGCACTAAACTGAAAGAAATCTGGAACATTTGGGCAATTTACCAATATGAAAACCAACATGTAAGGGCAACTATAGTATTACCAGCCAGATCCTACGCAATAACGTGTAAACAAAGATGCTTTTGACAGTCATATAGGAGTTGTCTTAGTAAAAACCTTAAGATGCATCATGCTTACTGGTGTGATTATTATAGACTGAGAACTGGAAAGAAAAAGATTGTAAATTGGAGGATAAAATCTGAATGAGCTTGTGCTGAAATATCAGTACAACAGAAAAAGGCTGCAGCTACCAGTCTGACAAGTCTGTATGTTTAAAAATTAAAGTTTAAGTTTAAATAACCGTTTGCAAATGATAACACTAGGAGAACATACTGTATTTTAATCTGGGTTAACACACTGAATCGATGCAGTAGTGACAGCCTGACTGATTCGAGCGGGGGGTTTAATAAGTTCTTAAACAACAGTCATTTTGCGCTAAACATTTAACAATTCAGCCCTGGTTTACAGACACACGAGACAAAAATGAAGCATTTTAAACATAAACTGTAAATACATATTAGTTTAATGTTTTTAAGCTAGCTCGCGTAGCTAACTGTATATATACACATATACCTCTCACAGCTGCGTTTCTGGTAAAACTGTTACTGTTATGATACAAAACAAACAAAAAACAAAAAAAATCTCATAAAGGCTGAGATAAACATTTACTCCTTATTAAAGCGTAAAACAGTTAGAAGAATATTTATTATAAAGAAACAAAGAAACAAACAAACAGCTTACCTGGTAGTTTGGGTTAAACAATGCTGTGTCTGTGAAGAAATATTCACATTGCACTGCCACAGTTTGGCAAACGACAATCCAGCACGAGCCGTTACCGTAATAGACTCAGTAGAACTGGCGCGCATTTTTAAAGTTAACCGTAACGTTTAGAGTATGAGCGCGAATGAACGTTCCGAATCGTATTAGTGAGTCAAATAGTTTGATTCGACTCACCTCATGAAGAGTCGACTTTTTCAGATCCTGAACTTCACTTGCCTGTTGCTCCTTTTCCATTGCGCGGTGCAGAGAAGTAAAATCTTAAGCCCACATTTTATACTGCATATACGTACACTGCCTGGCCAAAAAAAAAGGTCACCACCTGGATTGAACTAAGCAAATAGGTAAGAGCCTCCCATTGGATAATTACTGCATGGGTGATTATGTTTCAGCTGGAAACAAGTTATTTAATCCTAACTGATGCAGTGAGTAGCTTCTCATTTGTTAAACAACCATGTGGAAAGACACATCCTGTGGTCGTGGAAAAGATGTTAATCTGTTTCAGAAGGGTCAAATTTTTGGCATGCATCAAGCAGAGAAAACATCTAAGGAGATTGCTGAAACTACTAAAATCGGGTTAAGAACTGTCCAACGCATTATTAAAAAGTGGAAGGACAGTGGGGAAACATCATCCTCGAGGAAGGAATGTGGTCGGAAAAAAATCTTGAATGATCGTGATCGGCGATCACTTAAACGTTTGGTGAAATCAAATCGTAGACAACAACAGTAGAACTCAGGGAGATGTTTAATAGTGAAAGTAAGAGCATTTCCACACGCACAATGCGAAGGGAACTCAAGGGATTGGGACTAAACAGCTGTGTAGCCTTAAGAAAACCACTTGTCAGTGAGGCTAACCGGCAAAAACGGTTTCAATTTGCTAGGGAGCATAAAGATTGGACTCTGGAGCAATGGAATGTTGTCTGATGAGTCCAGATTTACCCTGTTCCAGAGTGATGCCTAGTGCTTACCGTACAAGCCTGTGGGGGCAGTTCTATGATCTGGGGTTGCTGCAGTTGGTCAGGTCTAGGTTCAGCAACATTATGTGCCCAAAGAATGAGGTCAGCTGACTACCTGAATATACTGAACGACCAGGTTATTCCATCAATGGATTTTTTCTTCCCTGATGGCACGGGCATATTCCAAGATGACGATGCCAGGATTCATCAGCTCAAATTGTGAAAGAGTGGTTCAGGGAGCATGAGACATCATTTTCACACACTGATTGGCCACCACAGAGTCCAGACCTGAACCCCATTGAGAATCTTTGGGATGTGCTGGAGAAGACTTTGAGCAGTGGTCTAAATCTCCCATCATCAATACAAGACCTTGGGGAAAAATTAATGCAACTCTGGACAGAAATAAATGTTGTGACATTGCAGAAGCTTGTGGAAACGATGCCACAGCGAATGCATGCCGTAATCAAAGCTAAAGGCGGTCCAACAAAATGTTAGAGTGTGACCTTTTTTTTGGCCAGGCAGTGTAAGTAATAATGTTATAGTCAAGTCCAGGCAAGTTGATTCCGACTCCTGGCAACTATGAACAATGTTTACTGTATTCCTATTGACTCAATCAGTATTCAAATAATTGTATCCATCCTTCTTGTTGCTGGCCATTCTCTTCCTCATTTACCTGAAACAGATTTGGTCAAGGATCCATTGGTTTGTTTACTTTTCTAGCCAATGTACAAGTTCAAAAGCATTAGACAAATAGAAAAATGAACAGTACAATGTATAACAATATAGACATTAATAAAAGTCAATAAGTCGCCGCTCAGGTGGCGCAGCGGTAAAAACACACGCTATTCACCAGAGCTGAGATCTCGAATACATCGTATCGAATCTAGGCTCTGCCTGCCGGCTGAGGCTGAGCGGCCACATGAACAACGATTGGCCTGTTGTTCAGATAGGGGCGGGATTAAGCTGGATGGGGACTCTCTCTCAGACTAGTGCGATTACGAGCTCTGCTGGCTGGTTGGTGGCGCCTGCACGGAGATGGGAAAGGAGTGCGGTAGACGGTGTGGCTCTCCGTACACAGTGCTGTACTGCACTGCACTCGTCAAGTGTAGGTGATAAGATGTTCGATTGCTGTGCACGTGTCGGAGGGGGCGTGGAGCAGCCTCGTCCTCCCCAATCAGGAGCAGGGACCAGCATTAGTGAGAGGATGATTGACGGGCAGAAATTTGATGCGCTAAAGTGGGAGAAAAATTTGTAATGCACATAAACTCTAAAAATTGCACATGGGAAAATGAAAAAATGTTGTACATTGTTATGCGCCATTAAAAAAACTATATTTCCTGTGTGTATAGTCTTAAGTGTGCACAGTTACTGTGACATATTGTTCACAGGGGAGAATTCAGTGGAAAGGGGAAATATCAATGACATTAAAAAAAATAATTATTATGACATACGGTTTTTTGTTTTCTATAATTTACATTTTACAATCCACCTGCGGCCTCATGCCTACGACCTAATTACAGCATGTTGACGATCAATATAACAGCCCTCCCTCTTATGTGAAATTGCTTTTATACAGTACAACAGTTTTACAAATGCCATTAATAAGTTAACAGTAATAAGCAACAACAAAGTATGATTTCATTCTTTCATTATGGCCTTTACTCCGCAAACACAAATAGTCTCGGACTGTTGCCAGGCAACTAATGTATTCCTGCACACTAGTTACCTCCTACTTTGTTTGGTTAGGCCTACACCTTACGACAAATTGAAAAATTAGATACATTTATTTTTACATTTCCATTTATTGAGCAACTGAAAAAATAAGTCTGTTAATAGTCGCAATGTGTGAATCTGATGAATCAGTAGAGTGAAAAAGTATGTTGCTCAATCATTTCCTGCTCCTCATGGATGGCCTCCGGTAATGTTTTAGCAACTTTCAGATCCGCAAGATGAGCGTGTTTTCTGTTTATATTATTACATTCTGTGACATGGAAATAAGACTTCACGTTATATGCATCACTGCTGTGCAACTAAGTAAAATTTCAGTGCTGTTATATTGTATCAGCAAAACTAAAACTTGTGTAACCATGTGGGGAAAAGTATGCATCATTAATAACAGTTTGGAAAGGCCCTGTCCTATCCAGCATGGCTACATATTTAATGTCAATAAATACATGATTTGAGGTGTTCGGTGTATGGGGACGTCAGTGGCCTGCACAGAGCCCTGACATTAACCCATTGAACTGCTTTAAGTAGGAATTTGAGCATCAAATACAAGAGGGTTTTTTTTGTTTAACTTTTAATTTTTTTTAACCCAGTTAGTGGGTGGGATATATTAGGCAGCAAGTGAACATTTTATCCTCAAAGTTGATGTGTTAGAAGCAGGAAAAATGAGCAAGCGTAAGGATTTGAGTGAGTTTGACAAGGGCCTAATTGTGATGGCTAGACGACTGGGTCAGAGCATCTCCAGAACTGCAGCTCTTGTGGGGTGTTCCCGGTCTGCAGTGATCAGTATCTATCAAAATGATCCAAGGAAGGAACAGTGGTAAACCGGCGACAGGGTCATGGGCGGCCAAGGCTCACTGATGCACGTGGGGAGTGAAGGCTGGCCCGTGTGGTCCAACAGACTAGCTACTTTAGCTCAAATTGCTGAAGAAGTTAACGCTGGTTCTGATAGAAAGGTGTCAGAATACACAGTGCATCACAGTTTGTTGTGTATGGGGCAGCAAAAGGGGGACCAACACAATATTAGAAAGGTGGTCATAATGTTATGCCTAATCAGTGTATATACCACACCATATTCTATTAGGAGCAGGTGAGTTATTTTAAAGTAGAGCAGTGTCTCATTTTGCCGCAGTTAGCTAGCAAATTCGCCTCATTAATTTCAGCTGGGTCAAATTCCAGGCCTAAAGCAGCTTAGCTCTGAAGGATTAAACAATATACCCCATTTAACACAATTGGCCCAACCTTTAATAACAAATGAATTCCAGGGCCGGCTTACAAAGAAAAAAAAAACACATTTCCGCAATGCTGTTGCCCTCCGGCGCTGGAGATTGAAAGTGGCACAGTTATGACATTCTCAATTATGTTTGTAAAACTAGCAGCCATGTGTACACAGCGATAAGCTGTTCCAAGGTAATACCAGCCTACGGGCCTACGGCCATGCTCCTACGGGCATGTTATTGGTATGCTGAAATAAAACTAAATACCCCCCACCCAAAAAAATCTATGTCAGTACAGGTAGAATATACAACCCATGTGGATCAAAACCAGGACCATGAAGCTGCTTTGAACCAATACTACCTGCTTTGTAATCATGCCACTTACAACTTTTTTTAGAATGATTCTAAGCAGGTTTCTCATTGATTTTGCAACTTGGCTTGTTGTAGCTTCTGCTGGCTGGTCAATGCACCTAGATGAGAGATGGTTCATTCACAGACAGCAGTGTGTGATTTTCAGTACGCTATACTGCTCTCTGTGAGACTCTGGTGGGTAAAAAGAAGTCGCTTGTAAATGTGCACATGTCATGGGGGGGTGAAAAGTCTTCTTGGTGGTGGAGGAAGTTACAAATGGGGAATTAGATTAGATATGACTACAATGGAAAAAATTTATGGTTTTTAGTACCTGTAGATAACAATAAACACTTTCATTAATACACTGACTAGGCATAACATTATGACCACTGACAGGTGAAGTGAATTACATTGATTATCTCTTTATTACGGCACCTGTTAGTGGGTGGGATATATTAGGCAGCAAGTCAACATTTTATCCTCAAAGTTGATGTGTTAGAGCCGCTCAGGTGGCGCAGCGGTAAAGTACGCTAGCTCACCAGAGTTGGGGTTTTGAATACATCGTATCGAATCTCAGCTCTGCCTTTCCGACTGGGCTGGGCGGCAGCATGAACAACGATTGGATGTTGTTCAGGGTTAGAGGGTAAGAAAGTCAGATCGTAGGTCCTCATAACTGGTGCGACTGCGGCCCCTGCTGGCTGACTGCACAGGGCTGAGGAATAATGCTGATGGGGGTGTGACCCTTCATACGCAGTGCCCGTCAAGTGTATGAACTCGACTCGTGCAGGTGAAAAATGCAGTCTGTACTGACTGTACGTGCCGGAGGGGGCGTATGTCAGTTGAGAGGCGTCCTCAGTCAGCGGTGAAGGGTCGAATCAGTATAGAGGACGCATTCAGGGTAATTGGACACGACTAGATTAGGCGGGAAAAATTTGGGAAAAAAAAAAGTTGATGTGTTAGAAGCAGGAGAAATGGCCAAGCGTAAGGATTTGAGCGAGTTCAAAGTGGTCAGTATCTATTAAAAGTGGTCCAAGGAAAGAACAGTGGTAAACCGACGACAGGGCCATGGGCGACCAAGGCTCATTGATGCACGTGAGGAGGGACGGCTGGCCCATGTGGTCCGATCCAACAGACGAGTTGCTGTATTTAAATTGCTGAAGAAGTTAATGCTGGTTCTGATAGAAAGGTGTCAGAATACACAGTTGCAGGGCTGTTTTGGCAGCAAAGGGGGACCAACACAATATTAGGAAGGTGGTCATAATGTTATGCCTTGTCGGTGTATTTTAGTGTATATTTATTCTGTGATAATTGGCCTTTTTTTAGGGTGTATTCTTGCCATGTGCCCACTGATTTGGGGCTGTACATGGCCCACCGCAACCCTTGCTAGGGTGTGAGTGGTGAAAATAAATAAATGAATTAAAAATTACTTTTCCACTTTTTACCTGAGAGATAATAATGTTGACACAAAATAAGTGAGAGCATAAAAAGCCTGGAATAACTTACTGTAAATTATAAACCTTTTTTAAATTATTGTATTAAATTAATACTTAGAAGAAAAAGAAAAGGTTTGCCTAATTTTCTCAATCACAGTGCAAAATAATAAATGAAAATAAAAAGAAATGAAGAAGAAAACGAAGAAGTTTTGCATATTTTTCTTAATCAGAGCAGCTTTCAAGGAATTCAGATAATTAGAGATCTGTAAGAGTGGCACAGTGGCACAGCTGGTAGAGTGGGAGCTGCAAGGCAACATGATTCATGAGAACCTCAGTTTAATTCTAATTAACATTAACATTTGCAGCATTTAATTGATGTTCATACCCAGAACGACCTTCCTCAGTAAACATGTGAAAATAGACGAATAACTTAAATCTGATCTTAAATTGAACCCAGGACCTTCTTGCTGTGAGGCGACAGTGCTACCCACCAAACCGCCCTAGGAGCAATTTAAAGTAGAAAATAGTGTCTGATGAATCACGTTTTCTTTTACATCACGTGGATGGTCGGGTGCATGTACGCCGCTTACCTGGGGAACACATGACACCAGGATGCACTATGGCAAGAAGGTGGAGGCAGTGTGATGCTTTGGGCAATGTTCTGCTGGGAAACCTTGGGTCCTGCCATCCATGTGGATGTTACTTTGTCACATATCACCTACCTAAGCATTGTTGCAGACCATGTACACCCATTCATGGGAACGGTATTCCCTGATGGCTGTGGCCTCTTTCAGCAGGATAATGCGCCCTGCCTGCCACAAAGCAAAAATGATTCAGGAATGGTTTGAGGAGCACAGCAACGAGTTTGAGGTGTTGACTTGGCCTCCAAATTCCCCAGATCTCAGTCCAATCGAGCATCTGTGGGATGTGCTGGACAAACAAGTCAGATCCAAGGATGCCACACCTCACAACTTACAGGAGTTAAAGGATCTGCTGGTAACATCTTGGTGTACCACAGCACACCTTCAGGGTTCAAAACAAGGGCTGTTTTGACAGCAAAAGCAGGACCAACACAATATTAGGAAGGTGGTGATAATGTTAAGCTTCATCTGTGTATATATACTGTATGTACAGGGGTTAGACAAAATAACTGAAACACCTGTCATTTTAGTGTGGGAGGTTTCATGGCTAAATTGGACCAGTTTGGTGGCCAATCTTCATTAATTGCACATTGCACCAGTAAGAGCAGAGTGTGAAGGTTCAATTAGCAGGGTAAGAGCACAGTTTTGCTCAAAATATTGCAATGCACACAACATTATGGGTGACATACCAGAGTTCAAAAGAGGACAAATTGTTGGTGCACGTCTTGCTGGCGCATCTGTGACCAAGACAGCAAGTCTTTGTGATGTATCAAGAGCCACGGTATCCAGGGTAATGTCAGCATACCACCAAGAAGGACAAACCACATCCAACAGGATTAACTGTGGACGCAAAAGGAAGCTGTCTGAAAGGGATGTTCGGGTGCTAACCCGGATTGTATCCAAAAAACATAAAACCACGGCTGCCCAAATCACGGCAAAATTAAATGTGCACCTCAACTCTCCTGTTTCCACCAGAACTGTCCTTCGGGAGCTCCACAGGGTCAATATACACGGCCGAGCTGCTATAGCCAAACCTTTGGTCACTCGTGCCAATGCCAAACGTCGGTTTCAATGGTGCAAGGAGCGCAAATCTTGGGCTGTGGACAATGTGAAACATGTATTGTTCTCTGATGAGTCCACCTTTACTGTTTTCCCCACATCCGGGAGAGTTACGGTGTGGAGAAGCCCCAAAGAAGCGTACCACCCAGACTGTTGCATGCCCAGAGTGAAGCATGGGGGTGGATCAGTGATGGTTTGGGCTGCCATATCATGGCATTCCCTTGGCCCAATACTTGTGCTAGATGGGCACGTCACTGCCAAGGACTACCGAACCATTCTGGAGGACCATGTGCATCCAATGGCGGTGCCGTGTATCAGGATGACAATGCACCAATACACACAGCAAGACTGGTGAAAGATTGGTTTGATGAACATGAAAGTGAAGTTGAACATCTCCCATGGCCTGCACAGTCACCAGATCTAAATATTATTGAGCCACTTTGGGGTGTTTTGGAGAAGCGAGTCAGGAAACGTTTTCCTCCACCAGCATCACGTAGTGACCTGGCCACTATCCTGCAAGAAGAATGGCTTAAAATCTCTCTGACCACTGTGCAGGACTTGTATATGTCATTTCCAAGACGAATTGACGCTGTATTGGTCGCAAAAGGAGGCCCTACACCATACTAATAAATTATTGTGGTCTAAAACCAGGTGTTTCAGTTATTTTGTCCAACCCCTGTATATGCTAGTATACAAATATAAATCTAGTCCTGGTTGCTATTTTGGTTAAGAGTCTGAATAGCCTGTGAGGGAAAACTTGTTTTCTACAATGAAATCACTATATTTGTGCAATGCCCGTGCCTTTTAAATGCCCTTTAATAACAGGAACATCTTATTAGGGCTGGATAAATCGTTCTCATCATGGCAAATCTGGGGAGCAATTAGTCCGGCCTGAGGTAGTAATAACAGTGGATCTTTTCCTTGGTATTTATGGGAAGTGCACTTACAGCAATCACAGAGGAATACTGAAACAGGTTTGTCTTTGTGATAATGGCTTAATATTCTCAATCAAGAGATCAATCAGTGAAATCCCAGTTTGTTTAAATATTAACTTTGAAGCATCCATAATGTATACATACCGTGCGACTAATGGATCATTGTGTTAATGGGAAGCTATGCAGTGTAACTTGAGAAAAGGTGTGAAATAGACAAAGAAATTAAGCAGTAGTGAATAAAATATATACGTATGCAGATAAACTCAAAGATCTATATCATTGCACATTTTAAATCCAATATTTTTTATCCAAAAAGATTAATTCATCTTTTTTAGGTGTTTAATCTTGATGAGGGTGCAGGGTGGATCCTGGACCCTGGAGCTGTGTAGCATCCATACTACCTGCTGTTGTACTATGCTGCCATAGTAAATAGAGCAATCAGATGAATTAAAGATCCCTGAAACACACAAATTAAATAGTAAAAGTAATGATAATTCACACAGTATTTTTTTGCTGGATACCCTTCCTGGCATAACCCTCCTATTTATCTGGGCTTGAAACCAACACTAAGGGTGCACAGATATGTGTCACCCCCAAATGGTTTGGTTCACGTTACACCAAATATGCCCTCTGTATTAGTCAGCACAGCCGGGTATTTGAACCCTGGAACTCCCCCGGATTGGTTAGAAACCAATCGATGCAGTAAAACACGCAAGCACATCAGAGCTGGGATTTCGAACACATCGTTTCAAATCAAATGGGCTGGGCAGCCGCATGAACAACGATTGGCTGTGTAGTGGGAAAGCCGGGCCAGGGTTCCTCATAACTGATGCAGACGACCTATGCTGGCTGATTGATGGTGCCTGCACAGAGTCGAGGAATAATGCGTTGATCAGGGTGTGGCTCTCCGTACACAAAGCTGATCCGCATATGAACTCGCCTCGTGCAGGAAAAGATGCAGTCGGTACTGCGTACGTGTCGGAGGGGGGGCGTGTGTCAGTTGCGTCGCTCCTCAGTCAGCGGTGGAGGGTTGTATCGGTACAGCGAAAGCATAATGCAATCAGGGTAATTTGATACAACTAGATTAAGGAGAAAATTGGGGGGGAAATTGCAAAAAAAAAAAAGGACAAACATATTCATTTTTACTAATTGCTTCATCATAGTCAATATTTTCTTCAAGCTTCACTTGTATGAATTGTAACAAAATTATTCTTGCCAGTTATAATAATGGAATCTTCTGCAAAAGTTTTTTAGCCAGAGCACTAATTTCAAGTCTGGGCAATAGCCTTAATTTTGCAACGGTGATGGAATATAAATTACTGTACATAAACTGAACCAGACCCATTATAATCAGATGCACTGAGCCGTTTCATTACCCCGGACAAATGCTGGCAGTTTAGCATGTCACTATTTCTTTGTTACAGGATGTCACTGCAGGTCAGTTCTTCAAATCCCTGCCTTGCTGTAAGCGCCACAGTAAACTGATACTGTAACTATTACTGAAAAGTGAAGTACAGGGACAATAACAGCTCGACCATAAAGGGTTTGGACATAGAAACACACAGGCCAACAAAACTCAGTCTTTACTCTCTCACACTGAGTACTACTGGCTTATGGAGGCTACTTCAGTACTTCTGTTAATCGGAAGCATTTGACACTATGTGCCAAATGATAAAAAATGATCTAGAATGGTGTATAACCCTTAACCATTAGACACCGGAGTTGTTGAAACACATTTTTAAGTGACTAGAGGCCTAAAGAACTCCAACTTCCTTTATGTTAAGTACCTGGAGCTAATTTACTGGGCTCTTTAGTTTCAAAAAACAGAAATCATAACCTTACAGCACATGCTTCCAGCTTTGCAACATTAGCATTTACATTGGGCAGGTGTAGCTCAGTGGTTAAGGTACTAAACTAGTAATCAAAAGGTCACCGGTTCAAGACCCACCACTGCCAGGTTGCCACTGTTGGGCCCTTGAGCAAGGCCCTTAACCCTCAATTGCTTAGACTGTATACTGTCACAGTACTGTAAGTCGCTTTGGATAAAGGCATCTGCTAAATGCAGTAAATGTACATTGCAGTTATGTACAAAGCAGGGTTTTAAGAACTGGTTTGCCAAGTTTGGTTTAAAACAACTTGACTGTACAGAACTCTGACCTCAGCACCACTTTGGAATGAACTGACTATCAGCAATAACATATCAGTGCTCAATCCCACTAATGCTCTGGTAGATTAAAGGAATGAATTCCCATAGTCCTGATCCAAAGTTATATATTATATGTTATTATATTTATATTAATGTCCATGGTTTTGGAATAAGATGTTCGACATATAATTTGGGTGTCCTCAAACGTCTGCTGTTATGGCTTAAAGGAATCAATCCCCATAGCCCTGATCCAAAGTGAAAAGCTTTGCCAAAAGGGTAGAGACTGTTATAGCAATAAATGGGAGACTACTTTTATATTAATGTCCATGTATTTGGAATGAGATGTTTGATGTAACTAATAAATGGGATGTTTGGGTGTCCTCATACGTCTGCTGTTGTGGCTTAAAGGAATCAATCACCATAGCCCTGACCCAAAGGGTAGAGACTGTTATAGCAACAAATGAGAGACCACATTTATATTAATGTCCATGTATTTGGAATGAGATGTTTGATATGACCCAAAGGCTAGAGACTGTTATAGCAACAAATGGAAGACCACATTTATATTATAGTCCATGTATTTGGAATGAGATGTGTGATATAATTATGTAAATGGAATGTTTGGGTGTCCTCATATGTCTGTTGTTGTGGCTTAAAGGAATCAATCCCCATAGCCCTGACCCAAAGTGAAAAGCTTTGCCAAAAGGGTAGAGACTGTTATAACAACAAATGGGAGACTACTTTTATATTATAGTCCATGTATTTGGAATAAGATGTTTGATGTAACTAATAAATGGGATGTTTGGGTGTCCTCATACGTCTGCTGTTGTGGCTTAAAGGAATCAATCCCCATAGCCCTGACCCAAAGGGTAGAGACTGTTATAGCAACAAATGGAAGTTCACATTTATATTATAGTCCATGTATTTGGAATGAGATGTTTGATATAATTATATAAATGGCATGTTTGGGTGTCCTCATATGTCTGTTGTTGTGACTTAAAGGAATCAATCCCCATAGCCCTGACCCAAAGTGAAAAGCTTTGCCAAAAGGGTAGAGACTGTTATAACAACAAATGGGAGAACACATTTATTTTAATGACCATGTTTTCGGAATGAGATGTTCGACATGATTATATAAATGGAATGTTTGGGTGTCACCTGACCTTAGGCTGGTTTTAAAATTCTATTCCAAAACTCTGGGCATTATTATGCATTGAGGAATTTAAAGGGGTGTCCACATACTTTTGACAATATTGTGTATTTGCGGTAGTCCAGTTTCTCACTATAAAAAGAAATGAGTGGACACTGTGAGAAGCAGAAGGGTAATACTTCACAGCTACAGTGGCAATTATCAGTGGTTCAGATGTCACTTTATGCAGTGTATTCTGTCGGAAATGTCATCTCTGTGTGTCACACTTACACTTCCGAAGAGGGAGAAAGAATGTCACTCTAAAACCCGAACACAATGGTAGTCTGTGAAAAGGTCAGCTACAAATGCTCTCAAAATCAATGTTATAGATCAATATCAGACCATTTAATCACAAGACAGAATAAATGTATATAAATAAATATAATGCTATCAGAATAAATGTAACATGTGACAAGATGTAAAAAGTGATACATCAATTCCAATATAATACAAATATAAAAATCATGAGTCCAAGAAATATCAGGTGATGAAAAAGAATTCACTGCGCTACGGCATTCCTTCCAGCACATCTTAGCGATTCTCCTGTTTAGGACTGTGCAATTTCATAACACGGAGCATTTGAATGATAAGAAACTGGGACCATCTCCATGGCAACAGGCTCCCACGGTGCAGCGGTGGGCAGGTGGGATAAAAAGGGGTCTGCCACGCTCAGCAGTATACTGGACCTACCATGATTTACAGGCATGCCAGTGGAAAAACAAATATACAAATGTACACGTTCTCACTTGCACTATATGGAAGGGTCGATTTTTTTGTTCACGGTGGCTGATAATGAGAAGGTTAGGGCATTTGTTTTGCTTGCTAAAGCTTTAACAGACAATCATGCCTGAACTCCTGCCAGTTTTCAGCAAGAAGAAACAATACATCAATTTGTTACACCATGTGGTGTAGGGAAGCATCATTAGCATTTAGCAAAGTCATGAGTTCTTTAAATAAAGAGCTTGCAGATATAATTGTGATTAAACAGACTTGATGTGTCTTATTTAAGATGTTTTATCAGTAAATATATCATCAAGGGAATAAAAAGCATTATTAAGAAAAGTTGAGAAACTTATGGGACTGAATTCTTAACTCAATTCTTCCCCACAATTTGGAGTCCTTGTTGTGCTCCTCAAACCATTCCTGAACCATTTTTGCTTTGTAGCAGGGTGCATCATCCTGCTGAAAGAGGCCACAGCCATCAGGGAATACCGTTTCCATGAAAGGGTGTACATGGTCTGCAACAATGCTTAGGTAGGTGGTACGTGTCAAAGTAACATCCACATGGATGGCAGGACCCAAGGTTTCCTAGCAGAACATTGCCCAAAGCATCACACTGCCTCCTTCGGCTTGCCTTCTTCCCATAGTGCATCCTGGTGCCATGTGTTCCCCAGGTAAGCGACGCACACGCACCCGGCCATCCACGTGATGTAAAAGAAAACGTGATTCATCAGACCAGGCCACCTTCTTCCATTGCTCCGTGGTCCAGTTCCGATGCTCACGTGCCCATTGTTGGTGCTTTCGGCGATGGACAGGGGTCAGCACGGGCACCCTGACTGGTCCCATACGCAACAAGTAACTTCAGCAATTTAAGCTACAGTACCTCGTCTGTTGGATCGGACCACACGGGCCAGCCTTCGCTCCCCACGTGCATCAATGAGCCTTGGCCGGCCATGACCCTGTCGCCGGTTTACCACTGTTCCTTCCTTGGACCACTTTTGATAGATACTGACCACTGTAGACCGGGAACACCCCACAAGAGCTGCAGTTTTGGAGATGTTCTGACCCAGTCGTCTAGCCATCACAATTTGGCCCTTGTCAAACCCATGTATATATAACCCAAACCATATATATATATAAACATGGTAAAGTACAGAGATGATTATAATTAAATGTAAACAATGACTAAGTGTTACTGATGAATAATACTGCATAACAGGTTTTTAGTCTAGCTGTAATCTGATGTGATGTGATAGTACTATTGCACATACTTACATTTTTACATCTAATGTTACTAAGCCTTACGGTATATCTATCTGCGTGGCACGGTGGCTAAGTGGGTAGCACAGTCGCCTCACAGCAAGAAGGTCCTGGGTTTGATCCCCAGGTGGGGCATTTCGGGTCCTTTCTGTGTGGAGTTTGCATGTTCTCCCCGTGTCGGCGTGGGTTTCCTCCGGGAGCTCCGGTTTCCTCCCAAAGACATGCAAGTAAGGTGAATTGGAGACACTAAATTGTCCAAGACTGTGTTTTATATAACCTTGTGAACTGATGAATCTTGTGTAATGAGTAACTACCGTTCCTGTCATAAATGTAACCACAGTGTGTAAACATGACATTAAAATCCTAACAAACAAACAATATCCATCCATCCATCCATCCATCCATCCATCCATCCATCCATCCAAATGACTGAGCTCATTAAATTATTATTATGATGATTTGACCCAAAAACAATAAGCAAAATTCGTCACCCATTCAAACATTAAACATGTCTCATGTTATTTTTGAGCTTCTTTTGATTTTCTATGTTTAAGGACAAAGAGATATTGGCAATTTCCTGTGAGAAGGTATCATGAATTTAAAGGTAAACTGCAATAAGCAAGCATAACCTCCGAACAGCAGGTTCCTTAATACCTCCTCAAGACATTACATTACTAGTGTGCATTCAGTTGAAACAGCTGAAGCAAATGACCACCATTGTTTAGGGATATTGCTTTCTGTTTACACGGTATAATATGCTAGTGATGACATATTGCACCAGAGAACAAAAACATATTTTCAACTTCATTGCTAAGGTAAGATGAGAAAAACACTGTAAACTACAAGCTAGACTCTAGAGAGCACATCCAGTACAATCCACTGGAGAATTACAGGCTCAAAGTGAGAAAGTAAGAATAATATTTAGAAAGCTAGGTTTGACATTTTAAAAAGGTTTAGGATTATATTCACTTAAACCTATTTCATTTTTAATAAATAAAGTGGGTTTTTTTTCATTTCCCCCCCCCCATTTTTCTGCCAATCTAGTCATATCCAATTACCCGATTACATTACGCTTTCTTTCTACTGATGCTGACTTCCACTCCTGACTGAGGAGAGTCTTGGCTAACACACGCCCCCTTCCGACACGTGTGCAGTAGCCGACTGCATCTTTTCACCTGCCTGAGGCGAGTTCATATGTAGACCATCTTTGTGTACGGAGAGTCACACCCTGATCCCAGATCCCCCGTCTCTGTGCAGGTGCCATCAATCATGAGGAATAATGTCCAGCACCCACCCTAATCAACTAGCCAATCTTTGTTCAATTAGGTGCCCAGTAGCGAACCGAGATTCAAACCAACGAGTTCAAGACATCAGCACTAGTGTGCAAACGTGTTCTACACTGCGCCATCTGAGCGCCATGTGTATTTTTGGTCAAATTAGTCTGGATTGTGCATTTTTCCATCAAACACAGGTAAGAGCTTTACAGCATTTAGACTATCACATCCAATATTTTCATTATTTAAAGATAAGGCGCTTGCTATTAGCCTGCTGGTTTTAAAACTCCCAACAAGACTGATCTGATATTTTTGAATATGAAGATTTGTCTCCATTCCAAGATCTTGTCATGGACAACCCTTGTTGATACTCAGATCACACAATCTAAAAATGCTCTAACCTCTGGCCTTAAAGCCAGAAATCATTCTTGGCTCATGTTTTCAATCTGACCTGATCGTGCAAGTTCTTCCTCTACAACATCAGGGGGATTCATCCATTTCTCCCCATGGAATCCACTCAGATGCTTGTCCAGTGTTTTGTCATCTGGAGGCTGGTCTTCCCATGTCCACCCCCAGACGACCTTTGCATCTGATTTAAAATGCAACCACATACAATATCTGGTTTTTAGAAGTGTCAACATGCCACATCTCAGTCCTGGTTGGATATGTCAGTTTTACTGGGTACTTGTATGAAAATCATAAGGGAAATATAATAATTCTACCAGCTATAACAAAGCAAAGCACCATTGAACCATAATTTAACTCTTAACTCAGCACATTGGTCATAATAAAAATGCAAAAGAGGAAAAGAGCTCCACCAAGTGGACCTACTCGATAGTCTTGTTCTTACAGCAGGTTGCCTTGTGCTTGAATGATGCGTTTGCCTTAGTCCTCATTTTTCCCTACTAGGAAAACATTTGGATTAGTGAGTAGGTTACTCATGCCAGGCAGTGTAATTGATTGATTAATTGATCGGACCATCTGAGATGAGCTCAGGCCCAGAGAACTCTGGGGTATTTTTGCATAGAGTTTTATGTTTCAGTTCTTGGTGCACATGTCTGAGGCAGGTAAGGTTGGAGAAGACATCCTTTGTAATTGCCTATGCAACGGTGACACACTGTGTGGTCAAAGCGCCTACACAAGTGGTGGAAGAATACTTTGGTCAATTGTTCCTATACAGTAGCACCTTGAAGGCGTTGAGTTTCAAGGTATTTTTCCCATAAGGATGTATGGGAAACCTGTTAATGCGTTCTATGGTCCCGTGGACCTATATTTCAGGCATATGTAAAATAATGGGTTGTTTTTGACACAACTTCTCAGAACTCCGAGCTGTAACACAAGCTTAAAAGTGAAACAGTGAGGAAAATCCAGCTAAACACAGATACATGTGGACGCTTTCAGAGTGAATCTGATGGTTAATCCACACAAATGCAGATTCATCTCATACTGTATGCACACTTTGATGACGTATTACTGCACCGCTCAAGCCGAGCGCTGAACAAAGCGACTGTTCTTTGTTAATTTGAAATTAAATAAATATATATATTTTTTAAAACAAACTAAACATGTTAAGTTTAAGGGAAACGTTGAGTTTAAGGGTACAAATTTCTTGACAAAGGGCGTTGAGTTTAAGGGATGTTGAGTTACAAGGTACCACTGTATGCTTGTTATGGCTCTGTGTAGGACTCTGCCATTGGCTGATGAAAAGAAGAGCTTGATGGCTTTATATGTGCATGGTAGTCTGTGGCCCTTCTCAGTCAGCATTGATTTCATGCATGGGGCAGAGGTTGCCAATGCATTGGGGAAAATAGACATGTCTAAATTAAAAACAGTGCAAACTTTTTTTATATACAGATTTTCTCCCCTTTTTCTCCCTTTTAAGCGCGTCCAATTGCCCGATTGGGTCATGCTTCCTCTCCACCAATGCCGATCCCTGCTCTGATTGAGGTGAACGAAGCTAACCCACGCCCCCTCCGACACGTGGGCAGCATGACGTACGCATCTGGTCACCTACACTTTGACGAGTGCGGTGCAACTCAGCACTGTGTACGGAGAGACACACCCTGAGAGCACACTTTTCTCATCTCTGTGCAGGCGCCATCAATCAGCCAGCAGCGAGAGAGACCCTATCCGGCTTAATCCCACCCATATCTGAACAACAGGCCAATTGTTGTTAATGTGGCCACTCGGCCTCAGCCGGCAGGCCGAGCTAATATTCGATACGATGTATTCGACATCCCAGCTCTGGTTCCAGCGTGTTTTTACCGCTGCGCCACCTGAGCGGCCAAAACAGTGAAAACCTTTACACAAACTCGCAAGGCACAGAATTCAATTATTTCCACAAAGTGACTTTATTTCAAGTATTGAAAACTGTTAAATAAAAACAAAACATTTTAAATAGTGAACAATTTATCTTCATGAGTTATTTATTTAAATTGTACCCATTACCTTTATAAACAAGTATACACATCGTTCAAATTTAACCTTTTACATGGAACTTTTAAAAGATCATGGAGTTAAAGTTTACATACACTTGTAAGAGACATGCATCTCACAGCAGTCTTGGGATTATCTTTTTCTGTGACTTACTGGCTTTTTCCATCAAAAAAATTCCTTTGTTTTAAACTATACATAAGGCAACGTTGTATATTCATTTGGTGTTGAAGAAAGTTCAATTATGTCATTTAACATAGTGGCATGGCCTGCCAGTTCCTTGTTAGTGATTATGACAGACTATAGCTGGTGATGGTGGCGTCTCTGTACTCAAGTAAATAGGGAAGTTTGACGGCACTTTACGCATTACAGTGGATAAACTCTGTACAGATCTCAGGAACTGGAATATCAACACACTTAAGTCAGAAAGTTTACCCATCCCTAAGCAACGTTAGGTCCCAGAATCATTTTCCAAGCAATACTAAGTACAAACTACATGGATCAGTGGTCTCTTTGCCAAGGTTGGTAAAAAACAAGCCTGATTGGTTTTTTTAACGCATTTTCTCCCCTTTTTTCTCCCTCTTTGGCGCATCCAATTGCCCAATTGCATCATGCTTCCTCTCTGCCCATGCCGATCCCTGCTCTGACCGAGGAGATCGAAACCAACCCACGTCCCCTCCGACACGTGGGCAGCATGCCGTATGCATCTGATCACCCACACATCGACGAGTGCTGTGCCACCTAGTGTTGTGTACGGAGAGACACACCCTGAGAGCACCCCCTTCCTCATCTCTGTGCAGGCGCCTCCAATCAGCCAGCAGAGGTCGCAACCGCACCAGTCCGACAGAGAGAGACCCATATCCGGCTTTGTCCCGCCCATCTGAACAACAGGCCAATCGTTGCCCATGTAGCCACTCGGCCTCAGCCGGCAAGGCAGAGCTGAGATTCGATACGATGTATTCGAGATCCCAGCTCTGGTTGCAGCGTGTGTTTTTACCGCTGAGCGGCCAGCCTGATTGTTTACATAATTGTTTACATAACAGGCAGCTGTAGCCTAGCGATTAAGGTACTGGACTAGTAATTAGAAGGTCACTGTTTCAAGCCCCACCACTACCAGGTTGCTGCTGCTGTTGGGCCCTTGAGCAAGGCCCTTAACCCTAAATTGCTTAACTGTATATTGTCCCAGTACTGTAAGTCACTTTGGATAAAGGTGTCTGCTAAATGCTGAAAATGTAAAATGTACATTTACATAATCAAAGAAGTATTATAAACAAGAATCTGCTCGAAGACAGGTGTCACTCACTGTCTACAGTCAAGCAAGCTTATAGGCTGCATTGCAAGAAAGAAGCTCATGCTTAGTATCAGGTGATCAACTTCAGTCAGGCTTCAGTGTGGCACTTTTGAAGTAGACGCTTCTTTCTTCACTGCTTGAAATGTACATTTCCTGGTTGCTGAGGTGATACCCTCAAGAGTACACAAGGACATACCTTTCTAATTATGAGGTTATAAATATCATTGTAGCTACATTTAGCCAACAAGTGTATATAATTAAATATACAAAATAAATATGCCTCAAACTTTGTGGCAGCCATCTGAAAAAGGCCCATTTCTGTTCCATCATGACTGTAGCCCTGTGCTATAAGTGAGGTTTGGTTGTGGAGAAACTCCAGTGGTCTGCACAGAGCCCTGACCTCCCACTGAACAGCATAAGAGATGAATTGAAACGCTGATTGCAAGCCAGACATTCTCATCAGTGCCAAACCTCACAATTACTCTTTGACTAAAGGGTAAAAAAAACTACCCTTAATGAGACCACACCGTTAAAAAAAGAAAAGGTACAATTTAGTACTTTCATATCTTACATCAGCCGTAACATTAAAATCAGCTTCTTGTTTTTACACTTTGTAGTTCTACAATTACTGACTGTAGTCCATCTATTTCTCTACATACTTTTTTTTTAGCCTGCTTTCACCCTGTTCTTCAATGGTCAGGACCCCCACAGGACCACTACAGAGCAGGTATTATTTAGGTGGTGGATCATTCTCAGCACTGCAGTGACACTGACATGGTGGTGGTGTGTTAGTGTGTGTTGTGCTGGTATGAGTGGATTTTAAATACAGTGTCCACTCACTGTCCATTCTATTAGACACTCCTACCCAGTTGGTGGTTGGTGACAGTGAGGTGTTTAAAAACTCAATCAGCGTTGCTGTGTCTTATCCACTCATACCAGCACAACACACACTAACACACCACCACCATGTCAGTGTCACTGCAGTGCTGAGAATGATCCAACACCTAAATAATACCTGCTCTGTGGTGGTCCTGGGAGAGTCCTGACCATTGAAGAACAGCATGAAAGGGGGCTAACAAAGCATGAAGAGAAACAGAAACAGATGGATTACAGTCAGTCATTGTAGATAAAATGGACAAAGCGTGTAGAAACAAGGAGGTGGTTTTAATGTTATGGCTGATCGGTGTATAGAGTGTTCTAAATCTATAGCAGTCTGAGGCTCGCTGAACTGTGGACACTATTTTTTTAGAAAGCCCAATATAAACATATGAAAGGAATCAAACTCGTACTATTTTGGCTAATTGCAGACATAAGAATCCCAAGACTGACAAGACACACTTCTTTCTCACTCCTTTTGATTTTAGTCCACTGACCAGGAAAAATAGCATCTAGACCATGTTTATAGCTGCTGGTAATGTACTCTTTAAGCACATAATATAAGTTTTAGCATCGACTCCTAGTTTTTTGCGATGTCACTAGAAAACTGATACTTGAGAATACTCAGGGAACGTATCAAGAGTAAAAAATGACAGATTTTCGGGCCCATTGTAAGGCACCCTGTGCTATCAGAGGATTAAAAACAATGTTTCTTATGGTTCGTTTTCTACCTGATCTTCAGAAAGATCCTCACCTGTTTGATGGTAGATGGTCTGAATAAAAAAAAATCAGAAAAGCATGAGTAATTTCTGCCTATAACATCAAGGATTTAAGAAAAATGCACCTTCACACCTTCCCTTTTATGCTATGCTATATATAAACAAATCCAGGAGTGCAAGAAAATATTCCATTATTCTTTCAACAGTGATTAATGCCATAAAAACAAAACAGAACGATCGTTTGAACATGTCAGAAGGTTAAAATGCTGTTGCTAGTTGTATCTTGTGATTGGGATAGTAAAAAGAGTTTATACAACTAAATACACTCAAAATTAGCAGTTGTATTATTATTCAAGCCAAGTCAGGTAGCAAGAATGTCTTAATTTATACAAAAAGCATTAAAAAGAGTATTTAATGGAAGAAAACTACCATCCTAAATCAAGTTGGCATTAGAATAAATACAGTATGAGGAATATGTGTGGAATGTTACCTGATCCTTGGAAATGTAGAACGTTTGATTTTTTCTACAGTCCAACATGCAAGCACCAATGGCACCAGTGCCATTTAAAACACGAAGAGCCTACTGTACAATCCATGATTCACAAAAAGAGATGTACGTAATTAGCACCTGTTACATTTGAACCCAACACACCAAGCTTGACCAGCTGGCACTTGACCAGACGTTTAGAGTGTCTGAGGGAGGGACACATACAGAATAACCTTGCTGCTAACACAGTGACTCCAGCTGTCTGGTTGGGCTTAAGCTATAAAGCACGGAAGCAAACAGGAACTAAATCCAGGTATTATCCTTCTGCTTTCACATTGGGGTGACAAAATAGCCCATGTACCATCAGCCATAACATTAAAACCACCTCCTTGTTTCTACACTCACTGTCCATTTTATCAGCTCCACTTACCATATAGGAGCACTCTGTAGTTCTACAATTACTGACTGTAATCCATCTGTTTCTCTGCATGCTTTGTTAGCTCCCTTTCACCCTGTTCTTCAATGGTCAGGACCCCACAGGACCACCACAGTGCAGGTATTATTTAGGTGGTGGATCACTCAGCACTGCAGTGACACTGACATGGTGGTGGTGTGTTAGTGTGTGTTGTGCTGGTATGAGTGGATCAGACACAGCAGTGCTGATGGAGTTTTTAAACACCTCACTGTCACTGCTGGACTGAGAATAGTCCACCAACCAAAGATATCCAGCCAACAGCGCTCAGTCGGCAGCGTCCTGTGACCACTGATGAAGGTCTAGAAGATGACCAACTCAAACAGCAGCAATAGATGAGCGATCGTCTCTGACTTTACATCTACAAGGTGGACCAACTAGGTAGGAGTGTCTAATAGAGTGGACAGTGTATCAAAAAACTCCAGCAGCACTGATGTGTCTGATCCACTCATACCAGCACAACACACACTAACACACCACCACCATGTCAGTGTCACTGCAGTGCTGAGAATGATCCACCACCTAAATAACACCTGCTCTGTGGTGGTCCTGTGGGGTCCTGACCACTGAAGAACAGGGTGAAAGGAGGCTAAAACGTATCTAGAGAAAGAGATGGACTACAGTCAGTAATTGTTTGTTTGTTTGTTTATTATGATTTTAACGTCATGTTTTACACTTTGGTTACATTCATGACACGAACGGTAGTTACTCGTTACACAAGTTTAATCAGTTCACAAAATTATATCGACACAGTCATGGACAATTTAGTGTCTCCAATTCACCTCACTTGCATGTCTTTGGACTGTGGGAGGAAACCCACGCAGACACGGGGAGAACATGCAAACTCCACACAGAAAGGACCCGGACCGCCCCACCTGGGGATCGAACCCAGGACCTTCTTGCTGTGAGGCGACAGTGCTACCCACCGAGCCACCGTGCCGCCCTAAAATTGACAGTGAGTGTAGAAACAAGGAGGTGGTTTTAATGTTATGGCTGATTGAAATAATTCAAATTGAATAAATTAGCACCTTGATGTCCACTCGGGTTAGCCATGGGAATAGATGGTGTGGTTTTGTAGGATTAGAAGAAAAATAAAACAATCCATGGGTATTCTTTGTGCTGTGGATAAAAACTAATAAAACATGACAGCATGATGCTACGTGACCCAACATGGATTTGTTTTCCAAACAGATTCTAGGAAAGCACCCGGTTTAAAATAACATACAGGTTCACAACAGTCTGAGGATCAGACTGATATTACAGATGTATCATTTAAATTTACATTTACAGCAATGTCTATTCCAACCTCAAAACTGAGAAGTGCTTTAACAATATACAAACTTACTTTTGTGAATGTCAGATACCTGAAATCTATGTACATTTGGGTCCGACGAGGACCCTGTGAGCTTATGCACTGAGCCTTGGTGTCAGATCTTCCCTCCTCCTGGAGGAGATATCGATGTCTATGGACTCTTTTCCGAGAATGAGCCGGAGACGTTTCGCTGGTGGAAGCGGGATGAAATCGTCCACGAAATCCTCCTCCTCCTCGTCCTCTCCCTCCTCTGATGAAGACTGTTCGTCCGCATGCCCGTGTTTGCTGCCATTTTGTGCTTGACTATCTAAAAGTTCAAGAGGGCTGACCCCATTGAGCATGGCCCCACCGAGACAGGTTTGAGAGACCGGACACTCGTGCTTCACTTGGATCTTCACTTTGGCAGAATCTGTGTTGGAAACAGGACTGAAGCGATTGTTCGACCTGCCTTTCTTGTCACGGTTCTTGCTAAACTTAATGCCACCTTTGGAGGAGTTCATGTGAGCCTCTCTGGGCTCGCTACTGCTGCTGTCCCTGCGTCTTCTCAAGGTCAGCTTCGGAATGCCTGTAGTATCCTCCAGGATTGATGAATCGTAGTGCGGAATTCGATGCCTCTTTTTCCTCTTTCCCAAACCCCGACTGCTCTCCTTAGACTTCTTCTTCCGGGACCTTCTACCATTTGGGAGTGCAGGAAATCCCATTAGTATGTTTCTACAGTGCTTGATGTTAGCACTTTGCACAACAGGGGAAAATGCTGGCACAAAAGGTTCCCCGCATGAGTCCTCACTTTTTATCACCCTGTTCGGCCGAGGCTGAGTAAACCGTTGACTTTGCAAGTTCGAGGTTCTCCTGATGTATTCGTTTTCTAGATCAGCTTCATTCAGACTCAACCCATGAGAAAGATATTCCTCCAAATCACCAGATTCTGTCTTAATCACTTTATTATCCAGGGCTGGGATTTGTTTTTTCAAAGTGCTCGGAACCTCTTGTTTCTTATGCAGAGTCCTCGTTGACTTTCGAATACTGTAAGTGCAATTCTGATCAGTCTCCAGACCTGTGGAACTTCTTAATAAATGATGATTGTTTTCCTTCGCAATGTGCCGTGTAGATTCCAGTGAGGTAAAAGTCCTATGTGAGTCCGTCTCCTTTTTAACAGAAACTCTGCAAACTGCAGCATTGGGCTCCTTAGGGTTTGGAGCTACTTTGACAGAAGGCTTTGCTTCTGACCCTCTGCTTTGGCTCCGTAACCGTACGTTCGTGTGCGAAGACTTGGAGGGTTTTAGTCTCTTTGGTACCCTGTTATTAGTTGGACTTTGTTTGGAACTTGAGGTAGTTGTGTAGGCTCTTGAGAGAGAACGTCCACTGTGAGTCCTGGTTTTACTCGCCCTTCCACGAGTGAGTGTCCTTTTCCTACATGCTGAATAGAAAACATGATGATTAAATGTATGTTGTTGGGTTTTTTTGCATTTTGCTTCCCCTCAACTAATGCTGACATCCTGACTGAGGAGAGCCGTGAATATTGTGGATCAGCTTTGCGCATGGAGAGTCACACCCTGATCACATTATCCCCCATCTCTGTTCAGGCGCCAGCAGTCAATCAGCCAGCAGAGGACGTAATTGCATCAGTTATAAGGAATCCCCTCTGGCACCCTCCATAAACAACAAGCCAATCATTGTTCGTGTAGATGCCCAGCCTGCAGGTAACAGAGCTGAAATTCTAACTCATGATTCTGAGATGTCAGCTCTGGTGTGCTAGCATGTTTTACCGCTGCGCCACCTGAGTGCCCAAATATGTTTTAAAAAGGTTTATTTCAATCTGCTCTGGATCTGAAAAGACACAGCCAGTCTGGCTTGTTTACATCCCTCTTACTAGTCACATTATAAAAATGCCTCCAAGGCCCTTTATTTTACCATTACCATAACATTTATTGCTCATGAACAGGAATATGGCAGCCTACCTTGCTCTTATGATACTTTGATTAGGCTGGAAAACACAATCTGCTCTAAAACAGAAAACCAAAGGACTCAGGTATATTCTGTAGCTATAGAATATGCTAGCCTTGGATCTTATTGACACGTGGGCACCATTGACTGAGCTGTCGGCATGAGTGGTGGAGGGATACAGAGGGCAAAGCATGACCTTCTGTTCATGTTAGAGCTCTCTGTGAGAATTTGCCCTGTCAGCTTGGGTGTCAGACATGCAGCAAAGAATTTGAAATCATTGGGACAAATAAGTGTGTGCAAGTGTGTGTGTGTGTGTTGTAAATTATAATACTTGCATTACATCATAATAAAATGCCATTTAAAATCCATTTAAATTACAATTAATTCTCTTATATGCAACTATAGCCAACTGACATCCAGTCCACCTTCTGCATGCTTTTGGGAAAGTAAAGGAAACCAGAATAGCAAAGGAAAACACACATGGACAAGAACTGCCATGATCACAGACGATAACTGGAGGTATATTTCAAACCCAAGTTCTTAGGACCATGTTGCTGTGGAGCACCTACACTACCACCCGACTGCTATAATTTTAGTTTGCTTTCAATAAACAATGCAAAACATTTATAATAATATAAAACCAGGAGACCTGGACCAGTGATGTTACTGTTGTCAATATAAAACATATCTAGAATCAACACAGCTGATCACAAGCCAGAATCACCAATAATATAGAAGTTAGTCTTACATGAATGTAATTTTGGTGATTCCTGAGCGTCTGCATCGGTGTGAGAATCAACAGAATGAACATCGGAGTTCTGACTCGCTTCTTCCAGCTTCTTCAGCCGGTTGAGTCGCCTGTCTGTCTCCCTCAAACCATATTTGCTATTAATAACTGGGGCTGCCGCAGGAAGTCCCATTTTGGATGTAAAAGCACCAGTGCCACGTCTGCAAAGAATTAAAATAAATAAACAGAGCTTATTAACACACAAATACAAAAAGAAATCGCAAATAAAGTATTATGATTCCGCTCCTATTTTTTTTTTAATAAAAAGAATAAAAAGTTTCAGGGTACAGTGAACTCAACGTCAATTGGTTCTGGGAGTGGTGTTGAGTTTAAAAGGCGTTGAGTTTCAATGTATTTTTCCCCATAAGGATGTATGTGGAAACCTGTTAATGTGTTCATGGAACTGCATATTTTTTTAGACTAATGTAAAATAATAGGGTTGTTTTTGACACTTATACACTGAAATAATACAAATATAATATAAAAACACTGAAATATAATTGAAAACAGTTAAAAATCAATAAAAAAAATACAATACACCCTGAACTTTATCTTTACTTCTTTATTGTTTCCTTTTGCTTCTTAATCATGGAGATGCTTGATATTGGAATATCGTATTCAGTTCAGTAAAGGTGCGGTCACATAAGAAACTTAACGTCATTTCATTAGTGGAGAGAACTTATGACCAATAATAATTAAGAGAGGTTTAATGTTCCTGTGTCGTTCTTTTAATACACTGTCACGTTAAGCTTTTTTAACGATAAGCGTTTTAGGCTCTCTCGGAAAAGCTGATTCTTACAATTTCTCAGCACTGTGAGCTATAACACAAGTTTAAAAGTGAAACTGGAAAAATCCAGCTAAACACAGATACATGTGAAGAGTGGATTTGACAGTTATTCCACACAAATGCAGATTCGTCTCATATTCGCACTTTGATGATGCTTTACTGCATCGCTCAAGTCAAGCACTGAACAAAGCGACTTTTCATTGTAAATGTCATCATAAATTTTTTTAAAAGCTGAACACGTTGAGTTTAAGGTAAACGTTGAGTTTAAAAGTACAATTTGTTTTGGCAAAGGGGGTTGACTTTCAAAGATTTTGAGTTTAGGGGACGTTGAGTTACAAGGTACCACTGTGTTTTATAACACTATACCTTTCACATGTGTAGCATTCACAGAATTCATTGTTTTCTCCAAAGAAGCCATCACCATAGTAACAGGAAATTTCTTCTCCTGGTTCTATATCTCTGAGAACTTTGACACAAGCAGTGTCCCGACCAGTTGACACAAACTGAGGACACAAGAAACAACACGCAATGTATCAAACATTCCAATTATTTATGTAGTCCATGTAAAAACTGATATATATACACTGATCAGCCATAACATTAAAACCACCTCCTTGTTTCTACACTCACTGTCCATTTTATCAGCTCTACTTACCATACAGAAGCACTTTGTAGTTCTACAATTACTGACTGTAGTCCATCTGTTTCTCTACAAGCTTTATTAGCCCCACTTCATGCTGTTCTTCAATGGTCAGGACCCCCACAGGACCAACACAGAGCAGGTATTATTTAGGTGGCGGATCATTCTCAGCACTGCAGTGACACTGACATGGTGGTGGTGTGTTAGTGTGTGTTGTGCTGGTATGAGTGGATCAGACACAGCAGTGCTGCTGGAGTTTTTAAATACCGTGTCCACTCACTGTCCACTCTATTAGACACTCCTACCTAGTTGATCCACCCTGTAGATGTAAAGTCAGAGACGATCGCTCATCTATTGCTGCTGTTTGAGTCGGTCATCTTCTAGACCGTCATCAGTGGTCACATGACGCTGCCCACGGGACGCTGTTGGCTGGATATATTTTTAGTTGGTGGACTATTCTCACTACAAAGTGCTTCTATATGGTAAGTGGAGCTGATAAAATGGACAGTGAGTGTAGAAGCAAGGAGGTGGTTTTAATGTTATGGTTGATCAGTGTATGTTACATAGATAATGAATACAGTTACCTTACAATTTGGCCGACAATCTGAAAACAAGGGGGAAAAAATGGCATTATTTTAAAAGCAAAACACACATCAAACAAGACTTGGTTTTTTTGAGAGTAATTGCATGTGTACCGTGGTTAATAAATGCAGCAGGTCCGAGCCATAGCTGAGCACAGTTTTTGCGAGTGGAGTACATGACGCTAAAATCGTTCTCCCCATGGTGCAGTAACAAGTTTTCCTCGCTTGCTGAGAGCTCAGCAATACAACCAACCAAGTGTTCAATCTTATCATTCCTCTTCCTGTAGTAGAAAAAGAACACACGTGCAAAAATGCATTGAATTGCACTACAGGTCTCACAGTACAAGCTCAGACACCAGATACACAATATTAATCTTTTACCATAATTTTGTTGCAACTATTTTGGCTCCATTTTGCTCTGATGAGTAACGATTGCAGGGTAATATTTCAAACCCACTTTCACTGGCAAACATGCGCAGGTAAACAAATACCTAGAAAACAACAGCACAGAGCTTTAACATGTAAATACACAGGTATAACATATACACCGATCAGACATAACATTATGACCACCTCCTTGTTTCTTAACTTTGTAGTTCTACAATTACTGACTGTAGTCCATCTGTTTCTCTACATACTTTTTTAGCCTGCTTTCACCCTGTTCTTCAATGGTCAGGACCCCCACAGAGCAGGTATTATTTAGGTGGTGGATGAATCTTAGCACTGCACTGACACTGACATGGTGGTGGCGTGTTAGTGTGTGTTGTGCTGGTATGAGTGGATAAGACACAGCATCTCTGATGGAGTTTTAAACACCTCACTGTCACTGCTGGACTGAGAATAGTCCACCAACCAAATATATCCAGCCAACAGCACCACATGGGCAGAGTCCTGTGACCACTGATGAAGGTCTAGAAGATGACCAACTCAAACAGCAGCAATAGATGAGCGATCGTCTCTGACTTTACATCTACAAGGTGGACCAACTGGGTAGGAGTTTCTAATAGAGTGGACAGTGAGTGGACACGGTACTTTAAAAACTCCAGCAGCGCTGCTGTGTCTGATCCACTCATACCAGCACAACACACACTAACACACCACCACCATGTCAGTGTCACTGCAGTGCTGAGAATGATCCGCCACCTGCTCTGTGGTGGTCCTGTGGGGGTCCTGACCATTGAAGAACAGGGTGAAAGCAGGCTCAAAAATAAGTATGTAGAGAAACAGATGGACTACATTGAATTATTGTGGACCTACAAAGTGCTCCTATATGGTAAGTGGAGCACAGTGAGTGTAGAAACAAGGAGGTGGTTTTAATGTTATGGCTGATCAGTGTAAATACCTCAGTCTTAATCTATAATCAAAACAAATTCAATTCATTTTCTTATTACAGAAAATATTTGCATGTAAACATACAGTTAGTAGTTGTGTTCAGTTTAAAATACATACATGTTGCTTGAAAAGTTTTTCCTGGGCCTTGGTCTTGGGTAGAAGATGGTTTCTAGATGTCAAAGCCTCAAAAGCTTTCTTCAGGTCATTATGTTTTTTAAAATTCTCTATTACCTCCTTTAGCTCCTCTTGTCTTCCTTTTACTGGACGAAACCTAGTCAACAGACAATAAAAACCATCATAAAACAGGAGTTGTTATTTGGTTTCACCAGACAGATAAAATAAATGTTTTACAACATAATACATAATATATCACAGAGAACCAAAAGGCTGAGACCACTAATGAAAACGCTTCTATTTTGCAAAGCTCAAAGCTTTGCAACAACTACTGGAAGACTAAAGATCAGTGAGTGATGACTGGTATGGACGTTCCTTAATAGTCACCCGACCTAAACCTTATCAAGCAAAAAACAAGCAATCAGTACCATCTGAAAATGCTCTTAAGAATATTATGAAATCATGCTGGGATAACATAGATCAATATAACCATTGTATTAAATTTTACACATTAGACATAATAGTACAGATAATACACATGTATGACATGTAACATATAACATATTTAACAGGCCCGACAACACACGGACTGTTAACCAGTATTTAACCAGTTTTTAACCAACATTTAACCAAAACAACAACTGTGGTTAAGAAGTGCTACAGCTCTGGGGAAAAAGCTGTTAGCATGTCTGGTTGTGTTTGTTTTGATTGCCCTGAGTCTTCTGCCAGATGGAAGTGTCCAGGACGAGATGGATCTGCTGTAATTTTACCGGCGCCCTTCTGCTGTTGTGGATGTCCTGAAGTGTTGGCAGACTACATCCAATGATCCTCTCCGCTGTCCTGAATATATACGCTGGAGTGTGGCTCGTTCATGAGATGTGGAGAAACCAAACCAGATGGTGATAGATGATGTAAGGATTGCTGTGTAGAACTGGATCAGCAGACTTTGAATTGACTTTGGCAGGTTGAATTTCCTCAGCTGTCTCAGGAAGAACATTCTCTGCTGAGCCCTCTTGGTGATGGAGAACACCCTTTCCCACTTTAGGTCCCTGGATAAGGTGGTGCCCAGGAACTTAAGTGACTCCACCATCGAGACAATAGAGCCACTGATTTTTGGTCTGAGATTTTTGTATAGTAGTATAGAATTAAATAGAACATACACCATTGGTGTTAAAACTGTGGGTGTTGGGTTGTGTGGTAGAATGGTGACTACCACGTGATCAGTTTTGCCCTACTTCTGTCACGAGATGACACCAAAGTCAGACGATGGTGAAAAGAGAGCGATTTCATACACACAGTCCTCCACAAAAACAAATGATGATAAGTAAATATGAATATGGTAAATTGCAACCTGCAATTTCCGACCTGGCCAGGCATCCACACAAACACAAAGAGGCCATGATTGAGGGAGGAAAGGTCAAATAGGATTTCTTCCCACTGTGATATGCAATCTCCAGGACTGGTTCTGGGAAGGGGGTCACATGGAGCTTTGTGTGGCTCTCCACCGGGAACCACTGGACGCATGTCAGGGCGCCAATCCATCGCAGGGCTTTGGCCATAACCCCCTCCTCAGACATAGCCAATCAAGTCTGTGTAGACGCCCACCAGCTTATAGCAGGGATTTAAACAACGAAATCCCATGGTGGGTGTTAAAACGTTGCCCATATAGTCTATTACTCTGTGAATGTATCGTTACCTTGTATTCATCTTATGGGTTTGAAACCCAAGGTAAGAGTCTAGGATGAGGCTCGTGGTTAGGTCATCATTCTCACATAATTCCTTGGCCGTCATTCCTGATGACCGGACATGCCGTCTTTCCACTTCAAATGGACCACCATTAAAGCCTAGGGAACCAGACAATGCAAAATAAGGCAAAATGATAGTGGGCTTATTTTACAGTGATCTTATGACAGAACAAAACCTATTACCATTTGCAGACAACAGTATACTATGGCATTAGTGTCAAAACATATACTGGCTTAACTGTTTTTTTAATGTCACAATATGTGAAAGGTCACTTTTCATTCTACCCTCCAAAAAACAGCACAGTGACATCACTGGCCCAGTTACTATTTTCTGCATTTTTAGGCCCTGTAATTCTACAGCCTTTGCCATTATTAAAAAACAACCAAACATGACCATTTCCCTTATATATAGCATTCACTCACGGCGACGGCATGGCCTGCTGCTAAGGGAGCTCTTGCCGTGACCCAAATGTTGAGCACGGCCTTGGCTCCCAGGCTGTTCACTGAACCTGCTGCCATGTCGTCTGCCATTTACTACCATGTTCTTCTTGGATTCGCCCATCCACTTTATACCCACAAACCACCCGGGTTAGTTGCATTGAGTCTGTGTTCTGGAAAAGCAAACAAGAAGGCTATATGTTAGATAACTGTGTCCATAAACAATCCAAAACACAGCTCTACTATGCATGTGCAACATCACAATTTATACCTACATATTTCATGTAGAATTTTTACATGACTCCTGTAGGAAACACTTGAGTTTTTATAATCTTGGTTTTAATTATAGACTTTGTGTATTTTTACTTTCATAGCACGCTATATAAAATAGACAGTCTATCCGTAATTTTTAATGCAAGTTTTTAGTTTCTGTTTCATTCTGTTCTCTTATACTCTTAAATAAAAATAATGGTTGGTTAAGACCATTTTCTACGTTTACTTTATTCAAGGAACATAAGAAAATTCAAAACTGATGTGTGTCTGTCAAACTTGTGTTACACATAAACACATTAATGTATAACCATAACTATTAACAATTCTATTATTATACCCCATCCATCGGGAACCACTGGACGCAAGGCAGGAATTCCCTGAACAGGGCGCCAATCCATCGCAGGGCTTTGGCCATAATCCCCTCCTCAGACATAGCCAATCAAGTCTGTGTAGACGCCCGCCAGCTTATAGCAGGGATTTAAACAACGAAATCCCATGGTGTGTCAGCTTGAGCGCTGAGCACCTTTATTTGAAAAATGGTACTGTTAAAACATTGCCCATACAGTCTGTTACTCTATGAATGTATAGTTACCTTGTATTCATCTTTCACGTTAATGTATAACCATAACTATTAACAATTCTATTATTATATCCCATCTTGACAGCGGGCGGAACTTGTCATAAAGCAAGCAATTACAAAGCCCACCTGATTAGAGGGAAGATATGATGGGTAATTTACATTGCAGACCCGCTATTTACTGGGCAATTGCTGCGTCATTATTTTAATCTTTATTTTGTAAGTAAATATCCAGATAAGTAAGCTAATAAAAAAGAAATTTGGTCTTATTTAAGACTTACCTTGAACAGACATTGGAACGTTTTCGTTAAGATTTGGCAACCCGGACAGTCGAAAAGTCTGTTAAAGTGATTCCTAAAATATGCAATTAAACTGAATGAAGTGTAAATGGCTTTATTTTTACTGTCTACTACGATTAAATCGCCTAAAACACATCTTAAAGCCGAGAATATGCATGGCCTTTATTAATCAAAAATACTTGAAGTCAATGTAAACGTTTCATACTATTATAATGCAAACTTGTTATCATTTAAAAAGGCTGAATGCGTTTTACTGGATTAAAAAATGCACACAAACAATTTGATTCGATTAAGCTTGTGAACCGACTCGACACGTTCATGTATTATTTGACTAACCTGACATAACTACTATACAAACGCGTAAGGAATACAGTTATTAATCTCTAGGAATCATTTTCAGACACAACAACAAAATCACCAACAATACAGTTAAAAATATTGTGTGTTTAAAGGACTTCATTTTTTGTTAATCATAGAGTTATTAACTAATTCGCCTATATGAATTGCTACTAGCCGGGCTGTGTTCTAAATACCCTATTCTATACTAGGTAGTCTTTGAAAATATAGCAGCGACAACACTGATAGTGCACGAATTTGACAACTATTTAGAAGATTACAATACTATTTAGGACGCAACCGCAGTGTAACTAAGATAGTGAATAAAAGCAACTAACGTATATAATGTGCATTAAATAATCTTGCATATTTGTGTATCTGTAAATTTAATTGTAACCTTTAATTGAGCAAAGACGGTGTAAACAATTTAAACATGTTTATAGTTGACTGTCTGGTCAACAGCTAGTTTAATAATATCCAATTTTATGGATAATAAAATACAGATTCTAAATAAATGAATAAAATAGAACATATTTTTCTATTTACTATCGAATTAACGAATAGCGTTTGCTTGGTTAACACTTTTCGGACTATATGTTACCGTAGACAAGTTGGGCATGGTTGTATCCCAAACCTACACATTTAATACCAACCATTGTTTCAAATTAGCAAGAATTCGATTTGTGAAGTGCACACTACTTAGTATTGTAACAAGGAATTTGGGACGCACCCCTTAAACCAAATACTAGCAATGCTAACCTGACAACATCTAATAATCATATATTTACAAAACATGCTGGTTTGTTTATCATTCATCGCATACATAACTTAAAGTGATAACGTCAAAAATGACTAAATAACAAATCGGTTGAGTCACTAAATACTTAACCCAGCACAGGATCAGTTAGCTACTAAGCTAACCGGCTAACTCGAACAAATAAATTACTTTTAGTTGTAAAAACAATACATTCTTACTTAGTCATTGGCTGCTATAGCAAAGTTCAGATCTCAAACGTTCACTCAGATCCAAAATAAAAAGTCCAAAAATAACAAAGAACATTAAACTTCACTTAGAAATTAACATTTAAATCCAAGATGGCGGAGGTGTTTGAAGAAGAAAGGTAGTAGAGAAATCAGTCTTGACAATTTTTGCTAGTATTTGATAATTCATACAAAAACTATTTTTAAAAAATCAATTAGTTTTAAATCAAAATGTTTATTTAGTAAAGAAAATAGATTTGATATACGATAGGGAAATCAGTTGAGAACTACTATCCTCTACTCGGAGGAACACCAAAGTAGTTCCGTAAAAACAAACCCCTGTCCTTTTAAAAAAGGTTGCCAGATCCACTCATCCTGCACATCATGGTATCTGATGTGACGAGAACAGTTAAAAGTTTTTAAATGATAGTAAGGAATGTATACAGTGGATTTAAAACATCTCCACACCTCTGATACAACACCAGGTTTCATAATCAGACTAAGATAAATCTTTTCATATTTATTTCCATCTATAACGTGACCTATAATTTGTGCAATTCAACTGAAAAACGAAGTGCAATCATTATTGAGGTGGGGGTGTGGAGGACTACAATTATGTATTTGAATAACTGTTTGTTTGTTTGTTTGTTTGTTTGTTAGGATTTTAACGTCGTTTTACACTTTGGTTACACTCATGACAGGAACGATAGTCACTCATTACACAAGGTCTTGGACAATTTTGTATCTCTAATTCACCTCACTTGCGTGTCTTTGGACTGTGGGAGGAAACCGGAACATCCGGAGGAAACCCACACGGACACGGGGAGAACATGCAAACTTCACACAGAAAGCACCCGGACCGCCCCACCTGGGAATCGAACCCAGGACCTTCTTGCTGTGAGGCAACACTGCTACCCACTTAGCCACCATTTGTCCATTTGAATAACTGTGTAACTGTCTGGTTGACAGATAGTTTAATAATGTTTAATGACAACCATTACCTGAATTCTTGATATATCTGGGCTTGGGCATGGTGGTGGCAGCATTATGCTTTGGCCCGTTTTTCTTCAGCTGGAACTGACGCTTTAGGCAAAGTAGGAACTAGGAACATTTCCAAATATCCATCAGTTTGGCACAAAAATCTTAAGGCCTATGCTAAAAACAATAGAATGGCTTTACCAGAATGGCATTGCGAAAAGCCCAGATCCGAATGCAATTGGGAATTTGTTTGGTGACCTAAAGAGAATGTGCACAGAAGATGCCCTCACAATCTAACACATCTGAAGCACTTTTGCAACAAAGAGTGGGCAAACACTGCCAAGTCAAGATATGCATTGCTGATAGACTCCCACCCAAAAGACTGATGATGTCATAACTTCAAAAAGACTTTTGTTTATTTTTTTAATAAATTGTACACATTATAGGTCACATAATAGGTCTAGAGGATAACCGAGTTCAGCACAGAGAGTGCAATCAGGGCTCATCATCTTTCAGTTCAGTCTGTGGTAGAATAAAGTCTAGTGGTAAGTTCTGGACAATGTGGGGGCGGTCACTGCAGATTTCCAAGTTATTGCAACCTTCCCCCTTCCGATCCTCTATAGAGGTGCTATAGAGAACATTCTGACCAACAGCCTCCCAGTCTGGTATGGAAATTGTACAGCCTCTGACCAGAAATCCCTTCAGAGAGTAGTGAGGACGGCGGAGAAAATCATCCGAACCTCACTCCCTTCCATACAAGAACTATACCAGTCACGCTGCCTCAGAAGAGCCACCAAGATAGTTGGTGACCACACACACCCGGCCTATGGACTGTTCAGCCTCTTGCCCTCTGGCAAACGCTATCGCAGCATGCGATGCATTTTTTACTTTACTTAACGTGTATTTTATGTCTGTTTACAATGTATGTGCGACAGTGTTTTTTTTTTTTTTTTTACTTAATGTATATCTTTTTTAAAACTTAATGTATATTTTGTCTTGTATATGCTCTTTTTTTGTTTTATATTCTGCACGTTGGAGCTTGGGAAACGCAATCTCGTTCAGCTGTGCACTCCTAGCTGTATAGTCTGAATGACAATAAAGTTCACTTTGACTGACTCAAATCTTCAGGCTTCAGCCTGGCAAAAGGTTTCACATCAAGACCACAGACATTGTTGAAGTTTTAATATAAAGAAAATCATTAATAATAAAATGTAAACAGTGCTGATTATATCATGGGACTCTTCCCCCCTTGTTTTACAGCTTAACTGAAAGCAGGAACTTCTATGGTTTGTAAAGGCTAATCAAAAGCCTGAATAAATTCCACCTCAGGCCAGTGTGGAGGACATACAGAAGAAACTGGCTGACCAGTTAACCTGTTTGGAGCAGAAACATGCAGACTTTTTATAATCCTTGGGGACTTCAGCAGGGCAAAATAAGCCATGAGATATCAAAATTTAGACAATAAAACATTGGACCATTGCAATACAGTTATTAAAGACGTATACTGCTTTGTTCCCCATGCAGTGTTAGGACATTCTGATCTGGTTTATCTTTTTCCAACATAGAGGCAAAAAATAAACAGTGAACCAATGGACCAACAAGACAAAGTAGGAACTGCAGGACTGTTTTAAATATACCGGTTGTCTTATTTCTGAAGCTTTAACCAACAACCTGGATGAACTAATTAACTCTGTGACTTCATACATTCGCTTTTGTGAAGACGAGTGTGTACCTTCCGGGACATTCTACAAAAACAACAATAACAAACTGCAATTCACAGCCAGATTAAGAAAACTTGCCAAGCTAAGATCAGATAACATAAGATAACATAATCCTTTATTAGTCTCACAGTGGGGTTGTTTGTTTATTAGGATTTTAACGTCATGTTATACACTTTGGTTACATTCATGACAGGAGCGATAGTTACTCGATACACAAGATTAGGTCACACAAGGTTATATCCAACACAGTCATTGACAATTTTGGATCTCCACTTAACCTAACTTGCATGTCTTTGGACTGTGGGAGGAAACCGGAGCATCCGGAGTAAACCCATGCAGACACGAGGAGAACATGCAAACTCCACACAGAAAGGACCCGGACCGCCCCACCTGGGGATCGAACCCAGGACCTTCTTGCTGTGAGGCGACAGTGCTACCCACTTAGCCACCGTGCCGCCCTCACAGTGGGGAAAATCACTGTGTTACAGCAGCGAAGAGATAGCAAGGAAGATGCTTACAGATGTGGGGATAGAGCCCTGTACAATCAGACCATAACCATGTTGAAAAAAGAAATCCATGTGACCAAAACAGCTAGCCTGTGACTCTCACTGTGCAGCTCCTTGCAAGACATCACTAACTACAAGGGACCATCCAACCCCGCTAAGACAAACAAAGACCTGGCTGTCAACCATGTTTTCTACTGCAGGTTTGAGGTACACATTCACACCCCCTCCCACTCCTGTACATCAGCAGCCAACATCACACCTCTGGCTGTCACCACACACTCCCCCCTCGAATAAGCAAAAAGCCACCAGGTCTAGACGGTGTCTCATCCTCATGTCTCAAAGCTTGTGCTGACCAAATGGCTCTTATCCTTACACAGATCTTTAACATGAAAGAAACCCTTCATCACAGGACTAGGTGAGTACAGGCCGGTTGCTCTTACATCTGTGGTCATGACATCCTTTGAATCAGGCCCCCTGCTAGACCCTCTGCTGTTTGCCTACCAGCCCAGTGACATATGTGAGGATACTGTTTGTGACTTCAACCTTGGCATTAAACACCATCATCCCAGAAATCCTCTGCTCCAAACTCTCAAATCACTGTATCCCCTGCCATCTGTCAGTGAATCACCAGCTTCCTAACAAGCAGGACACAGCATGTGAAGCTGGAGGATGTCACTTCTGCAATATGAACAATCAGCATTGGTACTCCACAGGGTTCTGTCCTCCCTCCTTTGCTGTTCTCTCTCTACTTGAATGACTGCACCTCTACAGAGCCAGCATTTAAATGGCTAAAGTTTGCAGACTAGACTGCGGTCATCAGACTCATCCAAAATTAAAATAAGTCTGCATATCGGCAGGAGGTTGAACAGTTGGTGTTCAACCTGGATCTGCACACACTCAAGAAATGATAGGGTTTTAGGAGACAACCCTCAATGCTGCTCCCCACCACAAGTGTCTGCTGTGGAGAACTTCAGGTTTTTGGGAACTATCATCTCCCAAAATCTGAAGTGGAAGACCAACAACTCCGTCCTCAAAAAGGCCCTTTAGAGGATGTATTTTCTACAGCAACTAAGGAACCATGGTTCTACTTTATGCAATTTTTCTATTTTTCTATCTGTAAACTTCTGTTTAGCACATGTAAATAACCTGTACAATGTCTGTATATTTTAGAGAAATAACAACCATCAAAAACAAGTTCTTTGTGTGTGTAAACATAATTGTCCAATATGATTGTAGGTTTGGCACAAAATGAAGGTCTAGAAGATGACCAACTCAAACAGCAGCAATAGATGAGCGATCAGCTCTGACTTTACATCTACAATGTGGACCAACTAGGTAGGAGTGTCTAATAGAGTGGACAGTGAGTGGACACGGTATTTAAGAACTCCAGCAGTGCTGCTGTGTCTGATCCACTCATACCAGCCCAACACACACTAACACACCACCACCATGTCAGTATCACTTCAGTGCTGAGAATGATCCACCACCTAAATAATACCTGCTCTGTGGTGGTCCTGTGGGGGTCCTGATCATTGAAGAACATGGTGAAAGCAGGCTAAAAAAAGTACTAAAAAAAGAGTCTTAATATATATTACATATTTATACCCCACCCCACCCCCAATCGTCACTGTTTAATTCATACGCTGTCCATGTTAACAGTTTGTAAAATAAAAAAATTTCTTGTGACCCCATTTCTATTACAGACAATCAGGTGTCTAGCACAAACTAACCTTAAAATGAAGCAGAGATTAGTAGTGTTCAGTGTTAGTTAACACTATAAACATAATGCAAAATGACTGCATGAAAAAGGCCAAAACCAATTTTATTAGAAAAGAAAAGTCACATTCACAAAAAATCCCTACTTAATAACAGGGTTAATAACAGGCATGCAATAACACATTTCAGCATGACTATATACAGCACACATATACTGTATTCATCAAGATACATAGTAAATATGCTCACGTTACAAAATTCACAATTCAAGTGAATTAACTGTTAAACTGACTCAGTGGCACTGAATACAAACTAAACGTTTGGCTGGAATCTTTCCAGATTTAAGGTGCAGGATCTACAAAGCACATTTTAGTAGCAAAATCGTTCAAGAGGTTAAACCTGTAAAATACATCTGCATGTCCATCAAAGACACAGAGGTAAACCGTAAATAATAATGTGTAAGTGTTAAATAGCACCTGTGAAGAAAACATTACTATAATAAACTGCATCAACAGGCTTCAAGCATCATTTCTGTTTAAAAATGCCCAGTCTGATTATGAGTACGTATATGTATTAAATAGTCTTTAAGCAAGTAAAGACTACAACTAATTCCATGGCAAATAATTCACTTTTACCTGCATTTAGATGCTAGCCCACTACCTATTGTTTGAGCGTCTACACATCCATGAAGTGGAAGTGGCTGAATGGACTATAGCCATTGGGGGGGTCCTAAGCCCGGATTAAATAAGGCGGGTTAAGTCAAGAAGGGTATCTGGTGTAAATCCTGATTGATCTGCTGTGGTGACCCCTAAATTTAAGAGCAGCTGAAAGAATAAAAAAAATGAGGAAACTCTCAGGGCCTGAATAAATCAAGGTCTGACTTTACATTTGTGAGCCTATTGTCTAATATGCCATCTTTCATTTCTGTAAAATATAAAGAATAGTTCCCATTTATTCATATTATTGAACCGAATCCTAACTATACATGCAGTATCAATATGCTGTTTAACTACTTACAATTATACTTTCTCGCATCTGACTCAGATGACGTTGTAACGAACTAGTAATAAGCATGCATATTTGGTGTTAAATATATATGATGCAATAAATGGGATGAGAAATGACACAGTTATGTTTTAAAAGCAACATTTAGAAGTTTTACAATCTAAATTATGATTACTTAAAAAATCTTAATTTGTGTCTGAATTATCAAGCGAGTTTTGTGTAAATTTAAAGCTGCAACATGTAGCCTTTTATCACCAGTTACCAATCACCAGGTAAGCAAATAAGGAGATACTTAATACAATTTGATGCTGAGCTCCTGGAAAGCCTAAAATATTCATTAAAAGGTCTAGTTATCATTAAAGTTTTGCACTATGAACTTCTACACATGACAACTGCTTAAATGTGCATTTACCTACCACAGAGGGCCTCATGTTCCTGACTGCTAACACACTACATATCACTGCACTGATTTTAGTCAGATGTATGGTCTGACATGAGACTTTATCATCACTCTTGCATAAACGTAAAGTGGTTTAACAAATTTATAAATACATTTAAAATATACTTTATAGATTTAAAACACTTTATCATTAAAAATATCTTGTCTGCTTTGGCTTTAAAACTGAAAGCCAAGTGTTACAGTATATACACCGATCAGCCATAACATTAAAACCACCTCCTTGTTTCTACACTCACTGTCCATTTTATCAGCTCCACTTACCATATAGAAGCACTTTGTAGTTCTATGTAGTCTTCAATGGTCAGGACTCTCCCAGGACCACTACAGAGTAGGTATTATTATCTGAGTGGTGGATCATTCTCAGCACTGCATTGAAACTAACATGGTGGTGGTGTGTTAGTGTGTGTTGTGCTGATATGAGTGGATAAGACACAGCAGCACTGATGGAGTTTTTAAACACATCACTGTCACTACTGGACTGAGAATAGTCCACCAACCAAAAATATATCCAGCCAACAGCGCCCCATGGGCAGCGACCTGTGACCACTGATGAAGGTCTCAAAGATGACCAACTCAAACAGCAGCAATAGATGAGCGATCGTCTCTGACTTTCCATCTACAAGGTGGACTAACGAGTGGACACAGTATTTAAAAACTCCAGCGGCGCTGCTGTGTCTGATCCATTCATACCAGCACAACACACACTAACACACCAGCACCATGTCTCACTGCAGTGCTGAGAATAATCCACTACCTAAATAATACCTGCTCTGTGGTGGTCCTGACCATTGAAGAACAGGGTGAAAGCAGGTTAAAACAGTATGTAGAGAAACAGATGGACAACAGTCAGTAATTGTAGAACTTCAAAGTGCTTCTATTTGATAAGTGGAGCTGATAAAATGGACAGTGAGTGTAGAAACAAGGAGGTAGTTTTAATGTTATGGCTGATATGTCGGCCTATGATGACCTGACTGTTTTTGCCTGTGTTTTCTGGGTAGGCTGTGAACCGTGAACCCATCATGACCCTGACCAAGATAAGGCGGTTAGAGAAAATGGAGGAACATCTAGAATTAAAGTCATCCAAAGAATGCAAAGGATTTTTAACCAACACCTCACAAATTAGCAGTGAGGCAGCAAGTCTATTTAAGTCATTGCATGAATACCAAAGTGGTGTTTAACCATAAACCTGGCCGAGCAGATCATAATCCAGACCTAATTGAGTTAGTATGTTCCTTATTTGTAATGCTGATTGTTATGAATTTAAACATCTGGATGTTTTTAATTAATATATTGAATTACAGTAATCATACTGGGCATTATAATAAAACAGATTAATTTTCGCTACTTGCTCTCTTTAAAAAAAGCTCTCATTAACAGCACCATTAAATATGCTGGGAACTGAGTGTTAAGTCACAGTACTTTAGGCTTACACCAAACCTGTTCTGTTTTTTTTTGTTGTTTAAGGAAGTGCAGCAATAAATTATGCAGTGTGAGGCCAAGATACGTTACAATCAAAATACAATCAGCATAAGAACAAAGGTTAGGAAAAACGTCCGGGGTACACAGAACATCTATGGCATCATACATTACAGTCCAATTTTATCACAAGATACTGACAGCAGGGCACCCAATACATACATAGATTCTTCCAGTACCAGTACTGCATCTAATAAAGAAGTGATACGTGATATGTGGATTAGTGCTCTTAATGGGTTTTACATTTCCAGAATATAGCACAAAAAATGAAATCTTGTACTTATAATCATTGTCTCAGTTATGGTTATAATAGGGCTGGCTCGATACCACTTTTTTATGTCCGATGCCGATACTGCAAATTAAGTATCTGCCGATACCGATACCAATTAGATACCGTCATTTCTCCTCTCAAACAACTAAGCAGTAATAATACATGTCTTAATGCACCATGGTTAAACTAGCTATCTAAATAACAATGCTCAGACTGTGTAACAAATATTCTAAAGTAATAAATACAGAACCTACAACATCACATTTATGCAAAACTGCTGTTTTTATTTTAACTTTTACACACAACATTTAGCAGCATTTTTGGTTTCACTTACGTTCGAGATGTTGTTCACGTGACACATCTCGCTTTACGGCGTGTCGTCCAGAGTGTCTACAATTGGAAGATGTGGATGTCAATCAAACGAGATGGACCGATTAGAACTGACACAGAGTTGAGATTTTCCTGTTAAAGTTCTGTCACGTTTTTAGATTAAGAGGACATCTGTGGCTAAACGGGAAACGGTGGAGTTTGTTTTATTTCATAACACTAATGGATTAATCGTTGAGGATGTGAGAGATCTCCAAGCCGGGACAAGATTTTCTTTATCTCAGGTGAGCAGTTTATCATTTATAAAGCGATTAAAATGCGTAATGTTTAAGTAGATCAGTGTGTCTTAATTTCTGAATGGCTGTTGCAGATGAGTTGTAGATCAGTGGCACATGTTAATGATGTCATCAAGATGCACCTTGTTACGGCAGTTGCCGAGTGAGCTGGCAATAAACGGCGCTCTGTTGGAACGTATCTTCGTGTGTTACTTGCTTTACACACAAACAATGGCCTTGTTTACATTAAGTGTTATTTACATTAAGCAACAGTATCGGATCGGATTACATGTTTTTTTCACTCTGATATTCGATTCAGTGATTTGGGCCAATATCGGACCGATACCTGCCAGCCCTAGTTTATAAATAGTGAATGTTCTCTTTATAAAAAGCTTTTCAACTGGCCCAAGGATATTTTAATAGCCTCGTCATTTATATGGTGGCCTTTGCTCTTTTAAAACAGATGTTTGCATAGTTAACTGACTCGAGGTATTGGAGCAGGCTGGATGCTTTCAATCTTCACGACAGGAAAATGTTACTTCATTATTGCTGTGATGTAAGGTCATTAGGTAAACACACTTTCCCATCAATTTCATACTTATTTCCAGTCAAAAGCTGTATAGGAATCTTAAATGACATGGTAAATTATCATGTTCTCCTTCTCTCTTGATTTTGGTTTTAATCAACCTTATTATTTTCATGAATTGTCCCGGTACTAGAAATGCAAAACCCATGATCTTAATACATTGTAGAGGTTTCGGACAAAAATATGATAAACCAAACTTAAACCAGTCACACTTAATGAATATCTCAAAAAGAAAAAAGAAAGCATACATACAAGCAGTAATCTACTAGAAAATTCTAGAACATTCTGTAAATTAAGGATAATCAAGATTAATTCAATTCAAGCTTTAGTGTTATGACAAAAAAATCTATACAATCATAATCACATCTCATGTAACCACTACCTCATGCATTATTAGATCATCTGGCCGTTGCCTTCATCAAGCTGTTCCTGATGCATCGGTGATTTTGTTCTCCCCCTCAAAATCCTCCACCCCTGCCTGAGTCATCAGATCTGATATGTTCTTCTCCAGGTCGTCAATTCTCGTACTCATATCGTCAAGTGTGCTGATTAAGGAAAATTTACAATCATAGATGGCAGAATGTAAACAGAATTTCATACCACTCAATTTCAACCATAACTGGATCGTTTTGACATGATCTGAAGCTTCCTCAGATACAAATGCTGTTGTGTTCATGTGATTTGTACAATATTCCTTACCTAGAAGATTTACATGAGGTACACATTTTGACTTATATTTTGGTGCAAAATATCAGTTGAAAAGTTGAAAGTTAGGAAAATATGGAAAAAAAAACATGTATGTCATGCTGTTCTTGGGATTTTAATGTCAGTAGTGTTTAGCTGATATTGTAAACAGAAAATTGTAAAATGAAAGACACAGATAAGGAACATCTATCTATTTCCTCGGCTGCTCCCGTTAGGGGTCGCAGACGGATCGTGATCCGCATTATTGATTTAACACAGTTTTTATGCCGGATGCCCTTCCTGACACAACCCTCCCTATTTATCCGGGCTTGGGACCGGCACTACAATGCACTGGTTTATGCATCCTAGCGGCTAGATACCTATAGGACAATTCAGTGTCTCCAATTAGCCTGGCTGCATGTTTTGTGGACTGTGGGAGGAAACCGGAGCGCCCGGAGGAAACCCACGCAGACACGGGGAGAACATGAAAACTCTGCACAGAAAGGACCTGCTCTCCTAATGCCCCTAAAATGATCACCCATGGAGGTAGGATATTTCTTCCAATAATCTGGTCTGACATGGTTTGGAACTTGTCCTGCATTTGCTGCAGTAAGCTCTGCACCTATAGAGGACAGAAAGACAAATAAATGAATGGGATTTACAAACATAGCTCACTTCTTGTTTAACTTCTGTTACCAAGGATACACAATTCATGCAAATCTCTCGGTGTGTGTGGGTGTATGGGGTCATGAAGTCTCCCGTAAAAAATAGCGAGAACATGCACACCTACGCTTGTGGGTGTAACCATAGAAACAAGCTGACATTAAAACAAAAGTGCATTTAAAATTAAAACTGAGATGTTGGTACGATATAGGCTCTGTCGAAATAAATGGAGTGCCTTGTATTTAATATATATACCGATCAGCCGTAACATTAAAACCACCTTTTTTTTAACCTTTCACCCTGTTCTTCAATGGTCAGGACCCCCACAGGGCCACCACAGAGTAGGTATTATAGGAGTACAGAGTAGGTGGTGGATCATTCTCAGCACTGCAGTGACAATGATATGGTGGTGGTGTGTTAGTGTGTGTTGGGGCTGGTATGAGTGGATAAGACACAGCAGCGCTGCTGGAGTTTTTAAATACCATGTCCACTCTATTAGACACTCCTACCTAGTTGGTCAACCTTGTAGACGTAAAGTCAGAGACGATCGCTCATCTATTGCTTCTGTTTGAGTTGGTCATCTTCTAGACTTTCATCAGTGGTCATAGGACGCTGCCCACAAGGAGCTGTTGGCTGGATATTTTTGGTTGATGGACTATTCTCAGTCCAGCAGTGACAGTAAGGTGTTTAAAAACTCCATCAGCATTGCTGTGTCTTATCTACTCATACCAGCACAACACACACTAACACACCACCACCATGTCAGTGTCACTGCAGTGCTAAGAATGATCCTCCACCTAAATAATACCTGCTCTGTGGTGGTCCTGTGGGGGTTCTGACCATTGAAGAACAGCATGAAAGGGGGCCAACAAAGCATGCAGAGAAACAGATGGACTACAGTCAGTAATTGTAGAGCTACAAAAAGCTTCTATATGGTAAGTAGAGCTGATAAAATGGACAGTGTGTTTAGAAATGAGGAGGTGGTTTTAATGTTATGGCTGATTAGTGTATATATGTATATGTATATATAAAACATTAATACAGTTATTCATATAGTATAACAAATGCAATACAAAATAAAAAAATAAAAATCATAAGCCTAATATCTGACTTTAAGATGCACTATATGGCCAAAAGAATTATACCACCCCTCCTAATTGCAGTTCAGGTGTTTCAGGCACACACATTGCACTGATTTATATAAATATATATTAATGATATAAAATGAAGAGATGATTTAAAATGTTTGATGTGAAGGAACTCCAGGGGCCTGCACATAGCCCTAATTTCAACCTTTTGGTTGAATTGAAATGTCAGTTGTGAGCCAGGCCTTCTCGCTCCAGGTGAAAGTGTTTCTGTTTATCACAGTTTCTCCATCAAAGACATGCCAGCTCCTCTGTTGAAAACCTGTCATTATCCTAAAATCATGATGGTGAGCTTGGTTTGGTCCAGTTTTTTGCTAGAGACCCCAATAAACCCAATATGCAAGATGATTAACCAAGGTAGAACAATAATGTGGGTCATTACATTGGAAAGAAAGTAAGAACGACAGTGGATTGAAAGTTATGCATTGACAGTTGGGTTTTCAGGAAAAGATTCAGTGTGCAGGCATAATGGGTTGACAAAAAAAACCTAACCTGACCAAGCTCAGCATTACAATTAACAACAGGACAAAGGCAGACTTTCAACAGAGAAACCAACAAATCAGTGATAAAAAGAACCCCTTCCACCTGGGACAAATTAACACTCCACGACACACAGGTAACTGTCATGTTGAAAGTGGAATTGAAATTTCAATCATCTTTGTCTCTTTTGCTGGCCACATTTGGCAAGACAGAAAAACATGATTCCTTAAGCAATTCCCACAGCTGATCTCCACAGCAAGTGGACATGTTACACCGAACTATACAAACAGTATGACTAAAAACACATGCAGTATATAATGAAACATACTATATAGATTTAAAGACACTGACTAACAATAATTATTAATGTCGAGGTTGATTAATTAATCAGATTTAGTTTTTCGGCCAAAAAATTAATTAGACAATTTTTATGATTTGTCTGAATGCTGATCAAATTTGAGATGTGTATGCTTCTTTTTTAGCAGAAGGTTTAAGAATAGGATGATTGCAGGGTAGTTCATTCTTTAATGTTCACTATGTAGATGTTGTTCCTGCTGTTTTTAGGTCATCCTGCAGCTCTTTTCCTTTTCCAGGTCTTCCGTGACACAGTTCTCAGGGAATGATTTGGGGTTTCCATATGTGATCATACTGACAGTAGCAGCTTTGTCCCTTCTAGTACTTTCAGCATTAGATTTTTCTCTTATTTAGAGCATTAAAATCTAGAACTACATTTATATTTGTAAGTCTAGTGGGTAGAGCTTTGAGCTATCATCTGAAAGGTTGAGAGTTTGAATCTCAGCTCTGCAGCCATTGTTGGACCCAGAGGCGATTTAATCTGCCTGTGGGCCCAGGGGCTACAGCTGCTTGTGGTTCAGTGGCAGCTCATGGGCCCCAGTACAAATATATATATATATATATATATATATATATATATATATATATATATATATATATATATATATATATATATACAGTGTATCACAAAAGTGAGTACACCCCTCACATTTCTGCAGATATTTAAGTATATCTTTTCATGGGACAACACTGACAAAAAGACACTTTGACACAATGAAAAGTAGTCTGTGTGCAGCTTATATAACAGTGTAAATTTATTCTTCCCTCAAAATAACTCAATATACAGCCATTAATGTCTAAACCACCGGCAACAAAAGTGAGTACACCCCTTAGTGAAAGTTCCTGAAGTGTCAATATTTTGTGTGGCCACCATTATTTCCCAGAACTGCCTTAACTCTCCTGGGCATGGAGTTTACCAGAGCTTCACAGGTTGCCACTGGAATGCTTTTCCACTCCTCCATGACGACATCACGGAGCTGGCGGATATTCGAGACTTTGCGCTCCTCCACCTTCCGCTTGAAGATGCCCCAAAGATGTTCTGTTGGGTTTAGGTCTGAAGACATGCTTGGCCAGTCCATCACCTTTACCCTCAGCCTCTTCAATAAAGCAGTGGTCATCTTAGAGGTGTGTTTGGGGTCATTATCATGCTGGAACACTGCCCTGCGACCCAGTTTCCGGAGGGAGGGGATCATGCTCTGCTTCAGTATTTCACAGTACATATTGGAGTTCATGTGTCCCTCAATGAAATGTAACTCCCCAACACCTGCTGCACTCATGCAGCCCCAGACCATGGCATTCCCACCACCATGCTTGACTGTAGGCATGACACACTTATCTTTGTACTCCTCACCTGATTGCCGCCACACATGCTTGAGACCATCTGAACCAAACAAATTAATCTTGGTCTCATCAGACCATAGGACATGGTTCCAGTAATCCATGTCCTTTGTTGACATGTCTTCAGCAAACTGTTTGCGGGCTTTCTTGTGTAGAGACCTCAGAAGAGGCTTCCTTGCCATGCAGACCAATTTGATGTAGTGTGCGGCGTATGGTCTGAGCACTGACAGGCTGACCCCCCACCTTTTCAATCTCTGCAGCAATGCTGACAGCACTCCTGCGCCTATCTTTCAAAGACAGCAGTTGGATGTGACGCTGAGCACGTGCACTCAGCTTCTTTGGACGACCAACGCGAGGTCTGTTCTGAGTGGACCCTGCTCTTTTAAAACGCTGGATGATCTTGGCCACTGTGCTGCAGCTCAGTTTCAGGGTGTTGGCAATCTTCTTGTAGTCTTGGCCATCTTCATGTAGCGCAAGATCCTCAGAGAGTTCTTTGCCATGAGGTGCCATGTTGGAACTTTCAGTGACCAGTATGAGAGAGTGTGAGAGCTGTACTACTAAATTGAACACACCTGCTCCCTATGCACACCTGAGACCTAGTAACACTAACGAGTCACATGACATTTTGGAGGGAAAATGACAAGCAGTGCTCAATTTGGACATTTAGGGGTGTAGTCTCTTAGGGGTGTACTCACTTTTGTTGCCGGTGGTTTAGACATTAATGGCTGTATATTGAGTTATTTTGAGGGAAGAATAAATTTACACTGTTATATAAGCTGCACACAGACTACTTTTCATTGTGTCAAAGTGTCATTTTGTCAGTGTTGTCCCATGAAAAGATATACTTAAATATCTGCAGAAATGTGAGGGGTGTACTCACTTTTGTGATACACTGTATATATATACAGGGGCGGATCTAGAAAAATATTTATGGGGTGGCGAGAGGGGGGCAGGAATTTTTGAGGGGTGGCAACATATGGCAGACGTATTTATACTGAATTTAATCACAGTTATAACAGTTTGATGAGAAATAGTATGTACACACTACAAAAGGGCACGGGCTGCCATTTACAAACTCATACAGACAAACTTAATCTCATGCAATCAATGTCTTGCATTTAAGGTTTCATGTGAAACAGTTCATATTAGGAATAAGTGACCATACAATGTAATCTCATTAATAGGAGATAAAAGCATGGTAACACTACTGTAGGTGGGGCATTATCATTATCAAAGGAAAGGCATTAAGGTAAGACACAGGTGATGAGTGGCAGATGTATGAGAGGGAAAGCAAACAGTTTTTGACTGTGTCAGAGTGGCAGCGTTGCAAATTGGCCATAACTTTTCTTTTAATTTGTTGCTGCCAACTGGGGTGGCAGCAGGGGTGGCAAGGCTTTCTTTTAGGGTGCATTTGCCACCCTATGCCACCCCGGTAGATCCGCCCATGTATATATATATATACAGTGTATCACAAAAGTGAGTACACCCCTCACATTTCTGCAGATATTTAAGTATATCTTTTCATGGGACAACACTGACAAAATGACACTTTGACACAATGAAAAGTAGTCTGTGTGCAGCTTATATAACAGTGTAAATTTATTCTTCCCTCAAAATAACTCAATATACAGCCATTAATGTCTAAACCACCGGCAACAAAAGTGAGTACACCCCTAAGAGACTACACCCCTAAATGTCCAAATTGAGCACTGCTTGTCATTTTCCCTCCAAAATGTCATGTGATTTGTTAGTGTTACTAGGTCTCAGGTGTGCATAGGGAGCAGGTGTGTTCAATTTAGTAGTACAGCTCTCACACTCTCTCATACTGGTCACTAAAAGTTCCAACATGGCACCTCATGGCAAAGAACTCTCTGAGGATCTTAAAAGACGAATTGTTGCGCTACATGAAGATGGCCAAGGCTACAAGAAGATTGCCAACACCCTGAAACTGAGCTGCAGCACAGTGGCCAAGATCATCCAGCGTTTTAAAAGAGCAGGGTCCACTCAGAACAGACCTCGCGTTGGTCGTCCAAAGAAGCTGAGTGCACGTGCTCAGCGTCACATCCAACTGCTGTCTTTGAAAGATAGGCGCAGGAGTGCTGTCAGCATTGCTGCAGAGATTGAAAAGGTGGGGGGTCAGCCTGTCAGTGCTCAGACCATACGCCGCACACTACATCAAATTGGTCTGCATGGCTGTCACCCCAGAAGGAAGCCTCTTCTGAAGTCTCTACACAAGAAAGCCCGCAAACAGTTTGCTGAAGACATGTCAACAAAGGACATGGATTACTGGAACCATGTCCTATGGTCTGATGAGACCAAGATCAATTTGTTTGGTTCAGACGGTCTCAAGCATGTGTGGCGGCAATCAGGTGAGGTGTACAAAGATAAGTGTGTCATGCCTACAGTCAAGCATGGTGGTGGGAATGCCATGGTCTGGGGCTGCATGAGTGCAGCAGGTGTTGGGGAGTTACATTTCATTGAGGGACACATGAACTCCAATATGTACTGTGAAATACTGAAGCAGAGCATGATCCCCTCCCTCCGGAAACTGGGTCGCAGGGCAGTGTTCCAGCATGATAATGACCCCAAACACACCTCTAAGACGACCACTGCTTTATTGAAGAGGCTGAGGGTAAAGGTGATGGACTGGCCAAGCATGTCTCCAGACCTAAACCCAATAGAACATCTTTGGGGCATCCTCAAGCGGAAGGTGGAGGAGCGCAAAGTCTCGAATATCCGCCAGCTCCGTGATGTCGTCATGGAGGAGTGGAAAAGCATTGCAGTGGCAACCTGTGAAGCTCTGGTAAACTCCATGTCCAGGAGAGTTAAGGCAGTTCTGGGAAATAATGGTGGCTACACAAAATATTGACACTTCAGGAACTTTCACTAAGGGGTGTACTCACTTTTGTTGCCGGTGGTTTTGACATTAATGGCTGTATATTGAGTTATTTTGAGGGAAGAATAAATTTACACTGTTATATAAGCTGCACACAGACTACTTTTCATTGTGTCAAAGTGTCATTTTGTCAGTGTTGTCCCATGAAAAGATATACTTAAATATCTGCAGAAATGTGAGGGGTGTACTCACTTTTGTGATACACTGTATATACAGTATATATATACAGTATATAGTCTATATATAGTCTAGTAACGTTAAGCAGGTTACACAGATTCCCAAAATCCTTTGCTGTGCACTCACTGTGTAGTGTGATTACATGCATTCTGATATTTTATTGTCTTTTAGTTATTTTTATATTTTACTTAACGAAAACATTGCCGTGTTTTTTTTACTTTCGTTATCGCGGCACTTTACCGCTAGCATTAGCCACTTGCTACTGTAGAGGGTGGGCTCACCTAGCCGCTGTCCAGTGGGGATGTTACGGGTCTTTTGCTGTGCGGTGGTGGAGGTGTGGGAATAAACACACACGACAGGGTAGAGTCACTTTAACTGTTTAGTCAGAACTTCAGTGAGGGTTACAGCACTTAAGATCGCCTAGTTCCAGAACCCGAACTTTAATGCTGGGACCATAAGGCGAGACTCATATACAAAACTAACTGCAAAACGTCCGAACGCACATGTATAAACCTGGTGCTGCATTATGATTGGCTGAGCTGAATGTCACTCACATACTAGCTCTAACGTTCACGTTGCTTAACTGAAACCACCAATCAGAATTACGGCAGCTCGTTTATCTGGCCAATCAACAGTCAGAAATATGAATAACGCGTAAATGATTTTGTAAGCTTCCCCATTCTTATTAACCAAAATAACTAACAAAATAAATAAAAAATAAAACAGCCAATCCGGGGCCCTAAATTTTTCGGGAAGCCCAGGTAAGCCCGTGCATTAAATCGCCCCTGGTTGGACCCTTGAGCAAGGCTGTGACAATGGCACACGTGTATATATATACAGTATATACATGTGTGTGTGTGTGTGTGTGTATATATATATATATATATATATATATATATATATATATATATATATGTATGTGTATACATATATATATATATATATATATATATATATATATATATATATATACATATATACGTATATATTCATATATATATAAATATACATATATTCATATATATATCAATATACACACATATATACATATATATATGTGTGTGTATGTATGTGTGTGTGTATGTACGTATATATGACAAATAAATGCTTGCTATTCTATCATATGTATTTTAATGTCTTCTATCGATTATTTAAACATATTTGAATACACATACTTATGAATACACACTCTTTGTTCATATTTGTTAGTACAAAATAAAAGTGTGTATATTTAAAGTGGATATAACCACTAGAAGTGTACTGCCTAATAAAAACAACAGTAGGTGCAGGAAAGCGTCATGTGAACGGCTATGACTTCTCCCACACGCAAAATATTTATTAATAAATCGAATTATAATCACATTTGGTTATTTTCATTGATAATTTAGCCTGCGTCTAAAAATGCACACTAGCATACTACACAGTAGCATAGTACGCGAGCTATATACGGTATATTGTAAAATCTACGGTCACTAGGATACTATGCAGTGTATGAAAATGCAGCCTGGAAACCTGCCTGTTTATCTACATTAACAGTCGCTACCGTACACTCCAAAATCTTACTTACCACGACGGTTAGATCCTGAGCTGATTTCGGCTCTGTGTCCGACATGGTCTGAAATTGCCTTAGTTCTGAAATGACCAGCTTTTCTTATGAATTGAGGTCGGAAACTGCGTGTATCTTTGCTATAACGAACTGCCTACACGCTGCCCACACACAACCAAGGCGACCGAAGCGCCCTGACGGTAGTGTGAGCTGAGGTTGGAGGATTGGATGACGTCTTTACGGAGAAATCCCAGATGGAGAATCGCTACAAAATGTACCAGCTATTCCAAAAGCCCTTAAATCCTATCTGGTGCAGAACAGAACCATGGAGCCATTTGGTATTCCGCCGAAAAATAACTACAGTGGTACCTTGAAACTCAACGTCAATTGTTTCTGGGAGTGGCGTTGAGTTTCAAGGTATTTTTTCCCATAAGGATGTATGGGGAAACCTGTTAATGTGTCCATGGAACTGCATATATTTCAGACTAATGTAAAATAAGGGGGTTGTTTTTGACACTTATACACTGTAAATGACACAAATATAATATGGCAACACTGAAATACAATTGAAAACAGTTAAAAATTAATAAAAAATACCTCTTCACCTTTACTTCTTTATTGTTTCCTTATGCTTCTTAATCATGGAGATGCTTGATATTGGAATATCGTATTCGGTTCAGTAAAGAAACTTAACGTGACTTATTGTACTAAAACGAGCAAGGAATTTCATTAGTAAAAATAACTTATGACCATTAATAATTAAGAGAGGTTTAGTGTTCCTGTATCGTTCTTTTAATACATTAAGTCACATGAAGCTTTTTTTTCTTTAATGCATTTCCTCCCTTTTTCTCCTCCTTTTTAGCGCGTCCAATTGCCCAATTGCATCATGCTTCCTCTCTGCCTATGCTGATCCCTGCTCTGACCGAGGAGATCGAAGCTAACCCCTCCCACATGTGGGCAGCAATCCGCATGCATCTTATCACCCACACATTGACAAGTGTTGTGCCACCTAGCGTTGTGTACCGAGAGACACACCCTAAGAGCACTCCTTCCCCATCTCTGTGCAAGCGCCTCTAAGCAGCCAGCAGAGGTCGTAATTGCACCAGTCTGACAGAGAGAGACCTATATCCGGCTTTGTCCCGCCCACCTGAACAACCGGCCAATCGTTGTTCATGTGGCCACTCAGCCTTCAGCCGGCAAGACAGAGCTGAGATTCGATACGATGTATTCGAGATCCCAGCCTGGTTGCAGTGTGCATTTTTACCGCTGCGCCACCTGAGCGGCCCCACATTAAGCTTTTTTCAATGATAAGCGTTTTAGGCTCTCTTAAAAAAAGCTGATTCTCATTATTTCTCAGCACCCTGAGCTATAACACAATTTTAAAAGTGAAACAGGAAAAAAATCCAGCTAAACACAGATACATGTGAAGCTTCAAGAGTGAATTTGATGGTTATTCCACACATTAGAAGATGCAACAAAAAGCTTTTTTTTTCAGTAGACACCTCAAAGCTGTATTTGCCACTAATGGCTGTATAACAAAATAATTATGTGTTATTATCTTGAATGGTCTGAATACTTTTTCCTTTATCAAGTTCCCCAATCAAAAACACATATTGAGTGTAAATTCTAGAGGAAATATGCACTGAAATTGTGCAGATAAATACTTTTTACAGATGTGCAGCTGTATTTATAAGTTAAATTTCAATGCCAGGCTCCATTTTATGTGTGATTGTTATTACTCCCTGTAAGTCAGGCTGGGGATTGTTTGTGCTGTGGACCTAAATTTATGTGTCTCTTCAAAAACCTGTCCATACACAAGGAATGTTGAATAATAACTACTCAGTTAATCTTTTAGTATCATGGGTATCTTTTCAGTACCATGGGTATATGGTATGTTTGCATTTATGTCAATTCTGTTCTATTTTCTGTTCAGTTCTATATTATTTAGCAGATATTCCTAGTCTGTAATATTAAAAACAATGCAATATTGACCAATTCACCTTAAATATTTTCATATATTATATTCCATTCACTTTTTCATGTCATATTTTTGTTATTACCTCCTGTAAGACTATAAGGCTATAAAGTGCAACATCTAGTTGGCAAAATATACAGTATATTAATAGTTAAAACACTTGCACATTTGCAAATAAGGTCTAAAGGGTTTAATTTATCAAAGAAAATGAAATATGTTGTGAGTATAATAAACTGTTTTAAGTGAGACTTATGTTATTAAGGCATTGCCAGTAAGTGTAGCCTAAATATGGTGAGGCGACGTCATCCGCGCGCGCCGCTGGGGTTTGGTCTGCTGGCCTCTGAAATGGGCACAGATCATCTGCCCTGATTTAACTGTTTATTTACTACACCAACTCTCAAAAAAGCCTTAAATCCAGCCATAGGCTGCACAATGACATATCGCGGTAGGTCTGTGTTTAATAAATTACCTTAAAATATGTTAACCATTAAATAAGCGATTAGCCACTTAGCAACGGGTGGCTAGATTTCGGTCAAGCTAACTAGTTAGCTACGATGCCCCGTTAATGTCCAGTTATATGCATTTTTAATGTTTTATTGTGTGCTGTGTTTATCGTAAAAAGTTGTGTTTTTTGACTAAAATAATAATTGTAGTTTGTATAAAGTGTATATAAACCTAGCAGTTGTTTTTGGACAATATGTTGATTTTTAATGTTTATCGACGACTAGGGCTGTGTCTCAAAGCCCACACTGCTGACTAAAAAAAGGGCATCAGATGACTACATCACTGAAGGTGCCGTTACTGTTGTTTACGTTCTAATTAGTACTCTAGTATGCGTTTGGGACACAGCCGACGCTTCGTGTTTAGTTTGTAGTCTTGCGAACTGATTATGTTCAAGTCTTCTTATATTATTCTGTGTTCGACAAGTATTTGTACTTTAGAGATAGAACATGATTTTTAAATTTTGTTCAATGATCTTCTACACTTTATTTGGTCGATAACACGTCTTTAAATATTATTTAAACTAATTAGTGTACGTACACTACATAACCAAAAGTATGTAGACGCCTGACCATGGGCTTGTGTGAACATTTCATGTTTTAAATATAGACATTACGTTCTAAACAACCCTCCAGTCACTCTTTTAGGAAGTTTTTATACAAGGGAGTTTTTGTACACTGTCTGTGTCCATTTATAAGGATGAGAAAACCTGGCTTGTCAATTAATTTTCCAAATCCGTAGAATTGTATTTAGTATGGTTGAGTTCAGGGCTTTGTGCAGGTCACATCACATTGAAATTGTCACAAAACCCATTGTCATGTTTATAAAACTAGTTTGAAATGACTAAGCTTTAACCAATCATCATTGCATTAAGTATGCTCATTTCCGAATAATGTTAGTATGATTAAGTTGCATAGTTGTATAATTTCATGCATTTTGGTGCTGCTGCATGACTGCTTATTTGTGATCTACATTCATTAATTACTGAATAAGCTACACCTACCATATCAGTAAACTTTGTGGGTATACAATTACCTACTGTTGCTCTGTACACTTGTCACCCTCACTACTGCATCAATCTATTTATTTATTAGGATTTTAACTTCATGTTTTACACACTTTGGTTACATTCATGACAGAAACGGTAGTTACTCGTTACACTTCACAAGTTTAATGTCAAACACAGTCACGGACAATTTAATATCGCCAATTCACCTCACTAGCGTGTGTTTGGACTGTGGGAGGAAACCCGGAGCTCCCGGAGGAAACCCACGCAGATACCGGGAGAACATGCAAACTCCACACAGAAAGGACCCGGACCGCCCCACCTGGTGATCAAACCCAGGACCTTCTTGCTGTGAAGTAACAGTGCTACCCACTGAGCCATCGTGCTGCATTAATCAATCAATTCATTCTCAGCATTGCAATGACACTAACAATGTAATCTATGATTGCATGCACAGTACATCCTTGCCAAACACGGAACATCAGTTGATCCTTGAGTGTTTGAGGAAAAATAAATAGGACTCAACAGGAATGAAAGACTTTTCTTTTCAAAGTGTTTATCTGCATTCATAATTGGACAAAAAATGGCCATTATAGAATTTGTGCCTGTTTAGGTATGGTGCACTGTGAAACATTTTGACTCGGTTCTTATTACCGAGATGTTAGATGCACCACAGAATATTTTCCTAGACAGGAAGAGAGCAAGAATGTAAAACCAGTATGTGTACATGACTATTGGATTGAAAGGCCACTCTAATGTTCTGGCTGTTGGACAGAAATGAGAAACCACAGATTCACGCATTTTGGATGGCTGACATGGGCGGAGGAATTATAGTTAAAGTCCTTAAAATGTGAAGTTTGCTAAAGACTGTCATAAAAATCTTATTTTACCAGGTAACGTGATGGAAGAGGTCAGCAAGAGGTTCTCAGGGCTGATTCCAGTGGTGCCGTGTCTGTGGATATCAGGTGTCGTCTTTTCCATCGCTCATTAACATAGTCCAAAACTAGTCTGGAGCACAATGAAGCCAGCCCATGAACGTAATCAAGAGTGCCTCCCTCCTAAAAAGCGCGACCTTCTGGTCAATGCTGTCACCACCACTACCACCAGCAGTAGCAGTAATGCTGGAGGCAGTGGTGTTGGTGGTGGTGGTGGGGGAGATGAAATCACAACTTCACAAAGCTCTGGAACCAGTGGAGAACCCCAGGGTGGAGGGGGCAGCGTGGAATGGGTGCGTGCTCAGCCTAGCTTGCATTATGGGACAGAGGGGCCAGAAAGCATGGGTGGTATACCTGTGGATCAATACAGCATGCTTTACAAAGTAGCTCTCCCTTCAGTCACCTACTCTCCCACTAGCCTCCATCCTGTGCTCAGCCATATTTCTCCCGCCTACACGGTTCCTTCACCACTCCTACAGCACACTGGCATCCCATACCCCTCTCTCAGCTATGCCCCAATCCCTCACTCCTCCCTTCAGTTTGTTAGCCCACCTTATGCAGCCGCTGTTCCTTATGCAGTACCGGGATTTGTGCCTAGTTCCTTGATATCAGCTCAGTCCGGCATCCCTCAACCTCACCTGGTGCCATATCCATCAGTTATTCAGGAAGGTCTGGTCTCATCTCCCCCACAACATCAGGTGGCGGCCCATGCTTACACCAAAGTTGCGGATCCAGGAGGTGTCCCACTGGTGCTTGCCCCTGAGCAGGCACCCACACAGCAGCAGCTAGGTGCTATAGGTATGATGCCCATGGCAGAACTCAATTCCAGGGGAGTTCCCATCTTCTATCACCCCTCCAGCAGTGACAGGGCTGTGCTACCTCATAGAGAAACACACGGTGGCTCAGTGGAGCAGGAAAGAGAGGTGAACGGAGGGGATAGGGAAAACGGAGGCAGAGAGTCCCAGCAAGATGTGGTCTATGTGTCAAGAAATGCACGACCACAGCAAGCAGTAGAGCTGCATCAGTCTAGGAAGAGCTCCAGACAAGAAGGAAGAGCATCCCCCGGTCAGCGCAGCACCCCAGACATGGACCTTGAGGTAAAGAACTTCCTTCCTTTCTGTTTGGTATATCTGTGGTGTAATGTTATGTTTTCTGCTTGTTAGAATAAAAGTTGGTTTTATATAGTTATGTAATAATGTAGTTGGTGTGATGTAATAGTGGAGTCTCAAATCAGCGGTCTCAGCTCTTGTGTGTGAAGATCTGTGTCTGCTTTCAAACTAGGAGTCAGCAGTTGGTAATTAATTTAACTGCATTGATCAAACTATTCATTTTTTGTTATTTATAGCCTTCCATCAAAAAATAAAACATTCATTTTTCTTTATTTTATTTATCTTTATATGCTATTAAATAACAAAACAGTGTAATATGGCAGTAAGGTAGAACAGCAGATTAACAAACACTGAGCAAAACCAGCATTCTGAATGTACTTTTAAAAAACAATCAGTTGCAAAAGTTTATTACAAGGCCAAACTAAACATGTTTCCCCTGACAAGACACGTGTCTCATGTACAATCAAGAATAAGCGGAGTTCTACCTTTAAACTTGAACATGATGCAAAGTATCCACATCATTTTTATAAAAAATAAATAAATAAAAAAAAGTCACACATGCAGCCTGACTTAATAGTAATGAAAAAACTACTATTCATAATGTGTGTTGTTCATTATTTAAATGGTACATGCATTAAGTTTTTCTGTTGGGTGCAGAACTACTGCACTCTTAAGTACAACAGCACAACTTCCGCGTACATGACACAACACTGCGTCTGCACTATTCTTTTTTTTCTTTTTTCTTTTTCTAGCCCTTTAGTGCATCCAATTGTTCAGTTTTGCATCGTGCTTCCTCTCTGTCTATGCCGAACCCTGCCCTGACAGAGGAGATCGAAGCTAACCCATATCCCCTCCGAAACACGAGCAGCAGCCACATCTTTGCCACCCACACATTGATGAGTTTGGCGCCACCTAGCGTTGCATGCGGAGAGACACACCCTAAGGGCACTCTTCCTCATCTCTTGTGCAGGTGCCTCTAATCAGCCGGCCGAGAACGTAATCGCATTCTGACAGAGAGAGACCCACTTCTGGTTCTTTGTCCCACCCCCCCATATGAGCAACCGGCCAATCGTTGCTCATACATCCACTCAGCTTCGAACCGGTGAAGCAGAGCTGGATTCGATACCACGTACTCAGAATCCAGCCCTGGTTGCAGCGAGTCTTTTTACCGCTGCGCCACCTGAGCGGCTCGCGTCTGCACTATTCTGCTTAGAGTTTTGTAGCTTCACTATCAATTCAAGTCAGCTCTTGGATTTAATTAATAATAAGTTACACTTAAATAGCTCCTTTCACAAAACCCAAGGTCGCTTTACATACAAAAGTAACAATCAAACAGAAATAGCAGAAGATGAAGTGAAAAAATGCTGAGAAAAAAAGGTGAGTCTTTAGGAGAGCTTTAAATTCAGAGAGAGAAGAAATGGAACGTAGAGAGGAAGGAAGAGAGTTCCAGAGCGAAGGGGCAGCAACACTAAAAGATCGACCGCCCATAGTACTCAGCCTGAACCTGGGAACTACTAGGACACCAGCGTCTGATGACCTTAATTTCTGGGATGGAGTGTAGCACTTGAGAAGGTCGGACAAATAAACACGACCTAAACCATGAAGTGCCTTAAATCTGAGAAGCAAAATTTTATATTGTATACACTTATTAAAGGACAGGGGTGATGTGATCAGATTTCTTTGTATGAGTTAGAATCCAAGCAGCAGAATTTTAAATTATTTGTAGAGGGTAAAGTGACTTGGAGGGAAGCCCATAGAGCAGAGAGTTGCAATAGTCCAGTTGAGAAGTCACAAAAGCATGGACTAGTGTTTCAGCTGCCCTATAGGACAATAGAGGGCGGATACGAGCAATATTACGAAGATGGAAGAAAGCAGACCTGGACAGAGATTTTATGTATAGTTTAAAAGACTGAAGAGAATTAAACAGAACACCAAGATTGCATACAGTGACTGAAGGTTTGATGTTGATGTCGTTTAAAGAACGTTTTTAACCAATAGCATTATCAAATAACTTCTCTTATGTTTGTAGGTTAATTGGTTCATCATTACCATCACCGGTAGTTGTGTTGCAATTTTTCATCATTCATCTTATTATGCATAAACAGATTGATAAAGTTGAGTAGTATTTAGTAGTCTGGCATTCAGCACTTCTTACTAGGTTTAATGGAACAAAGAGAAATGTGACTGGTTTAACTGGAACAAGGGAAAATAGGACTTCTAGTTACAATTGGCTCTCATAGTTTCTCATAGTTTGCAATATTAAACATAAACATCTAATTGGGCCCTTTATGGGTGCCCAGGTGGCACAGTGGGATATTCCGCTAGCACACCAACGCCGAGATTCTGAAACCCTCGGTTTGAAACTCGGCGTTGCCACCGGTCGGCTGGACGACATCCGGCGGGCACAATTGGCAGTGCCTGTCCAGTGCTTCAGCAGATACTAATTGGCCACCGTATCTGCAGGGTGGGGGGCGGACTTGTTGTGGGGTGGGATCTTCATACTCTGTGTAAGGACCCTGTTTGGCGGAGGGCTGTGCATGTGTCGGAAGAGGCGTGTACAGCGACGTGCTCTCCTCGGATGCAATCGGGTATCCCTCAGCAGCGGAAGACTAATTGAGTGCGCTAAAATCGGGAGGAAAATGGGGAGAAAATGCATAAAAAAGGGCCCCTCAGAGCATTTGCACGGGACCACGGGTTGTTAAACACGTCTAATTATCTCTGAACTACAATTTGTTTCTATAATAATGCTGGATATGCTAGGTTAGGGGTCAACCAATGTGTTTAGACAGTGAAGTGCAAATTAAAACAATAAAAAGCACAGTATGAGTAAGCGTGTTGCAGTGTGTAGTAAGCTTCCACAATAATGTTACGTTTCGCATGAGTCACGAGCTGCATGAGTCATGTTTCACACATAAAACAAATCCTAACTGTAAAAATGCACCTGTAATAAACTGTTCGTTACACAATTAGTCTCAATTCTACATTCTGAACGCTGGTTTTACTTGCAGTATATATACACTGATCAGCCATAACATTAAAACCACCTCCTTGTTTTTTACACTCACTGTCCATTTTATCAGCTCCATTTACTATATAGAAGCACTTTGTAGTTCTACAATTACTGACTGTAGTCCATCTGTTTCTCTGCATGCTTTGTTAGCCCTTTTTCATGCTGTTCTTCAATGGTCAGGACTCTCACAGGACCACTACAGAGTAGGTATTATTTGAGTGGTGGATCATCCTCAGCACTGCAGTGACAAATACATGGTGGTGGTGTGTTAGTGTGTGTTGTGCTGGTATGAGTGGATCAGACACAGCAGAGCTGATGGAGTTTTTAAACACCTCACTGTCACTGCTGGACTGAGAATAGTCCACCAACCAAAAATATTCAGCCAACAGCGCCTTGTGGGCAGCTTCCTGTAACCACTGATGAAGGTCTAAAGATGACCAACTCAAACAGCAGCAATAGATGAGCGATCGTCTCTGACTTTACATCTACAAGGTGGATCAACTAGGTAGGAGTTTCTAACAGAGTGGGCAGTGAGTGGACACGGTATTTATTAATACCAGCACAACACACACTAACACACCACCACCATGTCAGTGTCACTGCAGTGCTGAGAATCGTCCACCACCTAAATAATACCTGCTCTGTGGGGGTCCTGACCATTGAAGAACAGAGTGAAAGCAGGTTAAAAAGGTATGTAGACAAATAGATGGACTACAGTCATTAATTGTAGAACTTCAGAGTGCTTCTATATGGTAAGTGGAGCTGATAAAATGAACAGTGGGTGTAGAAACAAGGAGGTGGTTTTAATGTTATGGCTGATTAGTGTATATATATTAATCTTACTGTTCCATGGTACAGCTGTGTTTGCTATGTTAGTGTTTAATCGATAACAAAATAATTATAGATTTAAAAATCAGAAAATGATGCCATAATGCCAATTTCTCACTGAAGTAAAAATTATTTCTGTTACTGTACTGTAGTTCATACTTTTGGCCACTAGAGCTACCTGGCTTCAAATAAACAACTAAAGCGCATCCCCCTGGTATACAGCATAGTACTTAAACTTATCTAATCATGTGTGTTTAGACAGGGAAAATTTAGTAGGCCTCCAGGATTAAAGTTGAGGAACCCAGTTTTAGGCCACTTCCTGTTTTTATTAGCTGTAGCTTTGGTGTATTGGTGGTTAAGCAATCAGACTGCTACTTCATAATAATGGTTTAAAATATGACCGGGAAATTATGTCAACTTTGGAATTTTCTTTGATATAGATCATGAAAAATAACGAGCGCTTGTTCAAATACAGGTCCAGCAGGTGGTGGGGCGACTTGCCTCACCGGTACTCACAAGTCGCAGAGAGGCAGCACATGGTTCGGCTCAGAGTTCCCAGAGTAGCAGAGACGTTCAAGGGGACAGCAGGGCGGCTTATGTTGCACACGCTACCGGTCAGCTGGACATTCGAGCTCCTCCTTCACAGCACCCAGCACAAGCTGGTCAGACAGTGATTCTGCCTAATGGTCAGCCGGTTCTTATGCCTCTGGACTCCCATCCCCATCAGCAGCAACATTTGCATCAGCAGCAGCATTACGCAGGGCAGCCCAATAACGATGCTGCAGGAGAATACCCCAAAGTCTCTAATGCGTCTGGTGTTCCTGAGTGTCTGGTGGCTCTGGAGATGCCTACCATGCCTGCTGCTTCCCCGCCATCTCACTTTACCAAGGGTGCCATCATTCAGTTGGCTACAGGGGAGCTGAAGCGTGTGGAGGACCTGCAGACACAGGATTTTGTCAAGAGTGCTGAGGTGAGCAGTGGGCTGAAGATTGACTCAAGCATGGTGGTGGACATCCGCGCTAGCTCACAGAGGCCTGGTCTGGTGGCTCTCCGCTTCGCTGTAGGTGAGCGCCAGAGCAAAGTCAGCATTGATGTGCCACCAGAGCATCCATTCTTTGTTTTCGGCCAGGGCTGGTCATCCTGCAGTCCTGAGCACACCGCTCAGCTCTACGGCCTCGCTTGCCACCACCTACAAGTGGGAGACGTTTGCGTATCGGTCACCCTTCAGCAACCATCTACTCCCCACCAAAAGCCACCCTTGGTATCCCAGCAGCCACAGCAGCAGCAGACCACACACAGCAGGACTTCCACCAAAGCCAACTCAACATCAGGAGTCCCCTCCCAACCAATGGGGCCTCCAGCACCCCAGAACTCACGGCCTCAGGGCCACCTCAGGACCGAGCGCATTCAGCGGGAGAGGACCGAAAAGGACGAGTCCATAAGGGCAGGTGGTTTGGGACACGGTGACGTTCTCCTCAGACCTGACAGGACTTCGGCAGAGCACACACGCAGCCAGAGCAGTTATTATTTGCACAGCGAGGGCCACCATCCCTCGCAGAGGCGTTGGTCCACCCCTGGTTTCCAAAGATATCCCATCAAGAGAGAGGAGGGAGGCCTAGTCACCCCACCGGGTTCCTCTCGTCCCTCCTTCATCCCTCAGGAGGTAAAACTGTCCATTGAGGGGCGCTCCAATGCCGGGAAGTAGCAGCAAATGCAGTAGCGGGAGGGAATTGATAAATGTGTGGGGGGGAAAAGAGACAGAAGAAGCAAGAGAGAGAATGTAGCCTCAGAATGTTTTGAGATTTTGCACACATTGGTAGATTACACATATATTTTTTTCTTTTAGTCATCGCAGGCTTGGAACAAAAGCACTTGGTGTAGTTAGTGCCAGTTCACTGCCGTCAGAAGTGATGGGGAGACTGACCATGTGCATTGGCTGCTCTTGCTGGTAAATCATTGACCAAAGCCTTTACAGCCTATACCTGTTTTTCAGACAGAACATTTTATTTGGCAGTTATCACGTTGGCAAAGACCATTTGCAACTCTTTAAATAAACGTTCGTTAAAGGATGGTTGTAGCAGGGGGGAGCGGGATTCTGCCATAGGATTTTTCATAATCCTGCCAGTTGTTATCTCCTACTTAGATATATACAAATCCACATTTTGGTTTTGGACTACTTAAAAGACTACCAGGCGTTTCCTCTTTTTGAATCTTGATGAATTCCCATGTTGCTTTACACAGCTTGTGCTTCGACTGACTTTAAAATCTCTTTAAATGATTTTATAAGAGGCACATTTATCTCACTTCACTACACTTTAGCCCCTTTATGGTCCCTGCCATATGTAAGAGTCAGCTATGCCAAGAATGCGTTGTTCATAGGCTGAAAACGATGGTCTCCTCCTTAAGCAACCAAACCGACCAATCGATATCTAGAGACAGTTTAAAGATGAGAGATGGCTTTTGTGTTTAGTATTAAGTTGTAAATCAGCATTCCAGTCATACAGTGATTTCTAAGCATCAGTGAGTAGAAACCAAACCAAGAAACGCCCAAGAAATCAATGTCTCTGTTAGTAACTCACAGCCAGATGTTGTTTTTTCCCCCCAATCTGACTGTTGGACTGTTTGTTTGGTTTTTTATTTCTATGTTCTGGAGAGTGTTTGGCGTTTACCAAAGCCATCACAACTTTCCACTCTAAGACCTATCAGGGTTCAAGTTGCAGCTGCTGGCGACTGGCCCAATTTTAAGGAAAATCTGTTTTTTTGTTGTTTTTTTTGTGAAGGGGAGTCACCACAGTCGCTCGCATTCCTTCAGATTTCACATCTCAGTAGAGCAAAATCTGCAAATCTTTTATTGTGACTGTTTAAACTGCTCATGTTGCAGACGTTACAGCTGCAGTCTGTCCGATGAACAATCCCTGCTATTATCTTCATTCCTTTCGAGTGATGTATTCCTGACCAATATTTTAACAGTTCTTATACATGTTCAACTCCTTTTGAAACAGCAATTTACGTGTTAGGAGGATCAGAATGGTGACACGCACCAAAATAGAGGTTCTGGTTATCTAAGCACACCTTCTAGTTAGGTTTGAATTTTAATTCCACACAGAGGGTTTTATCCTCTATTCTTTATAGCTTTTCGAGTTGAGATTTTTGTACAGTGTAGGTTTTTTTCTGTCCTTGGCAATATTAATCCTAAGTGATTCCTGAAAACTCTGGTGATTGCACATGTTGATGTACACTGACCTTTAAAATCGATTCAGATCTTTATTTGCTTTCATGAAGGGAATACTTTGTATTTTTTTTTAAGGGTTTTCTTTATTTTCGACTGGTAAGAAACTGACAGGCAAGGTTGACACTGTTTACAGATTAGCCAAGAAAATATGCTGCAGTTTAATTTTACATTCACTGATTTAGTTAGAGAACAAGTTAAAATAGTCAAAATGAAAATGAAGTGCAATTAGATCTGGAATTTTAATGCGAAATTCTTTTAATGACATGCCATTCCAAAAGAGCCTAAAATTCATATTGTTTGTACTAGAAAAAATAGATTTGTCAAGGATTTGAATGTTTAATTTGCCCATTTAATGCCTAAATCTAAAAATCAATGAATGGGAAAGCATTAAAACAGTATACTTTTATATAAAGCATATAAAAGAATTTACTTTTAATTATGCTTTTCATAAAATACTTTCATTAAACAATGCTCAGAGCTACATTTTTCCATCTTCCAATTGCAAAAGACTTTTTATGTGTTAAGTGCTCATGTCTGACCAATTGGTCACAGCTTACCGATCAACTGTTTTACAGCAGCATTAATTCATACAACTAATATTCATACATAGAGTTATGCCTAGTTCACACTATACGATTTTTGCTCGCCGACTGGTTGGCTCTAGATTTGCCGGCTCTGGAGCAACTCTGTGTTCGCTCGGCGAAGCTGAAGTTATATATCTAGCATGTGAAATATCTGGATCCGAGTCGCCCAATTGGCAATGAGTGCTATGTCGAACAGCCAATGAGAACGCAAGATGCAGTGCGAGGGGAAACATCCACAAAACATAACACCAACGTTGCATTGCAAAAAATATGTATTACCCTCCAACTCACTATAGAACAATCCAAACCAAATCCACTCATTCATTTATTTTTTCTCCTTGATTTTACGCTGCACATCAGCTCATAAACTTTGATCGCTCGCTACTTGTTGACGAGCATTTTTGGACATAGTATCATTAAACCCCTCGTTACTTCTCACATTTGTTTACGTGACAAATTGTAGTTTGGGAGACCAGAGAAGCTCACCTGCGATTCCAGTTGGTTATAGTCGTGTAAGACTCCCGATTACAAGAGATCCAGTCGTGCAGTGTGACCTGTACAGCGACCTGACGACTTGGAAAGTCGTGTAGTGTGAACTTGGCATAAGTGGTAGATTAGTAGATAGTGGTCAGATTGATGGCATTTAAATGGCATAGCAAACCCATGACTTTTTGGTTTGCATAGTTTAGTGACAATAATCTTTTGCTCATCATTGTTTTGGACAGGCTTAAACTTTTATAGTATACATTTATGTATTATGAGTGGTCTTTTGTTTCAAATAGTTCAGCTGTGTGCTGTGGGAGTGACACATTTAGTGTTTCGGTAGCCCCACCCTTGGTCTCGTATTTGAACTTCAGGCTCTCCCCTATCAGGTCTACTTTATCTCCTACCACTGCCTCAGTCTTTTTCTTGTTAGCAGCAGACATGGAGATAAAGTTTTCATTGCCAGTCTGTTACAGCTGGCCTAGACAGACAGCGGTTTTTGTAAATCGTTTTTTGCAGACAGTTAAGATCTGGTCTGCAATGTAATGTTTGGTCATTCTACCAAGATAAACCTGTTTTTTATATCAGTTAATAGTTCTGTAACAAGCAATATACTTACACAGAGAATACCTGAAAACAATCTCAGCATGTGCTATGCAGTAAATGCTAACCCTCATAGCAGTGTCCTCATTTACTCAACATGTAATAAAATGTGTTTTGTATTATAGACTAGGGATGTCCCGATGTTGGCTTAAAGATACCAGAAGTTTGGTGGTTAGTACCAATACCAGTAATATTTAATGATTCTTGGTACCAGTGTGATTCCCTTATTTCTTTTTTACATATGTAAATACAACTTAAACACAGAAGACACACATGAATCACTGAAGTATTTTACAGTGCTTAACACGATTAACAGAAATCTGTAATGTTTTGTTCTAACCAGTATCTGTATTCTGGTTAGGATCTTTTGTGCCTTATTGGCTTTTAATACAGCACTCTTAGACCATGCACAGAGATTCAAGGAAAAGGAAACTACGTCCATCATTTAAACAGGATTGTGGTATTCAAATACCTTGAAACTAAGGCTAATCAGACTTTTAATCTTTAATATCTGATTTTTGTACCCCCCTGTTGGCTGTGACTGATCTGATACTGACATCCTTACAGTAATTGAGTTGTGTCTCAACAAGCAAGTTGTAATGGATTTAAAAAGTACAATTCAATGGTACGTTCCAACCAACAGCTTCTCAGTGTTGCATCGGGACATCCCTATTACGTACAATGTTTTTAACTGATGCCGTTATTTATCAATGTGCCACTTCACAATTTTCAGTTTTTTTTCGATCTCCATGTGATCATGTGATCCTAATTGTGTCGCATTAGTACAGTACTTCACATGGTCAGTAAACTTGAAGTTGTTTGTTTGTGTTGCGCTATTATTGTACGTCAGATTGTTTTATTCTGTCCTCACTGTTCTTGTCTTCTCAAACGCACTGCCTTACCAGTCCCTGCTGGAAGAAGACTTTTTTTTTAAATATTGACTTCAATCCTGTGCACTGTAACTGAAGAATCAATGCTATGTTTGTGCCTTTCCAATGTCTGTGTGGGATTACTCTGCCCTAATTCTGTCCTCGCCTTCCTCCTTTCTGCGTGAGTGTCTTCTGGTCCTTGTATCGCTCATACTGTTAGCCACCTCGCTATGATCACGTAATCACAACGGGCACACTCGATTGAACAGGCCCCATGAGCGGGGCCTTGACTGAGTGCATTTGTACCTCAGATTTTGCATGCATGCATTGCACAGCACCCCCTATAGATAATTCTCATTTATACTCTGGCCATTACTAATCATCCACTAGGCTAATATTTCTTAATTTAATTAATGAAAAGATGTCTTGCACTTATTCAACCCCATATGGTGGTTACATAGTAACCTTATGTCTAATATTGAATTATATGCGAAACATGTTAAAACAATCAACACTTGTGTATATGTGTGTAGATAAAAGTACATTTTTATATAATCAAGCTTGTCAGTAACGCCTTAAGATACGTTGTTGAAAGAAAGATGCTTATGGGTGACTTGCTCAGTCCTCGGACCAATCACTCATGGCTGAGTCTCAATTGTCACTCAGTTTGGTTTGAGCTACAGGTACAGTCAGAAATATTCACCCCCTCCATTTATATTTTATAACTTTAAAGCAGAATCAAAAAAGCTCAGAAGAAATAGTCAATTTGTCTTCCTCTGCTGGGGAGCCCCGAGGGTATACTGCTGCTCACGCCTCCTCCGACCCGCGCGCAGCCCTTAACGGAACCCTTTTCCACCAATGCACTCTGCACAGGTGTTTCTATTCATCAATCAGGGTTTTACACAGCGTCTGAAGACCCCACCCACATAATCTGGTCATCCCTCCCTACAGGCGCTGCCAATTCTGCCTGCTAGATGGCGCCCAGCCGACCGGTGGTAACGCCGAGTTTCGAACTAAGGAGTTCACAATCTTCGTGCTGGTGTTGCTAGCGGGCGCCAATTAGGGTTTTTTTTTAAGTTAAATAATATAGCAATTAAATTAGAAAAAGGAATAATGATGTAGTTTAAAGTAGCAGTATTTTAGAGTTCATTAATACTGCCATGTCACAATTATTCAACCCCTACGTAATATTGCTAATCCTAAAACCTTCTAGTTTATGACTAGAAAAATACTATTCTCATTGTCAAGACCATGTGACTGGCATCATGGATTCACAAAAAATGCCAAGGTATTTTAAGAAGGAATGTTGTACCTTCTTTGACCTAATTCATTCTTGGTGATAATTGGATTTTCCAGCAAAACAACTATCCCAAGCACTCTTTCAAGTCAACCAAAGCTTGGTTAAGGATTCGGTCCTAAAATATCCTGCAGTGACCTTATCAATCTCCAGATCTGAATGCCATTAAAATCTTTGGTGGGATTTAAAGAAAGCAGTTGCTGCATGAATGCCATCAAACCTCAACGATTCCAAAAAGAGGTGTCAGTAACTTGTTAGCGCTTAGTGAAACAATTAGAGGTCATCAAGGCAAAAGAATGTTCCACCAGGTATTGAGGCTGAGGAGTTAAATAATAATTGACACGAACACTTTTCAAGAGAGTTTTTTTTTTTTATTATTATTTAAACTTAAGTGTTTACTGAGATTTCATATCTTTTAAGATGAGGGGGTTGAATATTTCTGTTTTATTGTAAAATCAGTACCCATTTACAGGTCACCACCCACTGTTCCCTGTGAATAATATACAGTTATATGGAATTTCATTTGTTTATTGATTGGTGATGAATGTGTGTAAAATTCTTGGAGGGTCTATTCGACGGGCTTGCTTTGTATATCTATATAAAATGCAGTGTGAGCTTAAATGAAGTGTACTTTTTTTGTTATTCATTTTGGCTTAATCCAAAGGAAAGTAAAAGGAAAGCCAGGTGTAAATGCCCCAGAAATCTTAGAAGGTTGGGTTTAAGGCTAGGTTTAGGTCTGAATCATGAGATTTGTTTGGCAGAAACGGTTCAAGGCACAAGAGGGCCTTTTATTAGGCCCGTCACAATTATAAACATTGTGAATACTATTTTTTTGTCTCGGTTGACTTTATGCTACTCAAGTTATCATATAATTTAATGAATCCGATTATAGTGGGTTAAATGTGCATTGGCCAGTATTTTCTTCCAGACGCAACCCTCCTGTTTTCACCCGGGCTTGGGACTGGCACTAAGAGCCCACTGACAAGTTAACCTAATAATCCATCCCGCTCTCCACTGTGCCAGGTAGTGGGCTAGCATCTTCTTCGATTGCGTCACTCCACTAATGCCAACCCCGCTCTGATTTAAAGAGAACGAAGCTAACCCACGCCCCCTCCGACACGTGGGCAGCAGCCGTATGCATTTTTTTCACCCGCACAAGGCGAGTGCATATATGCGAATCAGCCTTGTGTACGGAGAGACACACCCTGATCAACGCACTTTTTCCCCGCCTCTGTGCAGGTGCAATCAATCGGCCAGCAGATGTCGTTGTGCATCAGTTACGAGGAGTCCCTATCCGGCTTAATACCCCACCCCTATATGAACAACAGGCCAATCATTGTTAATGTGGCCGCTCAGCCCAGCCGGATGGCAGAGCTGAGATTCGATACGATGTATTCGAGATCCCAGCTCTGGTGTGCTAGCGTGTGTTTTTACCGCTGCACCGCCTGAGCGGCGTGGGCTAGCGTTCTTTACCGTTTGCGCCACCTGAGCAGTGTGCAATTGCAATTGGTACAAATGATGTCAAAATATCTGGAGAACATATAAAATCAAATTGTTGAATCAGCTCAGTCTAGTCAAATGGAACATGCCTGTAAAACCCACACTTAAAGAACAGATCAGAGCTGGACATCTTGTCGTTGTGTTGTGCTATAGGCATGCCAGCATTTCTGAAACGCCCTCATTGGGTTAAAACTAACAAATTGCTCAAATTTGATTGATTAAATGATCTTAAGGGCGACACGGTGGCTCGGTGGGTAGCACTGTCGCCTCACAGCAACGAGGACCTGGGTTCGATCACCCAGGTGGGGCGGTCCGGGTCCTTTCTGTGTGGAGTTTGCATGTTCTCCCCGTGTCTGCGTGAGTTTCCACCGGGAGCTCCGGTTTCCTCCCACAGTCCAAAGACATGCAAGTGAGGAGAATTGGAGATACTAAATTGTCCATGACTTTGTAAGACAACTTGTGAACTGCTGAATCCTGGGTAACGAGTAACTACCGTTTCTGTCATGAATGTAACCAAAGTGTGTAAAACATGACGTTAAAATCCTAATATAAATAATAATAAATAAAAGTAAACAATCCTAAAATTCTTAAAGATCCATAAAGAATCAGTGTTTGCCAGGACTGTTGAACCATAGGATTTATTGTATTTACCTCAAATACAATAAATAATAAAATTTATAAATGCATTTGGTAGAAATGTAATAATTGTGACAGGCTTACCTCTCATCTGCAGATGTACTGTGGCGATTGATGCATCAGGTGCAGCTCATTAGGCTTTGGACAGCATTCCTAACTGATCAATTTCATAAATAAACAGTCAAATCCTCAGTCAGTGAATTTCTGTTGTTAGCGCTGGTACTTGATTTTGTGACTTTAAGCATTTTTATGATCTACATTGTGATATTGGTTTTATGTAAAACTAATTACATGTTGTCGGGTGGGCCGAGTGGGTAAAAAATACGGATGGAATAGATATTATACGTTTTAAGTTGAATCATTGGACATAATTCTGAATTTTCAAATTCGACGTTGTACCTTTTGGCACCAAGTGATTCTGATTTTATGTGACATGACCAGCTTAAAAATCAACCGCATCTTTCTTCAATGCATAAATGATCTGCAAAATATATGCAATGACATGTACCTAATATTCAATCCTCAAGTATAATCCAGGTTGTATGGACTTTGTATAGTGAATTTTATTAATGTACGGCCGTACCAATATGTATTAATTCTTATCAGAAGCCTTAGAGTCGTCAACCCAAAGTGCTCCCTTAGACTACCCTACACCTACCTGAACTTTACAAAGCATTAATAACTATATTTTGTTGCGTTTTTGTTTTTACCCTTTTTTTGAAATAAAATAGATTTGTACTGTATATTTGTACCTCTCTGTGAACTACTTAGGGCAGTTTTCTTGTTTTGTTTTTGCTGTCTTAATTCTATGTACGGACACAAAGATATTGTATTTTTATTGTTACAGCTAACTTCTTGGAAATATTACATTTATCATGTTTGTTAAGTAAACACAATATAATATATATAATATTACCAAACTGGCTTGGATCTTTTTTTGTTCGTTTGTTTTTCCATTTCCATTTGTTCGAGATGGGCGGCTCGGTGGCGCAGCAGTTGTGAGAGGGTGGCAACATGAGTTCTGGGGACGAAATATAATATCTTTTGAATTGCACTGTTATAAATAAGAAATCATGGTAACATGATAATACAACCCCAAATCATAATAAAAAAAGAGTTTCTAATATTTACTTTGACTTTTATTTCATTGCAGACAGGATGAACCTGAGATATTTCATGTTTTATCTGGTCAACTTCATTCCATTCATTAATAAACATCCATTCCTGCATTTCAGGCCTGCAACACATTCCAAAAAAAGTTGGGCCAGTAAAGCATTTACCACTTTGTAATGTTGCCATTCCTTTTCACCACACTTAAAAAACGTTTTGGCACTGAGGAGACCAAGCGATTTAGTGTTTCAGCTTTTATTTTGTCTCATTCTTCCTGCAAACACGTCTTAAGATGTGCAACAGTACGGGGTCGTTGTCACATTTTTTGTTTCAAAATTCTCCACACTTTCTATTGGGGACAGGTCAGGACTGCAGCCAGGCCAGTCCAGTACCCGTACCCTCTTACAATCGTATGTTGACACAATCTGCTTGGAGTCACATCATTATTTAGTTTTTCACCTCATTACTAGCCCTAAATTGCCCCGTCCCAGCTTTTTTTGGAATGTGTTGCAGGCCTGAAATGCAGGAATGGAGGTATATTAACAAATGAAATGAATGAGCAGACAAAACATGAAATATCTTCGGTTCAAACTGTCTGCAATCAAATAAAAGTCAAAGTAAATGTAAGGAACACTGCGTTTTTATTTTATTTGCATTTTCCATACTGTCCCAACCTTTTCCGATTCGGGGTTGTAAAACAAAGTCCTGTCAAGTTGATTTCAACTTCTGGAGACTATCTGGATAAGGTGTCTCCTGTCATTTTCATGGTAACTTCCTAATAATCATGTGTGTACACCAAAAATGACTCTCTTTTTAATTTCTGCAATTCAAATGAGCCCAGTAGCATGTTTTAAGAGGTCACATTGCCCAAGAGCTTGAGAGCAGGGTGGCACCAAAAGCACCTTCTAATGACAGAATAAATAAATGTGCATTCTTAGATCTTTCCCACTCACATCTTTGTGTTTGGTTCAGGACAAGTCTGCACTGTGTGGACGCTCTAAATAAAGTTTTCTGCTCTGACTAGGAAGAAGAATAGAAGGCTTTGTGAGAAGCGAGCTTTGTGAGGGTCTGGCACAGTCTCCACTAAATCAGCAAGACAGGGAAAACCTCGCTTTGCAGTCAGGTCATTTCTTTATTTCACATTCTATTCCTGGTTTCATCATTTCATGACCTTTAGGTCTGTTAATCCACAAACAGAATGGCTTTCTTCATGGAGCATTTGGATGTTACATGATTAGTACACTGTTCTCCACTTGTTTTGGCTTTTGTAGATGTGTAAACACGATCAATGGAAAATACTTATGGACTAACCAAAAAGGCAATTTGTCGTTAGGTCCCTATTTATACAACTAAGCAAGCATACCATAACACAAGAGAAAGTCATAAAACATCAAGGACTTATAGCATACGACATGCAAGAATTAGGTAAGTACTGACAGAATGCCTTTTTGTATCCATACATCAACATAATGCATACCACTAGCATTAAAATGATCATCTGGTGCTTAAAAAGATCACACAACAAGAGAAATACAAATTTGGGGCCCTTTCTGTGCCAGAAATGCTTAAAACAGAGGAATCTGTAGATATAAATGGTGAATACCAGTCCTGAAGGAAACCTCAATCTACTGGGCCATCCCGCCTTTGTGGCGCAACCGGTTAGCGTATTCGGCTGTTAACCGAAAGGTTGGTGGTTCGAGTGCTAGCCTAGTGGGTAGAGCTATCAGTATCAACTAAAAGTTTGAAAGTTCGAATCCCAGCTCTGCCATTCAGCCACTGTTGGGCCTTTGAGCAAGGTCTTTAACCCTCTCTGCTCTGGGGGGGAACGTACAACGGCTGACCCTGCGCTCTGACCACGGCTTCCGAACAAGCTGGGATGCAAAGAAAGAATTTCATTGTACTGTACGTCTGTGTATGTACACCGATCAGCCATAACATTAAAACCACCTCCTTGTTTCTACACTCACTGTCCATCTTATCAGCTCCACTTACCATATAGAAGCACTTTGTAGTTCTACAATTACTGACTGTAGTCCATCTGTTTCTCTGCATGCTTTGTTAGCCCCCTTTCGTGCTGTTGTTCAATGGTCAGGACTCTCCCAGGACCACTACAGAGCAGGTATTATTTGGGTGGTGGATCATTCTCAGCACTGCAGTGATACTGACATGGTGGTGGTGTGTTAGTGTGTGTTGTGCTGGTATGCAATGCTGATGGAGTTTTTAAACACCTCACTGTCACTGCTAGACTGAGAATAGTCCACCAACCAAAAATATCCAGCCAGCAGTGCCCCTTGGGCAGCGTCCTGTGACCACTGATGAAGGTCTAAAAGATGACCAACTCAAACAGCAGCAAGTGTCTCAGAGCGATCGTCTCTGACTTTACATCTACAAGGTGGACCAACTGGGTAGGAGTGTCTAATAGAGTGGACAGTGAGTGGACACGGTATTTAAAAACTCCAGCAGCACTGCTGTGTCTTATCCACTTATACCAGCACAACACACACTAACACACCACCACCATGTCAGTGTCACTGCAGTGCTGAGAATCATCCACCACCTAAATAATACCTGCTCTGTGGTGGTCCTGTGGGGGTCCTGACCATTGAAGAACAGGGTGAAAGCAGGCTAAAAAGGTATATAGAGAAACAGATAGACTACAGTCAGTAATTGCAGAATTATAAAGTGCTTCTATATGGTAAGTGAAGCTGATAAAATGGACAGTGTGTGTAGAAATGTCAGTAATTAGCTTTTTTGGCCACCTGCACTAACACTAGGTTACGCTATGCTCTGTGCATTCCTCTGCCACTCGTGTAGGTGCTCAGTGTTTTTATGCGTATTAATTATAGGTGTCCGGTAGAAGTCCAGGCCACGCTTTACATGCCAAGGTGGCAGACTGAGGATCATCGTTTTGAACTATGTAAAGCATAGTAATATTCATTTACATACATGCTTTTTAATTTGAGGATTAATTCCATAAAACCTGTTGCTTTAAATAAACATGGCATAAATAATAAACAAGTAAAAACACGATTGCCGGTGTGGGATCCCTCGCCTGTCAACAGCCATATAATTGCCCGAGTTGTGTGGTCTGCACGGTTAAGTCCAGTTCCTTTAACATCACCTGCATACTAATAACAGAAACATTGAGTATAGCTGTTAAACACGAACGTTTGCATAGTGATTGAGTCACTTTTTTTTTTAGAAAATACAGTTCTTTTATAAACATGTTTTCAGCCCTGACAGCAGGAAATGGAATTAAAATAGTAGAATGCACATTTCATTTCACTCCAGCAGTTTAACAAGCACTATTAAAGAAAGAGAACCAATAATCATATCATATCACAACAATCTTTGTAAACCTTGTATTTGAGCCGCATGTCCACAATAGGTAAATGAAATAAAGGTTTTTAATGTAAAAAAAAAAAAAAAACCAGTATGGAGTACTTTACAGTATTAATAGTACCCTGTTTTCAAGAGGTAATTGCTGTTTGGAATAGCCATAAGTAAAACGTGTGTACATTTACAAAACAAACTGGATTCAAAGCTGCTGTAATCAATACTCAGAAATAATGGCTGATTTCTAGCGCTGGGAAGGCTTAAGAGATGATCTGAGGCTTTGTTTTTTATTTTAAATTAATTTGTTAATGATGCTAGATTTCTATAGCTTATAGAAGATCCACCGAAATGCATAGCCCAATGTGTGCATTACATCACTTCCTTTGACGCTTGGCATTGCACATGGTAAGCTTAGGCTTGTGTGTGGCTGTTCGGCCATAGAAAAGTCAATCCAAGAAGCTGCTTCCATTGACAAATGCCTTTTGTGTGCTTTGGCAATTTACAGTTTGCATCTGTGCCAGTCAGGTAACTCTAGCAGGTCAAGAACTGACCAGCTGACTCAACCAGAGTTTATAAAGCTAGTATGGCTGAAGTCTGAAGTAGCTGAATTTTCTAGTAACAAAGGGTTACACATTTTTGGCTATGTTGTATGTGTGTAGAGGTCTGACTACATGCATAAACAGCTGTAGCCTAGTGGTTAAGGTACTGGTCCAGTAATCAGAAGGTTGCCAATTCAAGCCCCAGGTTGTCACTGTTGGGCCCTTTCTTCTTTTTTTATTTGTGCATTTTCTCCGGCGGCACGGTGGCTAAGTTGGTAGCACTGTCGTCTCACAGCAAAAAGGTCCTGTGTTCGATCCCCAGGTGAAACGGTCCGGATCCTTTCTGTGCGGAGTTTGCATGTTCTCCCCGTGTCTGCGTGGGTTTCCTCCGGGTGCTTCGGTTTCCTCCCACAGTCCAAAAACATGCAGCCAGGCGAATTGGAGACACTGAATTGTCCTATAGGTACCTAGCCACTAGGATGCATAAACCAGTGCATTGTAGTGCCGGTCCCAAGCCCAGATAAATAGGGAGGGTTGTGTCAGGAAGGGCATCCGGCGTAAAAACTGTGCCAAATCAATAATCCCTAACGGGAGCAGCCGAGGAATGCTGGGGGATCCTCAATTGCTCACGCAATAGTGGAACCTTTTTTCACTTATGCACTTTGCACAGGCACCTCTCTATCTGCAAATCAGGGTTCTTACACAGCTTTGAAGACCCCACCCATATGGACTATGGGATGCTCATCCCACCCTAACAGAACCATGTCTGCTGCAGGCACTGCCAATTGTGCCCGCTAGATGGACGCCCAGCCGACCTGTGGCAACGCCGAGTTTCAAACCGAGGAGTTCACTGTAAATTGCTTTGGATATAAGCGTCTGCTAAACGCTGAAAATGTAAACGTAAACATCAACAATTTCCGGATCGTGTTGCTCACCATGATACCAAGGCCAAAGGAGACAAATGCCAAGAAGAAAGAAATGTAATTGTAAATACAATTCAAAGCCGCAATTGGGTCTAGTGGACCAGGGTTTTTCAAAGCCAAAAAAAATGGGTCGCAGAGTAAAATAATATAATTAATTAAAATTGTACATGAATGCTCCTTTGTGGAGGCTTTATGTTATATTGTGTAAACCACAGAGGAAAGTAAGATGCATTGCTTGTGTTGCCTGGGTCATGTAAAAAATCATGGATAAAATGTGGCTCACTTGAAAAAAAAAAAAAAAAAGTGGACGACCTGAAACACCCAAGCTAAATAGAGCACATCGATTACAGCAGCTTTAATAAATTAAGATGGTAAATAAGATCGTTGGCCACTGGTTGCTCAGTGGTTAAGGTATTTGGCTGGTGATCATAATTGTTGGTTCAAGCCCCACCACTGCCAAGTTGCCACTGTTGGGCACCTGAGAAAGGTCCTTAACCCTCAATTTTTCACAACTACGTTTTTTTAGATAACAAGCTGTCTGCTAAATGTCAGAAATGTAAAAAGGAAAAACCTGAGAGTGGAGAGACATGGTCGAAATACTATCAGACAGGTGTAATGCATGAATTAAATAAAATTAATCAATTAACATCTCGCCGTGTACTGTGCTATGTATACAAATGCTGAACAGGCACGGTTAACCTCAAAGAAAAAGTATATTTCAGGACAACAACAGTCCCGCATTATGAATCAGTAAAAATGTGGCATACATGACGTGCTGTCATTATGTCTCTACAAGAGATTATTAATCAAAGTGTTCACAGCAAGGGTGTTTTGTTTCTCCAGTAGAGTTTCACAGACTTGTAAATTTTATGCCAAGGCTCATTGAAGCTTGTCTGGCAGCTTAGAGTGGCCCAACACCTAAGACACGTCAGTTTCAGCCGTCTATGCGTACATTTACCTGCTATAACACTGGTTCCAAATAAAACGTCCAGTACAGATATGCTAAACGCATCCGACAGATTCATTACTTATTTGGTGTGATGTGCATTCAATAGCATAGTTCCCTCAGCAATTATACTGAAACACAATTCAATTATTCTTTCATTATAAAACAATTCTCCAACGACTAGGACAACAGTATTAAGCTAGCCTTATTAGCTGCAGGTCCCTTGTGGTAAAAAAGGCCATAAATATATCATACAGTACAGTACAGTACAGTACAGCAAATACAGCAGAAAAGGAGGCAGAGTTGGTCAGACGCTCATGGAAAAAGCATGCTTATAGCTTGGCTTAGCGGTTTGCGGTGTAAAACGATGTGCAAAATCTAAAAAAGTAGCAGGTCAATGTGACCAGAATGTGTGATTGTGTGGGAGCCAGTGTTTGTCAATCTGCAGCAGAAAAAAATGATAGGAGGAGAAAGCCGTCTTCCCTTTTCTTTTTTCTCAGGATGGAAGGACAGCTGGTGGCCCTTGACGTCCCTGAGTACTTGGACAAGAATAAACCATGTTTTTCTGTTGTGTAATATCACATTTTTTTGACAGGTCTGGAGTGAGGAGTGTACCACAAGCCACGGACCATGAACCAAGGTTCCAATTATTAGCGAATATTATCATAAAGAGGCTAGAATGAGAACGGTTAAAATGAATGGCAGATTTTTAAATGAGGGTGTCGGGCTACTGTTAGAGGTCGTGCAATACACCAAGAGCATGTTCAAGTGTGTTGGCGGAAAGAACCGCTAGACAGAAGGGCACTGAAAAGGCCTGTAATGAGGTAGTTGGATCTGAGCTGGCAGGAATGGGAGTCGTAGCTACATGTAGACTCCAGCCGATCGGACCGTAGGCGTAGCACTGTAGGTAGACATCTCTCACTTGTTATCGTAGGACATTGTGCAAACCGACTTTTATACGGCTCAGGTTCTAGATTTCTAATGCGTAAAAAGGGTATCAATATCACAATATATTGAAAATGAAAGGTATTGAAGCTTCAATATTATATAATGGAGCTTTAACAGGATTGGAGATAGCAAGTGTCCTTGGATTTCTGTGTAAAGTTGCTGACTGGAAGATAAAACATTTTGTTGGACCAGTTTCAGTTTTTCTGTTCACGTATTGCAATACATTTTGCCTATTACTCCACCCCACATACACTGATCAGCCATAACATTAAAACCGCCTCCTTGTTTACACTCACTGTCCATTTTATCAGCTCCACTTACCATATAGGAGCACTTTGCAGTCATGTTTCTCTGCATGCTTTGTTAGCCCCCTTTCACCCTGTTCTTCAATGGTCAGGACTCTCCCAGGACCACCACAGAGTAGGTATTATTTAGGTGCTGGCTCGTTCAGAGAGTGTGTTAGTGTGTGTTTTGCTGGTATGAGTGGATAAGACACAGCAATGCTAAACTGCTGGACTGAGAATAGTCCACCAGCCAAAAATATCCAGCCAACAGTGCCCCATGGGCAGCGTCCTGTGACCACTGATGAAGGTCTAGAACATGACCAAATCAAACAGCAGCGATAGATGAGCGATCGTCTCTGACTTTACATCTACAAGGTGGACCAACTAGGTAGGAGTGTCTAATAGAGTGGACAGTGAGTGGACACGGTATTTAAAACCTCCAGCACAACACACTAACACACCACCACCATGTCAGTGTCACTGCAGTGCTGAGAATGACCCACCACCTAAATAATACCTGCTCTGTGGTGGTCCTGTGGGGGGTCCCGACCATTGAAGAACAGGGTGAAAAGAGGCTAAAAAGGTATGTAGAGAAACAGATGGACTACAGTCAGTAATTGTAGAACTATAAAGTGAGCTGCTAAAATGAACAGTGAGTGTAGAAACGAGGTGTTGGTTTTAATGTTATGGCTGATCAGTGTATGTAGCCCCTAAAATGGAACAAAACAAATTTTTACAACAGCATGCAAATATTCGTAACGCAGGTATATAAAATATTTCTTGACCCTGCTGGAATTTTTTATATAAATAAATGTAGAGTTTGTCAGTGACATCCTCAGAAACATTTCCTCAAAATCTTCGGGAACAGTCTGATTCTGCCCAAGGTTTGAGCGCCAACTAACCCCTGTATTGTATTATTAAGGCAGTTTCATAAACAGCCCATTGTCTACAGATGAAACAGGCATGGTGTAGGGAAAGGGGAACATATTGACGTCGGAGCTGAGCGCGGCCACGGCGGCGGGATCGTGTTCGATCTGCGCCCGCAACTCTGGCTCGATCTTCTCGAGGCGTCTTTTAAGGCGCTTGGCCTCGCGCTCGCGCACGAGGCGGGCCTGTCTCCTTTCGGGCGTCTCCGTGGCACGCTTGAGCCGCATGGCCTCGCGGTCCCGCTGCAGCCGACGCGCCCGCTGCTCCTGCGTCTCCTGCAGCCGTTGTATGCGCTTGGCCTCGCGGTCGCGCAGCCGTCGCATTTCGCGCTCCCCCGGGGACTCCCGATCACGCTTGGTCTTCTTGGCCACCCGCTCGCGCTCCAGTCTCTGGACCCGCACCTCCGATGGCTCGTTCCTGCGGCGCATCGCCCACTTTCCCATCGAGGACGACTGTGTGCCTGCCAGCTGCTGGAAGGCCGTGCAGTTGTTGCACACCAGTAACACGTCCGCTGGGTACACGGGCATGGGGTTTAACAAGTCAGGTAGTGGGTTTAAGGGGTCTGGATAAGAGGGGCCAGAGGATACAAGGTTCTCTGGAAGTGGAGGTAAGGAAGCACCAGGGCTGGAGCCATGATTCACCCTTTGGATGGACATCTGGTTATCAGAGATGGACTGTGCCACTGAGCAGGCTTGGTCTTGACTTGGGCACTCCATGTCACTGTGAGTGAGGAACTCTTGCAGCTTTTCCCTGCAACAAGGACATGCCAATGGAGGCTTCTTGAAATCATGTGAGTCATAGTCCTGGCATAATGCCTACAATGAGAGATTAACATACCTGTTAATGTTGTTGGTGTTATTGAAGTGTGCGCCACACACCGCACAGTTGGACAGTCGGTCATCGGAATGAATGAGGAGGTGGCGTCCCAGTGAGCCTGGCGAGCTGAGAGCACGCCCACATACCGGGCACACGTAACTCCTGCTGTCGCCCACAGTCGAAGTGTGCTGCTCACGTCAACAAGTAGGAGAGAAATACAGGATTAATGTACACCGACAAGTACACTATATGGCCAAAAGTATATGGACAGCTTCCTCTTTTCTGTTTTGCATTTTACCCCGCTTTTTCTCCCAATTTTAATGTAGCCAATCTGCTACTGGGGACCCCAACGGTGTCAGTCAAGACACACCCTACCTCCAATGTGTGTGTGCAGTTCTACCAATCCCTTCTTATTCAACCATACTTCGGTGGATCTGTGCACCTGTACAGGTTCCCTGGGCAAACAAGGTCCTAACACAGCGCTGATAACCCCCACCCCTTAGTCCGGTCTTTTCCCACCCAGCAGACTAGAGGCCAGCTTTGTCTGATGCGGGCGCCCAGCCGACCGGTAGCAGAGCCAAGATTCGGACCCGCTGGTATGCTAGCGGATTATCCCATTTATCAATCAAAAGAAAGCCCTTGATATTATTTGGGTAGTGGTCCATTCTCAGTACTACAACAGGGCTCTAGAGTGCGATCAATTTGGTCACACATGCGACCTAATTTCTCAATGGTGCGACTGAAAAAAATCTGACCAGCCGTTCGTTACTCTGAAAGTCTCTGGTGCAACAACAGACACACATTAGGCCCATATCTAATCATATCTATATGTCTAAACCAATCAGAGATAGTGAAGGGCGGACCAGCGTCATCAACGGTGGGCATTACACAGCGAAAGTTAAGAGTAGTAATATCATGGCGGAGTGTGTAGGATATGTGTGAGCATTTGTGCTGCTGTTACAGATGTTGGTTTTAATGTAAAAACATCAATCAAATATCGGTGATAAGAAGACGTGACGTGTTCGTCTCAGTTGTTGTTTTCTTTAGTTCATTGACGTGAGAAGAGTTTTGCGCTTCGCTTTCACCACGACTCTCGACGTAAATAACCAATTTGCTCAGCGCTCGACTCGATAGATAAAACATCATTAAAGTTCCACAACACAAACATCCATCTGTGTGAAATAACCATCAAATCCAGTCTAACAGCTCCACATGTATCTGTGTTTAACTGGATTTACTTTACGTGTGGTGTTTATATTTCACGTTAAACGTTGTTCGTTCTGTCCGGGTCACTTTTACCACGTCTAGAGATGGACCGATCGGGGTTTTTGGCACCGATTCCGATCTCCGATCTCCTTTCAGGGACATCGGCCGATAGCCGATTCCGATCGGGGGGGGATTAGCAGTAAATAAACTTAAAAAGAGCCTCACAGTAAAGATAAACCGGAGCAGCGCGCGCGTGTGTGTGTGTGTTTGTGCCTTTAGAAGAGACGCAGTTACAGTTACAGAGACGCAGAGTTCACAGTATCGCTATAAGTGATTCAGTGATTCATTGATTCATGAGTTGATTCGTTTTTATGTGAAGCGTAAGTTTCTCTTCTCAGTTATCTCTCCGTGTTTACTGTTATTAATTAAATGTCGTGGTTTTAAATAAACACCAGCTACTACAGAACATTTTGTGTGACTCTCTTACATTAAAAAGGTTAATTAAAAAGCTTAATTAAACTGCTATTACCACAGATCTGTAACCGAGTCAGACTCGTTCCGTCTAAGGAGCTAAAAGTTTTCTAAAAGTTCAGCAGATGATCCTGAACTAACGAATTTGGTAATGAATAAACTTTTGCCTCGGATTGGCTCTGTAACGTTTTCTGTTCTCATCTACATCACAAGTAAGAACCGCTCACGATTTACCAAAGTGAACCAGGAGTTTATATAACGTGCTGATAGAATCGACTCAGATGTGACCGGGTTGAATTATCTTTTTAAAGTCAATATTACAATCAGCAAAATTACATCGTAAGAGCTTTCACGATGGTTTCTGTACGATTGTTGATGAATGGTGATGTGATGGTTGGTGCTTCGTAGCTCAAAGTCTGGATCAATCCACTGAGCTGTTAACTTAACATGGTCTTTATATATCACACGATCGGATCGGCTACTTTTAGGAAATATCGCCGATCGCATATTTTGATAAAAAATCGGCCGATTCGTAGCCGATCGATCGTCCCATCTCTAACCACGTCATATCACACAGTTCATCTTTTTTAAGGCACTTTAAAAATATCAGCGGCAAACTGACTCCAAATGTAATAATCATGTCATGTAGCCTATGTCAATAATATGCGTCTCATTACTGCATTAACCATATGTAATATTCTTATCATTAAATGAGATGTGCAGTTTGAAGCCCTTAAAACACTTGCACTTTTAATTTAGATTTTCTTTTTATTTCATTTATCTTGGGTTTAAATTTCAGCTCAGTGAAGCACTTTAAGCACCAACACTTTTTCAGTAAGTTACCTTTCGTGTAGAATTGTGCTTCAAATAAAGAACTTTATGTTGACCAGATTGTTAGTTAATCATTTACAAGTCAATATTGCCTATATGGACAGTGATTTAAAAAAAAAAGGGATCCTGTAAAACAGGTGTTAAATGCGATGCGGTCGAAAATTTGGGTGCACCTAACTTTTGTGCTGGTGCACCTAAGAAAAAAAGTTAGGCGCACCAGTGCAACCAGTGCAAAAAGTTAGTCTAGAGCCCTGTACAAGAAGGTAGTGTGTGAAGTTCTGGTATGAGTGTATCAAGTACAGCAGTGTTGTTGGGATTTGTAAACACTTCAGTGTCAATACTTGAATAAGGCTTCATACAAAAATTAAAATCCAGCAGTGCCCGTGATCAGAAAGTTTCAATTGATGGAAGATTAGACGCAGATAAACACACTGCACATGACAAAGGGGGGATGTGACAGTTGAGACCCTCCTTGGTAAGGAATGGAAGGTCTGCAACAGTAGAGGTGAAATACGATTGGGTAGGATTGGGAGGAAAATTGGGGCGGGGGGTTGCATAAACAGAAAATACAAAAAAAGGGGTGCTGTCCTCACCTGGTAGACGTGTGCAATGAGTTGCTCGGTGCCGCTGAACTCCAAATTGCAAAGGGGACACACGTAATTATTCCCCATGTCACTGTCAAACTCGCTTTCCTGATGGACACAATATAGCACAGAGGGGTTGCATTAGGGACATGTCCATAATTTAACAACACAAGACTTTATTCATTCATTTATTCATTGTCTGTTTTACCACCGCTTTATCCTACTTAGGTCATGGTGAGTCCAATTCACTGGGCAAAGGTTAGGAAACACCCTGGACAGGTCACCAGTCCATGACAAGGCAAACACACACACACACACACACACACAGATACACACTCATACTTAGGGCAATTTTAGCATCTCCAATTAATCTGACTGCATGTCTTTGGACTGTAAGAGGAAACGAGCACCCGAAGGAAACACCCAGGACCTTCTTGTTGTGAGGCGACAGTGCTACCCATCAACCCACCATAACGCCCATAATACAGACTTTCATTCATTCATTCATTTTCTTATCCGCTTATCCAGTTAGGGTCACGGGGGGTGCTGGAGCCTATCCCAGCCCCTCAATGGGCGCAAGGCACACAGTAACACCATGGACAGGATGCCAGTCCATCGCAGGGCAGACACACATACACACACACATACACACACCCATTCACTTATAGGGCAATTCAGTGTCTCCAATTAACCTGACTGCATGTTTTTGGACTGTGGGAGGAAAGCGGAGCTCCCAGAGGAAACCCACACAGACACTTTGTTTGTTTATTTGGATTTTAACGTCATGTTTTACACTCTTTAATTACATTCATGACAGACACACGGTAGTTACTCGTTACACAAGGTTCATCACTTCAAGGTTATATCGAACACAGTCATGGACAATTTTGTATCTAATTCACCTCACTTGCATGTCTTTGGACTGTGGGAGGAAACCTGAGCACCCGGGGGAAACCCACGCAGACACGGGGAGAACATGCAAACTCCACACAAGAAAGGACCCAGACCGCCCCACCTGGGGATCGAACCCAGGACCTTCTTGCTGTGAGGCCACACAGACACTGGGAGAACATACACAGAAAGGACCCGGATCGCCCCGCTCAGGGATCAAACCCAGGACGTTCTTGCTATGAGGGGACAGTGCTTCTCACCAAACCACTGTGACACCCATAGATTAGCTGCAGTGAACGCTAAAGAATGAACTTCGGAATGAATTTGTGATGGCATGTGTGTGTGGGACGATTACAAATTCTACATGTGCCAACTAAATGACTGGAGACCCATTACTATGCTGTATATTCTGCCAAACTAGTGGGCAATGAGCCACCTACAAATATGAGGAGACAATGTGGCATATAAGAGTCTCCCACAAGTATTCATGAGTCACCCCGACTGTCATGAAGACTCCTTTTACAGTGGTACCATAGAGGCATGAATCAGACTGTTAGTCATTTAAAATTCCCCATTTCAATTCCTTTGCTGCTTGCACCACACATATGCTGGCCAAGTAAGTCGCACACACAGCGACTTCAGACTTGACTCGGACTCGTTTCAAATGACTCGGACTCGACTCATGACTCACAAAAAAATTACTCGTGAACAACAAGAGTCGCTAGTGTCAGCATGTGATAACATTAGTTACATGTGACAATTTATATACAGTGTATCACAAAAGTGAGTACACCCCTCACATTTCTGCAGATATTTAAGTATATCTTTTCATGGGACAACACTGACAAAATGACACTTTGACACAATGAAAAGTAGTCTGTGTGCAGCTTATATAACAGTGTAAATTTATTCTTCCCTCAAAATAACTCAATATACAGCCATTAATGTCTAAACCACCGGCAACAAAAGTGAGTACACCCCTTAGTGAAAGTTCCTGAAGTGTCAATATTTTGTGTGGCCACCATTATTTCCCAGAACTGCCTTAACTCTCCTGGGCATGGAGTTTACCAGAGCTTCACAGGTTGCCACTGGAATGCTTTTCCACTCCTCCATGACGACATCACGGAGCTGGCGGATATTCGAGACTTTGCGCTCCTCCACCTTCCGCTTGAGGATGCCCCAAAGATGTTCTATTGGGTTTAGGTCTGGAGACATGCTTGGCCAGTCCATCACCTTTACCCTCAGCCTCTTCAATAAAGCAGTGGTCGTCTTAGAGGTGTGTTTGGGGTCATTATCATGCTGGAACACTGCCCTGCGACCCAGTTTCCGGAGGGAGGGGATCATGCTCTGCTTCAGTATTTCACAGTACATATTGGAGTTCATGTGTCCCTCAATGAAATGTAACTCCCCAACACCTGCTGCACTCATGCAGCCCCAGACCATGGCATTCCCACCACCATGCTTGACTGTAGGCATGACACACTTATCTTTGTACTCCTCACCTGATTGCCGCCACACATGCTTGAGACCATCTGAACCAAACAAATTAATCTTGGTCTCATCAGACCATAGGACATGGTTCCAGTAATCCATGTCCTTTGTTGACATGTCTTCAGCAAACTGTTTGCGGGCTTTCTTGTGTAGAGACTTCAGAAGAGGCTTCCTTCTGGGGTGACAGCCATGCAGACCAATTTGATGTAGTGTGCGGCGTATGGTCTGAGCACTGACAGGCTGACCCCCCACCTTTTCAATCTCTGCAGCAATGCTGACAGCACTCCTGCGCCTATCTTTCAAAGACAGCAGTTGGATGTGACGCTGAGCACGTGCACTCAGCTTCTTTGGACGACCAACGCGAGGTCTGTTCTGAGTGGACCCTGCTCTTTTAAAACGCTGGATGATCTTGGCCACTGTGCTGCAGCTCAGTTTCAGGGTGTTGGCCATCTTCTTGTAGCCTTGGCCATCTTCATGTAGCGCAACAATTCGTCTTTTAAGATCCTCAGAGAGTTCTTTGCCATGAGGTGCCATGTTGGAACTTTCAGTGACCAGTATGAGTATCACAAAAGTGAGTACACCCCTCACATTTCTGCAGATATTTAAGTATATCTTTTCATGGGACAACACTGACAAAATGACACTTTGACACAATGAAAAGTAGTCTGTGTGCAGCTTATATAACAGTGTAAATTTATTCTTCCCTCAAAATAACTCAATATACATCCATTAATGTCTAAACCACCGGCAACAAAAGTGAGTACACCCCTAAGAGACTACACCCCTAAATGTACAAATTGAGCACTGCTTGTCATTTTCCCTCCAAAATGTCATGTGATTTGTTAGTGTTACTAGGTCTCAGGTGTGCATAGGGAGCAGGTGTGTTCAATTTAGTAGTACAGCTCTCACACTCTCTCATACTGGTCACTGAAAGTTCCAACATGGCACCTCATGGCAAAGAACTCTCTGAGGATCTTAAAAGATGAATTGTTGCGCTACATGAAGATGGCCAAGGCTACAAGAAGATTGCCAACACCCTGAAACTGAGCTGCAGCACAGTGGCCAAGATCATCCAGCGTTTTAAAAGAGCAGGGTCCACTCAGAACAGACCTCGCGTTGGTCGTCCAAAGAAGCTGAGTGCACGTGCTCAGCGTCACATCCAACTGCTGTCTTTGAAAGATAGGCGCAGGAGTGCTGTCAGCATTGCTGCAGAGATTGAAAAGGTGGGGGGTCAGCCTGTCAGTGCTCAGACCATACGCCGCACACTACATCAAATTGGTCTGCATGGCTGTCACCCCAGAAGGAAGCCTCTTCTGAAGTCTCTACACAAGAAAGTCCGCAAACAGTTTGCTGAAGACATGTCAACAAAGGACATGGATTACTGGAACCATGTCCTATGGTCTGATGAGACCAAGATTAATTTGTTTGGTTCAGATGGTCTCAAGCATGTGTGGCGGCAATCAGGTGAGGAGTACAAAGATAAGTGTGTCATGCCTACAGTCAAGCATGGTGGTGGGAATGCCATGGTCTGGGGCTGCATGGGTGCAGCAGGTGTTGGGGAGTTACATTTCATTGAGGGACACATGAACTCCAATATGTACTGTGAAATACTGAAGCAGAGCATGATCCCCTCCCTCCGGAAACTGGGTCGCAGGGCAGTGTTCCAGCATGATAATGACCCCAAACACACCTCTAAGATGACCACTGCTTTATTGAAGAGGCTGAGGGTAAAGGTGATGGACTGGCCAAGCATGTCTCCAGACCTAAACCCAATAGAACATCTTTGGGGCATCCTCAAGCGGAAGGTGGAGGAGCGCAAAGTCTCGAATATCCGCCAGCTCCGTGATGTCGTCATGGAGGAGTGGAAAAGCATTCCAGTGGCAACCTGTGAAGCTCTGGTAAACTCCATGCCCAGGAGAGTTAAGGCAGTTCTGGGAAATAATGGTGGCCACACAAAATATTGACACTTCAGGAACTTTCACTAAGGGGTGTACTCACTTTTGTTGCCGGTGGTTTAGACATTAATGGCTGTATATTGAGTTATTTTGAAGGAAGAATAAATTTACACTGTTATATAAGCTGCACACAGACTACTTTTCATTGTGTCAAAGTGTCATTCTGTCAGTGTTGTCCCATGAAAAGATATACTTAAATATCTGCAGACATGTGAGGGGTGTACTCACTTTTGTGATACACTGTATGTACAGTGTATCACAAAAGTGAGTACACCACTCACATTTCTGCAAATATTTTATTATATCTTTTCATGGGACAACACTATAGACATGAAACTTGGATATAACTTAGAGTAGTCAGTGTACAACTTGTATAGCAGTGTAGATTTACTGTCTTCTGAAAATAACTCAACACACAGCCATTAATGTCTAAATGGCTGGCAACATAAGTGAGTACACCCCACAGTGAACATGTCCAAATTGTGCCCAAAGTGTCAATATTTTGTGTGATCACCATTATTATCCAGCACTGCCTTAACCCTCCTGGGCATGGAATTCACCAGAGCTGCACAGGTTGCTACTGGAATCCTCTTCCACTCCTCCATGATGACATCACGGAGCTGGTGGATGTTAGACACCTTGAACTCCTCCACTTTCCACTTGAGGATGCGCCACAGGTGCTCAATTGGGTTTAGTCCATCACCTTTACCTTCAGCTTCCTCAGCAAGGCAGTTGTCATCTTGGAGGTTGTGTTTGGGGTCGTTATCCTGTTGGAAAACTGCCATGAGGCCCAGTTTTCAAAGGGAGGGGATCATGCTCTGTTTCAGAATGTCACAGTACATGTTGGAATTCATGTTTCCCTCAATGAACTGCAGCTTCCCAGTGCCAGCAACACTCATGCAGCCCAAGACCATGATGCTACCACCACCATGCTTGACTGTAGGCAAGATACAGTTGTCTTGGTACTTCTCACCAGGGTGCCGCCACACATGCTGGACACCATCTGAGCCCAAAATCTTGGTCTCGTCAGACCACAGGGCATTCCAGTAATCCATGTTCTTGGACTGCTTGTCTTCAGCAAACTGTTTGCTGGCTTTCTTGTGCGCCAGCTTCCTTCTGGGATGACGACCATGCAGACCGAGTTGATGCAGTGTGCGGCGTATGGTCTGAGCACTGACAGGCTGACCTCCCACGTCTTCAACCTCTGCAGCAATGCTGGCAGCACTCATGTGTCTATTTTTTAAAGCCAACCTCTGGATATGACGCCGAACACGTGGACTCAACTTCTTTGGTCGACCCTGGCGAAGCCTGTTCCGAGTGGAACCTGTCCTGGAAAACCGCTGTATGACCTTGGCCACCATGCTGTAGCTCAGTTTCAGGGTGTTAGCAATCTTCTTATAGCCCAGGCCATCTTTGTGGAGAGCAACAATTCTATTTCTCACATCCTCAGAGAGTTCTTTGCCATGAGGTGCCATGTTGAATATCCAGTGGCCAGTATGAGAGAATTGTACCCAAAACACCAAATTTAACAGCCCTGCTCCCCATTTACACCTGGGACCTTGACACATGACACCAGGGAGGGACAACGAAACATTTGGGCACAATTTGGACATGTTCACTGTGGGGTGTACTCACTTATGTTGCCAGCTATTTAGACATTAATGGCTGTGTGTTGAGTTATTTTCAGAAGACAGTAAATCTACACTGCTATACAAGCTGTACACTGACTACTCTAAGTTATATCCAAGTTTCATGTCTATAGTGTTGTCCCATGAAAAGATATAATGAAATATTTGCAGAAATGTGAGGGGTGTACTCACTTTTGTGATACACTGTATATATATATATATATATATATATATATATACGGGCCAGTGATAGCTCAGTGGTTAAGGTACTGGACTAGTAAGCAGAAGGTTGCCGGTTCAAGCCCCGCCACCACCAAGTTGCCACTGTTGGGTCCCTGAGCAAGGCCCTTAACCCTCAATTGCTCATCGTGTTCCGCTCATTGTGTAAGTCGCTTTGGATAAAAGCGTCTGCTAAATGCTGAAAATGTAAATGTAAATATATAAATATTCTGATCTCTAATAACTCTCCGGCCGTCTTAACCCGCAACGCACGCAATGAGTAAATGTTACAGCCAGCTTCTGGCATAGTGAAGCGTCGCTTCCTACTCCCTACACAATTTGAAGTCCACTTCATCTGAACATTTTTCATTCAATCAGTGGATTGAAATCTCACTTAAAATGGTGGAATACCCTATGTAGTGCACTTCACAGGAACAACTCGGTTGAATGGAACACTCCTACAGAATTGGTGCTAATGGTTGAAAGAGCGCTTTCTGAACCAATCAGACCTGATTTTAGTTTTTTGTATAAAATGCTATTATTTGTATTTATCTGCGTCACAGACTCAGTAATTGTAGAACTATAAATTGCTTCTATATGGTAAGTGGAGCGGATAAAATGGACAGTGAGTGTAGAATCAAGGAGAACATACTGACATACTGAGCACATTACTGCAACCTTTAGCATGGAATTTGACCAACATTTTTAAGCTATCACAGCACATAGTATGACATAGTGAAGCCACTGATTTAGATCTGTGATCTTAAAAGATAACTATGTTCATTCTCCCAAATCTATGGCTCAAACACACGTTCTACCAGGTTTACCTGCTTCATTTCTCCGTTGAAAACTAAGCACTGGCTGCTCTTATCACATGCCATACTGTCATCAGCTGAAGAGTTTGAAGAGTCCTCTTTGTCCAAGTCGCTGTCACTATCATCTGAAAAACAAAAACAACCCATTACTGCGGCTTGATCACAATGTCCCCTATCCATTCGTTTTTTTTCTTTTTCTGAACAGTCTACTTCCCCATTTATGTTTACACTTGGTGATTTTCACTTAATTCTGATCTCAATTGTTTACATGTACTATAAACACAGAAATCTTAGTGTATATAGAAATATTAGTAGGGCAGTTGTAGCCTAGTGGTTAAGGTACTGGTCCAGTAATCAGAAAGTTGCCGGTTCAAGCCTCACCACTGCCAGGTTGCCACTGTTGGACCCTTGAGCAAGGCCCTTAATCCTCAATTGCTTAGACTGTATACTGTCACAGTACTGTAAGTCGCTTTGGATAAAGGCATCTGCTAAATGCCGAAAATGTAAATGTAGTAGGCAGATTATACCATGGTCACCAAACGTCTTGGTGTCTAAATGGCAGGAGGGAATTCATTTAAATTCAGCTTTGAAGAACCAGACAAAACAATGAACAGGCTTCCATTAGACAATCATTAAAATAAACTAGGGATGTAACGATGCACCACAAGACAGTTAAAAGTCGATTCACATGTGTAACGATTCAAATCGGTTTACATGTATAATGAATCGATATTCACTTTAAACAGCAGAGGGCACTGGCGCTATTCACCTTGCCTGATTGACGTCACTTCAGGGTTGCCAGGTTCGGAATTTTCCAGCCAAATTTCTTTATGTGAGGATACTTTCTTTATTTGTATTATTTATTTATTTATTTAATGTGGGATTTGTTTTGAAATTTTATTACAGTTATTTTTAACACAAAAAGGGAAATGTGCAGCATTGTTTTGCAGTTTGTACCTACCTCAGAAATAAAAGGACATTCATTATTTAGATAAATAAAAGATAAGCACAAATAAAAACATTTTTATTTTTTTAAAGAGAAATAATAAAAGGAAACTTTGTCATAATTTGTCTTCAATTTCATTTTGTTTAAAAGAAAATCGTATCGTGTACCCAGTATCGTGAATCGCATCGCATTGCATCGTGGGTAGAGTGTATCATTACATCCCCAAAATAAACATTGCAGTTAATGCTAGAAATGTATTTACATTTTACTTGGTGCTGCTAAATATAATAAATTGACAGCCAAAATAAGGATTTAAGGATTAAGCGTCAATATATATTTTTCTTTATTTAGTCGCCACAGCAAATCATCCTGGTCCGCATACTTGAACTGGCACAGTTTTTACAACAGATGCCCTTCCTGACGCAAACCCTTTTTTTTTTCCGGGCTTGAGGCCGACACTAGGAGCGCACTGACAAGTGCACCTCCCAGTGGTTATGCCGTTCAGGCTTTTGCACGTCGCCCAGCTGACTGATGGCACCGCTGAACCCTGGATCTTAATAGTAGTGGGCTTGCATGATTTACCGCTGTGCCATCCGAGTGCCCATGTACTGAAAAAAAGATAACTTATAGCTGGTAACCTGTAACCACAGCACAATACAGACCCCTATTGGCCATTAACCCCCTCAGACTTTGACCTGTTGAGGCATGGACTCCACAAGGCCAAGATGTAAGCAGCAGATGTATCAAGTCCTAGGTTATAAGCTTGCAACTTCCACAAAGTTGAATCAGTTCATCTGGACACAAGTTTGTTGTAGAGACACGTTTCATAACTCATCCAAGTGACTTCTTCAGTCTGAGCTGGTGGTGAATAACCCCAACCTTATATGCAGTTGAATTGCATAACGACCGACACCGACCCATTACATAACAATGGAACCGGTGATCAGGTCTATATGCAAATCACAATTACCATTAATTACAATGGTCATGTGTGCCTTTCATATATGATCGGGGTATAGCTGCAATCACAACGTTGTAAGATGGTGAGAGGCTATACCCCAATGTATAGTAAATATAACATGACAAATCACTGGTTTGCTCCAAATGCAGCACATACAGCAAATGCATAGTTTTACATTTCCCAGCTGCATAAATAGATTTTTGTTTATTTATTCATTTGGACTGTTGGAGAAAACCGGAGCTCCTGGAGGAAACCCACACAGACACGGGGAGAACATGCAAACTCCACACAGAAAGGACCCGGACTGCCCCACCTGGGAATCAAACCCAGGACCTTCTTGCTGTGAGGCGATAGTGCTACCCACAGAGCCACCGTGCCGCCCAGTGTGGTCGATACCTATAGCAGGTACTGATACACAGTGTACAATCAGACTATTAAATGATTTGTTTCCCTATAGGTAGGTTTTTCCGCTAGCATTTGGAAACAACACAAAGATACAGAGGTTCACATATCTATTCTTTAATTTAACAGATTATTACAATTATTTAAACTGATAGGCCTAATTCAGAGTACTGTATTCAGAATAAGGTGTTACATTCAGAGTTTCTTTACTTATCAGTAACGGTTATTAATGGAACGTGAATGCAGCCACTGTGAGTCTCACCAGTTATGTCATCTTGCTCGTCGAGATCTTGGCAGTTGCTGCTGTGGCATGCAGGGTCTTCAGCAAAGTCGTCTTTAGCCTCCATCTCCAACACGGTTTGTGGGCCAGAGAAGCCTGTCGTGTGAAACGGCCCTGTTGATGAACAAGGATTGAATTACTGTGAAAATACCTGACAGACTACACCTAAAAGCATGCAGGTGATCCATCACACGTACCTATTTTAGTCAGCCATTAAACAGCGTCAAATGTATGCATTAGTCAGGGCACACCACACACTACAGTCTTAAAGAAACAAACCAGACCCTTACACCTGCAAGAACCAGCTCTTCAAGAACCACTCATACACCCACGTGGACCTGTTTCATTGTCTTTATAGTGTTCATCATGTTACTGTAATGCTACCACTTAGGAGGCGTCAATACTCGGTTAGAGGGGTTTTGCTTGAGCATTAGATAGTTGTTAAATCCTCATGTGGCTGCTTGAGATTAGGCTGCTTGAAAGTACAGAGATAAGCAACATATCTATCGTTAAGCTGTTGTAAGCAGATAAGAAACAACAGTTAGAATAGAAGGGAGGTTCCAAAGTCCAACACCCAATACCTACAGCAGTATAAATGGAGGTCAACAGTTCTGTTTTTTGTTCTTCTTCAGTTCATACACTGCTGTAAGAACCCAAGATCGTGCCAACAAATTCTCCAATCCGGTCAGCTGTAATCTTTGTTTTCATTTATCATCTCACCTTATTTTTCCACAACAGCATTACACATTCACAGTGAAATCACTGTTAAAAATCTCTCAGACATGTTTGCATTGGCATTCATGCATACTAAGCAGCTCATATGCATGTGTTTGGGGCCCCAGCTTGAGAGGTAACACCAAAAGGAAGAGCTGAATTGTTTTAAACCGACATTCCCCTTTAAAAGTTACACATCTACAGTGATTATAAAAACTAAATAAGTGCATTAGCTTCTATTCATTTGTAAATGTGATTTTAAAAATATGAACTGCTTTTTTATGCTATCCCAAAAACAATGTGGACCCCCAATACATCAAAACATCAGAAAAATGTGTTTTTACCTATTACAGTGATTAGGGCTAACTGTTCAAACCAGCTTATAACAACCCATTATTTATTAGGTTTTCTAGGTTTCACAAATCCTCACTAGAGGCCTGATTAAGATCTATTGAGTGAATTGATGGCTTTCCTTTAATATATATATATATATATTCTTTCATGAGTTATTTACAAGTTTCTGACCACTTATAAAATGTGTTCAAAGTGCTGCCCATTGTGTTGGATTGTCAATGCAACCCTCTTCTCTCACTCTTCCCACACTGATAGCAACACCGCAGAAGAAATGCTAGCACAGGCTTCCAGTATCCGTAGTTTCAGGTACTGCACATCTCGTATCTTCACAGCATAGACAATTGCCTTCAGATGACCCCAAAGATAAAAGTCTAAGGGGGTCAGATCGGGAGACCTTGGGGGCCATTCAACTGGCCCACGACGACCAATCCACTTTCCAGGAAACTGTTCATCTAGGAATGCTCGGACCTGACACCCATAATGTGGTGGTGCACCATCTTGCTGGAAAAACTCAGGGAACGTGCCAGCTTCAGTGCATAAAGAGGGAAACACATCATCATGTAGCAATTTCAAATATCCAGTGGCCTTGAGGTTTCCATTGATAAAGAATGGCCCCACTATCTTTGTACCCCATATACCACACCATACCATCAATTTTTGTGTTCCAACAGTCTTGGAGGGATCTATCCAATGTGGGTTAGTGTCAGACCAATAGCGGTGGTTTTGTTTGTTAACTTCACCATTCACATAAAAGTTTGCCTCATCACTGAACAAAATGTTCTGTGTAAACTGAGGGTCCTGTTCCAATTTTTGTTTTGCCCATTCTGCAAATTCAGTGCGCCGATCTGGGTCATCCTCGTTGAGATGCTGCAGCAGCTGGAGTTTGTAAGGGTGCCATTTGTGAGTAGCTAATATCCGCCGAAGGGATGTTCGACTGATGCCACTCTCCAGTGACATGCGGCGAGTGCTACGCTGTGGGCTCTTGCTGAATGAAGCTAGGACAGCCACTGATGTTTCTTCATTAGTGACAGTTTTCATGCGTCCACATTTTGGCAAATCCAACACTGAACCAGTTTCACGAAACTTGGCAAGCAGTTTGCTAACTGTAGCATGGGAGATGGGTGGTCTCGTAGGGTGTCTTGCATTGAATTTTGCTGCAATGACCCGGGTACTGCGTTCACCAGACATCAACACAATTTCTACCCGCTCCTCACGTGTTAACCTCTGCGACATGTCAATGGCTGTAAACAAAGAGAAGCTTGTAAATAACTCATGAAAGAATAAAGTTACGTTAAAACCAAGCACACCATTGTTTTTCTTGTGAAATTCTCAATAAGTTTGATGTGTCACATGACCCTCTTCCCATTGAAAAAACTAAAGTTGGATCCAAAATGGCCGACTTCAAAATGGCCACCATGGTCACCACCCATCTTGAAAAGTTTCCCCCCTCCCATATACTAATGTGCCACAAACAGGAAGTTAATATCACCAACCATTCCCATTTTATTTAGGTGTATCCATATAAATGGCCCACCCTGTATATATATATATATTCATACTACTTTTGTAAATTAGTTTTTTTTCCATAAGAATATGAGGTCTATCAGTATGATATGGACTGTCAATAGAGCAAATCAATATGAAGTCAGAGATTTAAATTAATGAGATGCATTGTGGAAAAATCTCAAAAGCACAAAACATAGCAGCGTTTCTAGACGTTCACTGGTTATTTTCACAACGCTGATAGTTTTCAAATGTTAGTCTGGCATAATCCAGCTGCTCTCAGATAAGGTGCCTGGCAGCTGTCTTAACCTGCAAGGCACGCAATGACTGACTGGTTGGTTTGTTTGTTTATTAGGATTTTAACAGGTTACATTCATATCAAACACAGTCATGGACAATTTAGTATCTCCAATTCACCTCACTTCCATGTCTTTGGACTGTGGGAGGAAACCGTAGCACCCCGAGGAAACCCACGCGAACACAAGGAGAACATGCAAACTCCACACAGAAAGGACCCAGACCGCCCAACCTGCCGATCAAACCCAGGACCTTCTTGCTGTGAGGCAACAGCGCTACCCACCTAGCCACCGTGCCACCCTGACTGACGGGTAAATTTTACTGTTGTCTTCCTGCATAGTGATAAACCGTTACTCACTACTCCTTATACAGTGTGAAGTTCCCTTAGAATGGAACCCTTTCACTCCCTATGGTTTGGAATCTCATTTAAAATGGTTCCCTGTGTAGTCCACATCACAGGGAACTACTGGTGTGATTGGAACACACTTTATGAGCTGAAAGTTGCAGAAGTCCCTGGCTGCTGTTGAAGCTGATGCTGGATGGATGGATGGATTGATGGACAGACAAATGATTAATTAACCATAACCTATATATAAACCTTGCAATAATTAAACCCCTACTGAAAAAGCATGTTTTTTTCTTTCTAAGAAAGTGGTAGAAAAATTGGTGGTCTGATAAAACTGAAGTAAAACTTTTATGCTTCTAATTGTATTATATAGAGAGGCTTTACACAAGTAGATAGGCCAGTGATAGCTCAGTGGTTAAGGTACTGGACTAGTAAACAGAAGATTACCGGTTCAAGCCCCGCCACCACCAAGTTGCCACTGTTGGGTCCCTGAGCAAGGCCCTTAACCCTCAATTGCTCATTGTGTTCCGCTCATTGTGCAAGTCGCTTTGGATAAAAGCGTCTGCTAAATGCTGAAAATGTAAATGTAAATACACAAGCCAATATAGTAGGGATAGGTGAGCAAATTAATGGTCTACTGAACAATGATTCTAGATAGAACCATGCTTCAATTCACAAGGACGTTCAACTGTAGTCATCGAGCAGTCCAGTCAAGGGTCCTTGTGTTAACTACACCATCTGTGGCAAGACCTCCCCACTGTTTAACAACTTTTTAGGATTTTAACGTCATGTTTGTACACTTTGGTTACATTCATGACAGGAACGGTAGTCACTCATTACACAAGATTCATCAGTTCACAAGGTTATATCGAACACGAATTGTCTTGGACAATTTAGTATCTCCAATTCACCTCACTTGAGAACATGCAAACTCCACACAGAAAGGACCTAGACCACCCCACCTGGGGATCGAACCCAGGACCTTCTTGCTGTGAGGCGACAGTGCTGCTCACTTAGTGCATGTGCTAACTTATGCAAATTAATACTTTTTGATTGTTATATTAAAGACACATCAAGTTGACAGATGTTTCACATGGCATTTAATGAAGCTGCAGTTTGGCTTAATGTGTCTGGGTGGAAGTATTTACTAGCCCACATCCACCCGGCTGGTAGATTTTATGTGAATGAGAGAACTAGTGGGTGAAAACTGGAAAAGTATAAAATTGAAAAGAAAATTAGGTAACATTAATAAAACCCAAAACAAGCCCTCTACAGGGTGGCAGTTAAACCACAACTTATAAGTACAGTATCGTCTCATTTTCACCCATCGCGATGCACTGAGCGCTCTCTCAACCAATGCATCTTACTGCACACAAAACACCACGGCCCATTACAAGGGCTGTTAGATCTGCATTGGCAAAAATGGACACAATGTTCAAACTACCACAACAGACTGTCTCAACAACACCCAGCCAATGATTGATGTGAGAGATACCCATCCCCCTTGGTTCAGCTCTGTCTGTGCATCTGTCTATCTACCCTCCCTCCCCCCTTTTGTCTCACTCTCTTTCTGCCATTCTAATGTTATCTCCAAGTCTGTGTGTCTGTAGGCAGGAGATGACGCAGTGTCTGACCGAATGCAGACAAAGAGACAAACTCATCAGTCAAGAGACACGGCAGACAGACTGAAAGTCGGCCCGGGGTGTGGGAATCGGGACGAGACATTCGAAAGTAGTAGGCGATGGGAGTGTGCTTGCCATCCAACTCCACCACCCTAGGACAGAACAGAGACATGTAAAACCATGCCAGAAAACAGTTTGATGGGTAAAGTGATGTGGCAGAGGTAAAAGTACAAAGAAATACTTTCCATTTATGTGCTACACCTACACTTTGTGGGTATACAATAACTAAATGTAGCTCATATGTTGCTCCGTAAACCCTTATCTACCCCATACATTACTGAAAAGCGGACCCCATAAAACCCCCAATGACTATATATTATTTGAGTGATGGATTATTCTCAGCACTGCTATGACACTAAAAGAAAATTGATGGTGTGTGTTGTACTGGTATGATTGTGTCAAATGCAATGGTGTTGTTGGTATTTTTAAATACTGTTTAAACTTACTTGCATACCCTGTTAGCACACTGACTACACTCCCCAATTATAAACCCACACAGTGCATCTCTATGGTACAATTGCAATCAGAAATACTCAGCAGCACAAAATGAGATGGTTGATCTGGTAGAGCTGGCTAGCTGTGTAAAATATAATATGGCACTTATACACCGATCAGCCATAACATTAAAACCACCTCCTTGTTTCTACACTCACTGTCTTTATCAGCTCCACTTACCATATAGAAGCACTTTGTAGTTCTACAATTACTGACTGTAGTCCATCTGTTTCTCTGCATGCTTTGTTAGCCCCCTTTCATGCTGTTTTTCAATGGTCAGGACTCTCCAAGGACCACTACAGAGTAGGTATTATTTAGGTGGTGGATCATTCTCAGCACTGCAGTGACACTGACATGGTGGTGGTGTGTTAGTGTGTGTTGTGCTGGAATGAGTGGATAAGACACAGAAATGCTAATGGAGTTTTTAAACACCTCACTGTCACTGCTGGACTGAGAATAGTCCACCAACCAAAAATATATCCAGCCAGGTCTAGAAGATGACCAACTCAAACAGCAGCAATAGATGAGCGATCGTCTCTGACTTTACATCCACAAGGTGGACCAACTAGGTAGGAGTGTCTAATAGAGTGGACAGTGAGTGGACACAGTATTTAAAAACTTCAGCAGCGCTGCTGTGTCTTATCCACTCATACCAGCACAACACACACTAACACACCACCACCATGTCAGTGTCACTGCAGTGCTGAGAATGATCCACCACCTAAATAATACCTGCTCTGTAGTGGTCCTGACCATTGAAGAACAGGGTGAAAGCAGGCTAAAAATGTATGTAGAGAAACAGATAAACTACAGTCAGTAATTGTAGAACTACAAAGTGCTTCTATATGGTAAGTGGAGCTGATAAAATGGACAGTGAGTGTAGAAACAAGGAGGTGGTTTTAATGTTATGGCTGATCAGTGTATGCTTTCCATAGACTTATGGGAATTATTTATATTAATCAATGTAAACCCGATTATAATAAATGCAGGCTAATGTTAACCACTCAATCCAGTTATAATACCCTAATGGTTTAAACCAAAGTTTCACAACAACAGACCATTCAGTAACAGCAGCAACAGAGAACGTCAGGCTTTCCACACACCCACCGACCAACACCTATCCCACCATACAGTGATGTTACTAAAGCCAGTGTAGTACGCATGTTCCAATCTTGACAATTTGTTAAGCAAATGTCAAACGCAAATGAGCAAAAACTAAAAGCTCAGTGGCTCATGTTACTACATGTCTGTAGCTTCAAGCTCAGTTAGGACAGAAGGATGTCATGCAGTAGGAAATGTAAACAGCCCAGATTCCATTGCACTGCTTTGTTTTATCCTTCACAAGATGGCAGCACCCATAGACATTACCCATAGACGGTGTTAGACATTATAGAGTTCCTACCAACACATCAGGGAAAAATGCTTTCTCAGCAGTTCACTAATAAAAGAAAGTAAGTGATTATTGTCTCTCTGTAACCATAAATTGATGGTTAGTATGACAATACTCCAAGGATCACAAATTTGGTGGAACATCTGTAATGTTTTGGGGATGGGAGGACACATACTGCTTTAGCAATAGCATAAGCTGTTTGAATTCCAATGTTGTTAAAGCAACAACATGTGTCAGACTATCAACTTCCTATTGCTTTGGGCAGTACAAACAATTAAACAAACAAAGCCAAACCCTGGCAGCATTTAATTTTACAACTGGGTACCTGAACCCTTTTTGATCTTGATGGGTGACAGTGATGCTGGCTGGGAATATGGCGACTACACAAGTTGTGATGTCACATTCTCCAGCATTTTTTTTAAAGCGCTTTAAGATTAACTTTAATTAAAGGTCAGACTTCTAAAATGAAAAACATTAAGTGTTGGTAGATATACCCCCTCCAAAATCAACATCAGGATAGGCAGGCCCTCCGGAAGGTGGTGCATTCAGCTAAGCGCATCATCCGGACCGAGCTTCCTGACCTGCAGTCCATATATAGGAAACGGTGCTGGTCAAGGGCCAGGAAGATAGTAAAGGACCCCAGTCATCCCAGTAATTGACTATTTTCTCTGTTACGATCTGGGAAGTGTCTTCGCGCCTTGAAAGCGAAAACAGAGAGGATGGGAAATAACTTTTTCCCCACAAGCTATTCGGGCCCTCAACCAAAATAGCAATCAGGACTAAATGTATATATATATATACACACACTATTTTATTTATATATATATATATATATATAATTATTTATTAGAATTTTTAACATCATGTTTTACACACTTTGGTTACATTCATGACAGAAACAGTAGCCACCCGTTACACAAAATTTATCAGTTCACAAGTTTAATGTCAAACACAGTCATGGACAATTTTGTATCTCTAATTAACCTGATTGCATGTCTTTGGACTGTGGGAGGAAACCAGAGCTCCTGGAGGAAACCCACGCAGACACAGGGAGAACATTCAAACTCCACACAGAAAGAACCCGGACTGCCTGTAAGGTGACAGTGTTACCCACTGAGCCACCCTTATATATACATACAGTATATTTATACACACATATGTGTGTATAGAGATATATATGTATGTGTGTGTGTGTGTGTGTGTGTTTGTATATAATAATCACAACTCTCATAGCATTATGTTGTACAATATATGTTCAGTATTATGTTCAGTTCTTGCACAACTTTTCTTGTCACTTTTGCACACTTGGTTGGGCAGTTGTAGCCTAGTGGTTAAGGTACTGAACTAGTAATCAGAAGGTTGCTTGTTTAAACCCCACCACTGCCACGTTGTCACTGTTGGGCCCTTGAGCAAGGCCCCTAACCCTTAATTGCTTAGACTGTAAGTCGCTTTGGATATACTTTGAAGTTCATACTTGAAATTGCTTCTATTTTTTAATTACATTTTAAGTTAATATTTATATTTTAATTTTAAATTTTCTAATTTTTCTACACTTTTTACATTTTAAAACATTTCTATTTTTAATATAAATATATATTTTGTTTATTTTGTAATTACTGATGTAGCTGAGCAGTTACAAAAGCATTTTACTGCTAGTTGTACTGTGTATGACTATGTGTGCAGACAAATAAACCTTGATTTGATTTGATTAGTTTTAAGAGGTTTAGCCATGCAAATGTGTCTGGAATATCAAACCCTGATCAGCTTATTGTAAAACACAATACACACTGTGTGATTAGGGTGTGATTAGGATGTGATTAGGGTTAGGTAGAACTCGAACCCCAGCATTGCAGGATTAAAGTCTATTCGCTGTATAAAGAAATATAATGTATACAATACCTGCGATACCTACAATTCACTTTGAAAGGGTTGGTCTGTTTTCGTCTTGACATATTATGATCCACCAGCTGGAAAAAGTCGAATCCCCTCCACAATCAGACAGAATGAAGTGAATCCAGGAATGAATAATTCAGAATAAGGTTCAGAGATCAGTGAAGATAAAGAATGAGATCAAACCGGTGATCGCACTAACCAGTAAGCGATCAGTTCATCAGCTGCTCATTTCAGCCAACAAATATACGGGTATTTTAGTGTACTGGCACTTCTCACTGTTTAATACCAGCCCGATCATGTTGGCACATTAAAAATGCCGGTTGTGATAATAAAGATCTGGCTGCCAGCTGCAGCTTCTCCGGCGCACTGCGGACACACAACTCCGCCATTCACTGCTGTTTGTATTTCTACAGGAAACGGCGAAACGCATTATGGGATACCAGGACATACAACTCAGGGCTGCTGTCCATTCAGAAGTGATCATCACTAAGCCCTAACCCCTATGCAGTGTACACTCCGCGTTAGGGGCTCTAAAGGACTCACTCAATGCAACTTTTTGTTAATACAGTACTTCAACTGAATTTATAATTAAACTTAATATTAAATTAAAATTCGGTTTATATTTATAAATTATGTATAATTATAAACCGAATTTTAATTTAATATTAGGTTTAATTATTAGGTTTATTTAGGTTTAATTATAAACGTAATTATAAATTCAGTTGAAGTATTAATGTTATATATATATATATATATATATATATATATATATATATATATATATATATATATAATGTGTATATATTATATATAATACATATATGTATATTTATAATTTATATAAATTATATGTAATTATAAACCGAATTTTTATTTAATTTTAAAATTAATTATTAGGTGTGTTTAGGTTAAATTATAAATTCAGTTAAAGTATTAATATATATGACGATACATAATATATCATATATATATTATATATTATAATACATTTATGTATATTTCTACTTTGTATAAATTATATATAATTATAAACCGAATTGTAATTTATTATTAGGTTTAATTATTAGGTTTATTTAGGTTTAATTATAAATGTAATCATAAATTCAGTTGAAGAATTTTTATATATATATATATACTGTATATATATATATACTGTATATATATATATATATATATATATATATATATATAGAATAGAATAGAATAGAATAGAATGCCTTTATTGTCATTGCACAGTGCACAACGAACTTTTTTGAGCAGCTCCTTGACGGTACATGTATGTACACACAGACATATACGTATATATATATATATATATATATATATAAAGTTATAATTGAACCTATTTTCCTCCCAATCTAGTATCCAATTACCCAACTGCATTACGCTTCCTCTCTACTGATGCTGATCTCCACTTCTGACTGAGGAGAGCCATGACTAACACACGCCCCCTCCGACACGCGTGCAGTAGCCGACAGAATCTTTTCACCTGCACAAGGCGAGTTCATATGTGGAACAGCTTTGTGTACGGACAGAGCCACACCCTGATCAACGCATAATTCCGCGACTCTGTGCAGGCATCATCAGTTTTACCACTGCACCACCTCAGCGCCTTAAACTGAATTTATAATGAAACTTAATATTAAATTAAAATTCGGTTTGATTTATAATTTTACCTTATTTTAAATTCAGAATAATAATTGCACAAAGAATCACAGAGGTTGTACCTCAGTGTACCTCTGATGTTTAGTCAGGGTCATGGTGGGTCAAATTTACTGGACAAAAGGTAGGAAACACCCTGGACATGTTGCCATTCCATCACACTCATGCCTAAGGCAATAGTAATAGTTTTTTTTTTTCCAGCACTGGACTTTACATTTCATTATAAAGACAAATGTATATATTAACATATAGTATATATAGTATTTTATTATATAGTTGTAATTACCATACTGTTGTATAATAGTAATTGCATCTCACAGCTAATGTTTTTTATTTAATTTTCTTATTTTTATTTTATTCTACTGTATTTTTATATACTCTATTTACTGTACTTACACTGTACTGGAGCTGCTGTAACACTCGAATTTCCCCCATGGGGATCAATAAAGGAATCTTATCTTATCTTATCTTAGTACTACCCAGCAAGCCACCAGGCTGCTCTCAATTCAAAAACAACAATTGCAAAAGACCCTTTACAAAGCAAGTCAGTAGCTATAAACTAAACGGGGGTGTGAGGGGGGAATCTATGTCTTTTTAAAATGTACTAACATGTGAGATAAACTTTTGAGACAAAGGAGTATTAAGATTTAAATCTTATTCTTTCCATTTTACATTATGAATTGTCACATTAAGAAAAATGTTGTTTTTGTTTACATACAGCAGGGACATCTGCACTGTTTGGCTCTCCTTTCATTCTATCTTTTCTTCTCCTGCCCTGTCTCCTCATCTCCTCTGGTCCAATATTCTAATCTCCATCCCAGTCATCTCTTTTCCTCTCCCCTACTCTTGTTTTCTTCTCATCTTTATCATTACAGGTCTCTCATCTTCAATATTCTCTCCTTTTCTTGTTCTCACGACCCTGTTATCACCACCGTACTCTCTTTTCTCTCTTTATCCTGAATGCATTAGAGTGAACATGAAAGTAATATTATGGTCAACAACTAAAATGTCTTACTATGATGTTCAGAAATGGTGTGTGTGTGTGTGTGTGTGTGTGTGTGTGTGTGCACAGTGTACATCCCCCAGACTTTCTCTTCACTGTAGTGTCTGAACAGAGCTGTAGTTTTCATAATGAACACTAGATGGCAGTTTATTTATTTATTAGGATTTTACAGTCATGTTTTACATACTGGTTACATTTATAACAGGACAGGTAGTTACTGGTTACACAAGATTCATCAGTTCACAAGTTTAATAACAAACACAGTCATGGACAATTTTGTATTACCAATTCACCTCCCTTGCATGTCTTTGGACTGTGGGAGGAAACCGGAGCTCCCGGAGGAAACCCACACAGACACTCGGAGAACATGCAAACTCCACACCTAAAGGACCTTCTATCACTTTTATAAGATAGATCTAAATAAAATATAGATGCACAACAATTAGAATTGATTAGGCTCAGAGTCATTTAATTTCACCCTCACAACACTGAGGTCTCTGAGACCCCAAAGAACAATGCAGTAAAGTCAGTGTTAACAAAACACAAGGGTTAAAGTTCAAGCTGGACAAGCTGTCAGAATGAGATTTGTTGGTTATGTTGGCACCAAACAATTTACAACCTAAATACAATGTTGGGTGGTGGTTATGTGTTTACTGGGAAGAACCAATAACAGCAACAACAAACCATTTATCAATACCATTTATCATTGTTGTTGGCTATTACAGGTTTAAAAAGTCTACAGTGCAAAATATTTAGCAATTTTATGCTCGTAATTTCAAAATTCCTCATATAGTAGTATTATAGATTATTACACAGCAGAATTATACAGTATTATAATTATACTATACACCATATAGCAGTATTACAGTAATATAGCTGATTCATTTAAAGTAGTTTAAGATTAACTCATGTGCAGATGATCACAAGTAAATGTATTACAGTATGTTTTACAACTGTACTCTGTTTATGAAGTCTTGCAACGTCTAAAATCAAACCGAACACCTTCATTAACTTTCTCTCCTTTAACATGTTCAACCCCAAATCAGAAACTGTTGGGACAGTATGGAAAATGCAGTTAAAATAAAAACACAGTGTTCCTTACATTTACTTTGACTTTTATTTGATTGCAGACAGTTTGAACCCGATATATTTCATGTTTTGTCTGCTCAACTAATGAGGTGAAAAAACTGTATAATGATGTGATTCCAAACAGGTGACGTCAACATGTGATGTAATCATGGTTTGGTACAAAAGTAGCATCCAGGAAAGGCTGAGTTTCCAGTTTGTCAACAAATGTGTGAATGTGTGAAAATTATTGAAAGGTTTAAAAACAATGTACCTCAAAGAAAGATTGGAAGGGATTTGCATATTTCTCCCAATACAGTGCATAATATCATTAAACGATTCAAGGAATCGAGAATTTCAGTGCATAATGGCCAAGGGCGCAGGCTTAATCTGAACACCCGTGATCTTCGATCCCTCAGCCAGCACTGCATCAAGAACCGCCACTCAACAATAGCTGAAATAACCACATGGGTAAGGGATTACTTTGGCAAAACTTTGTCAAGCACTACAATACAGAGTTACATGCACAAATGCCACTTAAACCTTTACTGTGCAAAAAAGAAGCCTTATGTTAACCATGTCCAGAAGTGGCGTTGACTTCTCTGGGCTTGGAGGCATCTAGGATGGACCATCACACAGTGGAAACGTGTATTGTGATCAGCATTTCAAGTCTTTTTTTTTTAAATAAATGGATGCCGTGTGCTCCGGACCAAAGACGAAAAGCCAGGGTCTCTCATGGTATGGGGCTGTGTCAGTGCCCTTGGCAAGGGTCATTTACACTTCGGTGATGGCAGCATTAATGCAGAAAAGTACATTGAGATCTTAGAGCAACATGTGCTGCCTTCTAGACGTCATCTTTTCCAGGGACGTCCATGCATTTTTCGACAAGACAATGCAAAACCACATGCTGCACACATTACAAAGGCATGGCTGCGGAAGAAGAGGGTACGGGTACTGGACTGGCCTGCCTGCATGTGTGGAGAATTTTGAAGTGAAAAATGCGACAACGACGACCCCGTATTGTTGCACATCTTAAGACGTGTTTGCAGGAAGAATGAGACAAAATAAAAGCTGAAACATTAAATCGCTTGGTATCCTCGGTGCCAAAACGTCTTTGTAGTGTGGTGAAAAGAAATGGCAGCATTACAAAGTGGTAAATGCTTTACTGTCCCAACTTTTTCTGATTTGAGGTTGTAGAATTGTTGTGTTATTAGAGCACGCAAGTTATATTTTCTTTAAATATCACAGCTCGGAATTACAGGGTCGGATTAAAGAGGTTTAAGGCTTTACTCAGGGGCCTAACTGAATGTGTTTAAACCTTTTTAAAATGCCTCTCAGGTAGTTAATGATTGTAGGCATGCCAGCCAGCCAAAACTTAAAGTCACATTCCCAAGCCCTATAGTGAAACTCTGGCTGGTAAGGGGACATTTGCCAGGGCTGTATGTTTCAGATTATTATTAACACTGCTGGTAGGTGTGGTGAATAGAGAAATGAAGCCTTTTATTTAGAAGCAGTATTTGGTGCACTGAAGACGCCTATTCACGCACTATGTAGTGACTGTGTAAAGAAGTGCCACAACATCTACACACTGACGTCATCACTGACTGCCACGAGGTAAGGTGCGGACCGCAGCACAGCTGCGTGATTCATCCGCCAAATGGACACGTAGCGAAATATTGTGACTGCAGCACATTTGCAGTTAAAAAAAAATCGTTTCTTTTCATATAAAACTATAAACACACACTTATATACAGTAAATCAAGTAAACACGTTTAATGTGACAACATGACTTATACAAACATTCAAATTGTTGCTAGACAGGTGGCTGCTAGATCTAATAGCACGTAATAATTTGGGTCTGGAATATTTGACATGTATGTTTGTACCATGTGTTTGCATTCCAGTACAGTATTTCATGTAAATAGCATTTGTACTATATGAACACCTATGCAGAACTATTCCCTGTATGAATGCTTCCTTTACTAGAACTGGGAGTCGACTCTGAAAAGAATCGAATCTTCGACTCCAGACTCGAGCGTTGACGTTTGGAGTCGATTCCACACGGTTCCCCATATAATGCATCTAACTGGAGTCAAGTAAACCATGTTTAGTATCTATTAGCTATTGAGATTTATTGATCTGGCATTATCAGGGCAGTTGTAGCCTAGTGGTTAAGGTACTGGACTAGGTCACTGGTTTAAACCTTGCCACTGTTTGGTCCTTAGATAGTAGATGATGGATGGATGAATGGATGGATGGTTAGTTAGATCATCTACTATCTATCTAAGGACCCAACAGTGGGGATGGATGGATGGATGGATGGATGGAAAACATGCAGAACAATTGGAGGGTTAACTTAAGCATAACTTAGCATCCATGGGGTTTAAACCAGTAGGCCTCTGATGACTAGTGATCACATATATAGATATACAGTGTTTATCTAATTTAGACTATATTTACAGTATAAATGGGCTCTTAGATCAGAGCTCGGCTGTGCTATCAGCCGGTCATGCGTCTACACAGATATGATCAAATATGTCAGGGAGAGGAAAACACGGCAAAGCTTAAATTGATATATATACCAATCAACGATAACCTTGTTTCTACACACACACTGTCCATTTTATCAGCTCCACTTACCATACAGAAGCACTTTATAGCTCTACAATTACTGACTGTAGTCCATCTGTTTCTCTGCATACCTTCTTTAATGATCAGGACCCCCACAGGACCACCACAAAGCAGGTATTATTTGGGTGGTGGATCATTCTCAGCACTGCAGTGACACTGACATGGTGGTGATGTGTTAGTGTGTGTTGTGCTGGTATGAGTGGATCAGACACAGCAGCGCTGCTGAAGTTTTTTAATACCGTGTCCACTCACTGTCCACTCTATTAGACACTCCTACCTAGTTGGTCCACCTTGTAGATGTAAAGTCAGAGACGACCGCTCATCTAATCTATTGCTGCTGTTTCAGTTGGTCATCTTCTAGACCTTCACCAGTGGTCACAGGTGCTGTTGGCTGGATATTTTTGGTTGGTGGACTATTCTCAGTCCAGCAGTGACATTGAGGTGTTAAAAAACTCCATCAGTGCTGCTGTGTCTGATCCACTCATACCAGCAGTGTCAGTGCAGTGCTGAAATTCATCCACCACCCAAATAATACCTGCTCTGTAGTGGTCCTGGGAGAGTCCTGACCATTGAAGAACAGCATGAAAGGGAGCTAACAAAGCATGCAGGGAGACAGATGGACTACAGTCAGTAATTGTAGAAATACAAAGTGCTCCTATATGCTAAGTGGAGCTGATAAAATATACAACAAGGAGGTGGTTTTAATGTTATGGCTGATATTATTTTTAATTTCCTGCATTTGAGAGTCGACTCGGAGTCGACTCCAAACTCGGAGGAATCAAACAACATTATTCCACCTTGAAGTTCAAGCGCTCGTTCACAGTAACCTTCCGCCTGCAGTAGACGCTGAGGCTAGTACCGCCGCCATTTTGAAGTCTGGTCCCTTCCTCCCTCCGTCGCAAATAGAGAAGATTCCAGTTGTTTTCTGGTTTCGTTACGGCTGGTGAGTGCTGTTTTTTATAACCACAGAAATAAACCATGTAGCTTATAAGTAGTAAGTTTGGGGCTCTTTAAAGGTTCTGAAATTTGGCCCGTCTGAAGGCTGTTGAGAGCTGTGTGGCTGCACAGCGCTCGGGAAGTAGAGCTAGCAGGCTAGATAGCTCGGTTAGCTAGGGAAGCTGAATTGAGTTAGCAAGGCAGCTAGCTAACACTGTTAGCAACTGTCATTCAGTCTGTCATTGCAAGCTAACCAGCTAAGCTAACGTTACTGTTTCAAGTTGGCTACATTATTCGCCGCGGTACAAAGTACTGAATGGCTGTGTCCTAAACGGCGTACTACTTCTGTAAATAGTGTGTGCACTAGTCAAAATTTGACATCTTGGCGAGTTGTTATTCAGGACGCTGCTGCTGGCTTACTTGCTAGCTATTAGATATTGGCCGGGACCAGGCGTGTCCACACTGGCAACTCGTGTTAGCATGAAAATTGACACATTGTTTATTTGATTGTGAACAATGGCATCATGTACCTAACAATATTGGTTTCTTAATTTAATTGCGGTTACTGTCAGAAAGGTGATCAACGATAATCCCTCTTCAAATACGAGTGAGGCCTTGCTCGTCCTGGTGCTCCTGTATATCCTGTATGCTACACACTATTAATCAAAGTAGTTTGTAGTACACTAAAGTTATTAGCTGTGTCTTGGCACAATATATTCATTTATTTGTGAACTTAAGTTGCCTTGGACCATCTTAAGCTAGAAAAACCGAGGTGGTTTAACACCAACCTGCCGAGAGTTTCACCTGATACCATTGATCAAGTGCTGGTAGACCAGGACTAACTGATAATACAGGTGGAATCAGGTGTGCCTGTGCTTGGTTGGTATGACAAGCTGCAGCCACGTCGGTGCTTTTAATGAGATTGAGATTGAACACTCATGTCTTCTAAAGATCTCAGACTGTTTTCTTTTGGTGAAGTATTGTCATGAACTTTGAGACAAAATGTCTATCCTTTTAGTTGTTAAAGGCTCAAATGAGATCAGAAAGTGCAGTACAGCTTAAGTTATGATTTGAAAACAAAAAATTCCATTTCCCAATTCTTTTTCTTTGATATAAACCAGAAACCTTTATTTATAACCATTTTTTGCTAACCAAATTGCTCAATGATTGGTTATGTTTGACCAGTTTGTTATCGTTTGTGTGAGTTAAACAGGGTATATTTTCCAGTGTGTTAAAATAAAGCAATAAGCCACGAGAGACCGTGCTGCGATGTTTTGCCTAAAACGTCTTTCCCCGTGATAAAATCATAGCGGTAACGCACGGTCTCTCGTGGCTTATTGCTTTTATAAAACGGCGGTCGACATCAAATATAATAAAATACAACAATGTTCAATTTATAAATGTTTTTATTTACAAAAACACTTACAAAAAGCATTCTTCCGGGAAATCAGGTAGTCCTTAACAGTGAGGGTGAACATAACATTCGCAATAAACATTCCTCCACAAACACTATTACACTATTTCTTGGACGAAACACCCGCTTAATGATTAGGATTACTGTTTATATTAATCTGGACATTCCCATGTACAGTACATGACTTAAAATAGTGTTCAACCAAGTTTGTACCTTTCCTTTTCAGTGGCGTATTAATATAGAATGATGTGAGGTGGTCGTAGGTGTGCGTACATCGGGGATTTTACTACGGCTTCGAACGCGGCTCAGCCAATCAGATTTTAGGACCGGAACTATCCGTTTTATAAATAACAATTTGTACTTTACTAGGTTGAAATAATTATCAGTTTAATTAACAGTAAGTAAGTAAAGCAACTTTTTAATTGAATGTAGGGATGGACGGTATGACCAAATATTTGTATCACAGTATTTTTTAAAATTCTGACGGTTTCATGGTATATCAGGGTATGTTTTATTTTGTATTATTGGGACTTTTTCAGTATCTGTGGTTGATTTTACTGTCATAAGTACATAATAATAATAATAATAATAATAATATAATTTAATTTATAAGCGCCTTTCAGGATACCCAAGGACACGAGTAAAATTAAAACAAGTTGCCAACCAATAATGTACAGTAAAATATAGGTGACAATACAATCAACACAAGAACAGTAAAGCAAACAAGAAAACAAGAGGGGAAAGAAAAAAAGACATTTTTATTTCACCATGTATGTAATAAAGAATTTGAGTACTATAAGCTTTACTTGGCCCACAAAATGACACAATATATGATGGAATCAGTATGCGTGAAACAGTTGCAATAAATACAATTATTGTTTATTTAATATTTAAGTATTGTACAATTACCCTTAGCTCTCCCTTTAACAAATAAACCAACGTTTGCAAACTCCACTGTACAACTTGACCACAGGTCTGTTGTAGAAAAGTGGACGACTTTCAATATCTCCGCTTCCAGTTCACTTATAACGTTGGTTTAGCAACTGACCTGAAGTACTTTCATAAGTAAGACATACCTGGAATCCACTGTTTTAATTACTGCTCTGAAAGCTTCTTTCTTGACTGTCTATAGAGGAATATTATATGATTTACTGCCTACTGAAGCTTACAGCTGTTAAAATGAACTGTTACGGTATGACAGTATTTGAAAAATCCATACAGCATGAGTAATCAAAGACGGTATACCGAATGTACTGTCATAACGCCCAGCTTTAATTGAAAGTAAAGTGCAAATGGCTATTAACACAATATGATCATAAGTCTTAAGTCAGCACTTAAGTCAGCTTTAAATATTATTAAACAACTAAATTGTCGTTTACCTGACTAACTTTAATAACGTCATAAAATTGAAACACAGAGGGCTAAATAAAAATAATAAATGAACTGATTTTCAATTTACAGATTCTAAGCTTTTACCTCTAATATATAAGCTACCCATAAAACCAAATGTAATGACTAGAATAATATACTTCACTGAGGAACATGAGGGTCACGTTTGTCTGTTTTAAATTAGAAAAAGGTAGTTTGATATCTGACCTTGCAAGAAAACTGTACAACTTACATTACTTTGTTTACACTATGAAGGAAAAGCATCTAAGAATAAGTGTGGTGTCATCAATTAGAAGGTTAGTGACTTGTAAAAAGGTAGTCTGGGCATTTGAACTGAGTTACGCCCTGTTATACTGTGTAAGAGAATATTTAGGAGGAGATGAGACGCTGCTTATAAATTCAGAACATTGAAACGGGCTGTATGATTTCTCATCTCTCAAAAAACAATATGTATATAAGTACAAATTGAGATCATCAGACAACAAGTGTTAATGTTTCAAAAAGCAGGGGTGATGCTCTGGAAATGATATCATAATAAACCACAATATTTCAATACTTTCCTGTCTTCCAATTGAAATGCAATTATAGAATAGCAGCACTTAATCCATTACTATGCTATTATATCCTACAGAAGTCACATGTTAGTAGCAGGTGTTTAATGACCATTCAGTTACCTTTGTTGTTAGCTATAAAATTACTTTTGGATAGTTGTAGCCAAGTGAGTAGAGCTGTGATTTTAGCAACTAGAAGGTTGTGGGTTTAAATCCAGGCTCTGCCATGCACCCACTTAATCCTCTCAGCGCTAGAGGCCTAGTACAAAGGCTTCCCCTGTGCTCTGACCCCAACTTCCAAAGAATTTAATTGTACTGTACTGTATGAAGTAAATAATTTTACTGTACTGTACATGTGTATATGTAAATATGAAAAATAAAGGCATTCCACCTGCCCTAGATAATCCTTAATCCTAATCCTAAATTTAAATCAGGGTTAGAGCAGGGTCTTTTGCATGCCATAACGTTTTTAATGCAGTTTTTGAAAGCAGTATTGAGTAGATTTGCTGGTCTTATGCACTAATGCTTGCCCTTTTCTAGAGATTTCTAGAATACACTTTTTTTTTTTACGTGTAATCCACAGGCACTAGGAAATGTCATCTCGATTTACTGTCTTTAATTTCTGTGAATTTCAGGAAAGCTTTGGTAAATCAAGCAAAAAGGTGATTTTGTGCCGTTATTCTGTCCTGACCCATTTTAGCACTGAATGGGACACTACTCATTGTGCTTCTATATTGAATCCCTGAGGGATGTTTGTTGTTTTTGTTCATCTGTTGGTTGCCAGGCTCATTCTTCCTATAACCAACCCCTAATTCTTTAGAGGCACAGGTAGGCTGCTCAGGTGAATGATCAAACATTCAGTTCAGCTCCCTCTTTCAAAAGTCTAATGAGGTTAAAACTGCATGTAAATTTAGCATGTGCTTCAATTAAACAGTAGAAACACAAAAATCTCTAAGCAGCACACGTTTCTTTTTCCACACCAAAGTTGAAGCTGATCTAGTCTGTGTTTTTAAGCCAGTTCTTTCATGCATTCCTCTGCCATTACTAGTCCACAGAAGTCCTACTGGTCGAACCCATACCAACAATCCTTTTATATGCCTGAATGGTTTACTTTAATCCTCACTTTAGGAGACTGAGTTCTTCTATAGAAGTGATATCTGAATTAGACATGCTTTACCAAAGCTTCCTGTAGACTAGGCTTTTAACTATTTCAGCTAATGAAGTGTGCTTCCTGACCATTTGATCTTGTTCTCCTTTGCTATTTTGCAACAGTTCTTTAACCTTTCGAAAACCCCTCATTGTTTATTCACTTCAAGGTCAAGGTACATTAAACTCTGAACATCAGCTGCCACCAAAATGACCATATTAGCAGCTTTCTGTATTGTATCCTTCTCTAAAAAGTATCGTGTGCGCACAGGGGGTTTCCAGACGCAGTCTTTGGCAACATGATGGACATGAGCTATTTAGGAATTTTTTGGTAGGATCAGAAATGAGCTGCCTGGTCAATATACTACTACTGTCCTGTTTTAAGTGAATGTAATAAGAGCTAACACTTTGTATGTTATGTACCTCTGACCTGGACTTATTGAGGTCAGAGCAGTTCTCACATGACAGAGCAAATAGATGGAATGTATTCAAACAGTGAGAATGATACAGTGTAGTACATAGCAATCGATGTATTTGCCATGAATAAAACATCACATTAGTACGTAAGTTGTTTCTTATAACTACTAGAGTGTTTAAGTGATGTGTTCAAGACCGGTCAACAAATCAACAAGAGGGCATGTTTCACAAGTTTCACTAAAGTTTATATTGGTATATTTAAATTGGCATAACGATTTAGAATCTTTTGTATACATTGAACTTTTTTTCAGCAGTGTTTTTATGAATTGCTTAATAATGTATTTATCATGTTATACACTATATGGCTAAAATTATTTGGACACCTGACAATGAGCTAGTTGGACATCTCATGGTATGAAATAGTGACCTGTATGTGATCTCTTTAGCTATAACAACAGCTACTCTTCTAAAGTATGTCTGTGAGAATTTGTGCCCACTTAGTCAAAAGAGCATTTGATCCATTGATGATCAATTGATGATCAGTTGATGTTCCTGTTCATTACAAAATGGTCAGGGCTCTGTGCCTGAGGTTTTTTCAAACCAAGCTTTTCTTCATGTTTATAGACCTTGCTTTGTCTAGATCTTCCCTAAACGGTTGTGCAAGTTTGAAGCATGTAATGTCCTTTATATGGTTGATTTATTACACCTGTAAGCAGTTGTTGTGGCTGAAACGCATATGAAATATACACACATACATACATTGTTTGGAAAAAACTATTGTGACAATCCTACTAATTTTTGAATTCATGTGTTTCACCTACAACAGTTAACAGGTGTAATAAATAATTAATATAAAATAAAGTGAATTAACTTTGCAGCAACAGTTAAGATAAGGTTCTTTCCTGTTCCAGCATGACTGTGCCCAACAGAGCCCTGACCTTGACCCCACTGAACAGCTTTGGGGAAAAAACTGAAACATCAATTTAGCCTTTCCTAACCAACCAACATCAGTGCCCAGCCATACAAAACCAGCTCTTTTGTCTGAGTGGGTATATTTATTTTACAATTTTTTACAAACATACTTCAAAGTTTTGTAAGAAGCCTTCTCAGAGGAGTGACTACTGTTATAGCAGGAAAGATCACATCGATCAGCAATGTTTAGGCTGGACATGCCGGTAATGAGTGCAGTGTTTTGAAATTACAACGCTGAGCTACATTATGGCTGATTTAATATAATAAGGTAGTTGAACTAATAGTCACACCACCTCTGTTCTTGTTAATTGTGGCAATATGCTTCTGATGCAGAGTGACCAGTGAGAATTTTATGGAAAAGTATGCATGTAAGAAATGAGCAAACAGTGTTTTGGGCGGCATGAGGTCTAAATTTGACGTAGGTGTGAACAGAGGATAATTGTGTGGTAATTGAAATCAAACACTGTGAATTAAGTTGTTGCCATGACAACTTAAGAAGTCTACATGCGAGTTAACTGTGACTCATTTACATCCATCATACTAAAACAGTCCATGCTTGTGTTGGCTGGCTACAGATCATATCCATTTTAAATATGAAATTTGTAAAATGTTTACTTTATTTGGGTATACTATGATACTACAATAAACTCCGGTGTTGTATTCTACAAATTGGCTCTATATTTGCCTTCATACTACACAGTCACTGGTCTTGTGCATAAGCAGAAAGATTCAGGACATGTTTTTGCTCCTCTCTCTAGCTTCAGCAGCCTGATTATGTGCTGCATGTTAGCAGGTTACAATTAAGTCTTTCTCTTGGATGGCAATCCATGAAGCTGTTCTCTTTTCTACCAGGGGATAGGCAGAAGATAAACACTTTCAGAGCTTGCTTTTTTTAATGCATTTTCTCCCCTTTTTTTCCCTTTTAGCGCGTCCAATTGCCCGATTGCGTCATGCTTCCTCTCCACCAATGCCGATCCCTGCTCCGATTGAGGAGAACGAAGCTAACCCACGCCCCCTCCGACACGTGGGCAGCATGCCGTATGCATCTTATCACCTACACTTTGACGAGAGCAGTGCAGCTCAGCGTTGTGTACGGAGAGACACACCCCGAGAGCACTCTTTTCTCATCTCTGTGCAGGCGCCATCAGTCAGCCAGCAGAGGTCGTAATTGCATCAGTCATGGGAGAGAGATCCCATCCGGCTTAGTCCCGCCCATATCTGAACAACAGGCCAGTCGTTGTTCATGTGGCCGCTCAGCCTCGGCCGGCAGGCAGAGCCGAGACTCGATACGATGTATTCGAGATCCCAGTTTCAGCGTGTGTTTTTACCGCTGCGCCACCTGAGCGGCCAGAGCTTGCTTTTGAGTATGTATTTTTTCCGCTGGATGAAAGTGCTGTTTCTGTAGTTTGTACTTTGGCTGTGTTCATATTCCAAGGCAAATACAGTTCCTTTTTCTCATCTTATTTGTCCAAACCGTATTCGTGTTATGTTATTTTAATTCTTGCCAGCCAGTTTGGCGGCTACTAACACAGACATTCCACAATTAATTAAATGATCATATCACCCCACATTGATGACATGACACCTCTTTATTGCTCCAGGCCAAGACGCTTTATTAGCTTAACAGCAGATGTAGCAAGACCCATGTCTTCCTGGACTGATCAGTTCAAAAACATCTGCAGTAACTTTTTGTCTGTGTGGATGAGAGGCCGGCAGCCCCTGGGAGCCTAACTTCTGTTCCAGATTTATAGATATAGATGGCCAAATTATGAGGTGATGACTTTAACTGTACGATCAACAAAGGCAGTAAAGATCAATAGAATATATCTATCTACCTACCTATCCATCTATCTGCCTGTCTGTCTGTGTGTCTGCAATTAGGAGTAGTCCCAAAGCCTTAAAAAAAGAAAGAAAGCACAGATCGATTAATGCCACTGCCATGTTGCAGTTTTGGAACCCACTAAAACTATAAATAGAGATTTTTAGGTTTTACTGTTATTTGTATGTGCCAAACTAGCATAAAGGCAATTCTATGTGGCTTTGTTGATTAGACAGGCTGATGTGAGCTGTTACATTGAGTATATGTACTCCTGTACTTCAGGTTCATATTGAATGGAAAGAGGTCGGTAATATTACCTAGCCAACAAGATGAATGTAAATAGGTTGTGAATGTAATCTTACCACTATGCATGTGCCCCTTTAATTTTTAATCAGACTCCAGCACACTGAAACCTTAGTGCTCATGTCTCAAAGCTTGTAAAGAAGGAATGAAATTTCACAGACGGATTCACTATTATCCCTCACTGTTTCCTTTTTTATTTACTACGTCATGCACGATTTCCAATTTTTGTAACATGTCAAATCCAGTGCAGGTAGGATGCTTGGTGTATTATTTTGAAGTCATTTGAGCTCTGCAGAAAGGCTTTTGGTAAGAGAGCTATGATTTGCATGTATTACGGGAAGAATTGAAAGCATTTGGAGGAAATACTGTCATGGAAATATTTGAAAGAATCAGATACCTTGATGTAGAAGGGTACTGTTAGGTGTTAACCAAACCAAAAATCCAAACAATGTTGTGTTGATTTATTTCATCAGTAATTTCAATGCTGTAACAGTGGAATTATTATTTTTTTTCATTGGAACTGACCAGTGTTACCTCTTTACCAGTGTTAATTTTGACAGCAAATTTTGATTTAGTTTTAGTCATAATTTAGTCATCTGAATTGTTTTAGTTTTAGTCGACTAATTATCATAAGAATATAGTCGACTAAATCTACAGTCGATTCAGTCGACTAAAATACATGTTTGTTTGTTTATTAGGATTTTAACGTCATGTTTTTACACATTGGTTACATTCATGACAGGAACGGTAGTTACTCATTACACAAGTTTATTCGATTCTCAAGGTTATATCGAACACAGTCATGGACAAATTTAGTATCTTCAATTCACCTCACTTGCACGTCTTTGGACTGTGGGAGGAAACCGGAGCACCCGGAGGAAACTCACGCTGACACGGGGAGAACATGCAGAAAGGACCCGGACCACCCCACCTGGGGTTCGAACCCAGGACCTTCTTGCTGTGAGGCGACAGTGTTACCCACTTAGCCACCGTGCCGCCCTAAAATACATATAAAGGGTGTAAAATGTAAATGCTTTTTCATCAGTTCCCTTAAATTATTTAAGTCAAAATATACACTTACACAAAATGAAACATTTTTAACCAGTTATGGAATATTATTAATGTTTGAATGTGCAATACACACAAAAACAGATTTAACTTATTTCAAACGACATCTTTATTTACCTGACCTTGCTTATTGAGCAGCATAACAATAACAAAATATTAATGACCAGTAGGCCTGCTCTGCCTGAAACATATATGCACTGTTCATAACTAATTGCATATTACATTCTTTATAAAACTGGGTACCGTAAAAGCAGCTGTGCCATTATGTTGCCATTATACTGCCAGCGGTGCCAGATGTTTCAGATTTGTTGTGTTTTTACCCGAGATCGTCGCCCCACACATCGTCTTGTTTTTCACGACGTCAAATGAGAAATGTGTCCAGATATCGGCTCTCCTCTTTCTCCATGTTGACATTGTGGAGTTAACCTGGTTCCATGAGTAAAGACAGTTCACAGGCTAGTCTGGTCTTCCCGGGTTTAGATCAAATTTGTGCGAGTGTGCTCTGACCGCGGTACTGCAAAAGATTATTACTGATTGGATGGCTAATCGGCTTGTCCCGCCTCTCCTCATACGCTAAAGTAGTTATGATTGGATCTCTTTCTAACTTGTCCCTGCCTTCCACAAAACTCTGCCAAACATTTTCGTCTCGTTTTTATTCTTTTATGTAGTTTTTATTTAGTCATCGTCTCGTTTTCGTCATGAAAAAAAGGTTCGTTGACGAAAACTATGACGAAAATCATTCGTCAACGAAATTAACACTGCTCTTTACAACAAGGCTAAAACAAAACACATTTATATATCATCAGTTTACGTTTTTTACCTTTTAATCAACAGATTATCTCTAGACTTACATGTTTTTTTCCTACTCAAGTTCAGAATCCAACTCCATCAAACTTCTTGACATTTTAAATACTTATAACTGTACAATTCCTCCTTGATTTATTTGACTTAAGGGAGTGTTCTGTGTCATAAATGAAACACTCTGAGCTTGAATGCATTACGTTTACTGATTGGAAAACGTCTATGTAGGAGATTTCTAATGTTTATTGATAGTTCAAGCTGCTGCTTAAGGCCACATTTACAAAAAATGCTCAGCGAAACCACTGCCTTGCCACTGTGTAGAAAAAATGCATTACCTTGAGCATTGCACATTGTGCAGATACGCTACTTTGACGCTCGGCTTTTACCTCTTGCCGCTTCACTCAAAAGTTCCTGCCTGTAGTGCTGCTGATCTTTTCATAGCACTGTTAGTGAGACAACTTGTTCATGTGATGTAGTCAAACAAGAAGCCCAGACATGGCAGAAAGAAAATGATTCTCACTGTTTCATAAAACCCATGAACTGTTGTATTCCACTTTAAATTAGAACCACGCCACTGTGAGGAAAACTACAGCATAGTGAGCAGTAAGCTGTGAAATAAGGACAGGAGTTTGCATCTTGGATAGCAATGTTATGTTTACTAATTCTGGAATTGCTTGTTGTGTCTTAATGTAGCTGTAGTAAGAGTTAGTATGTGTCTTGATTAAATTTTTTATTTTACCCTAAAATACATTTTATAAAAAAAACTATATGTGCATAAACAGTCTATACAGACAGTTAATATTGTCTTCATTTTGCTGCCCAGTTTGTAGTTTGGCTTATAAATAGTCCTTTGTGTCTAGTAAGTTAACAATGTGTCAATCACAAAAATGTATATTAATGATTTTTTTAAATGTATAAAAACTGTAAAAGTGTCAATTTGCTTGGAATAATTACACAGAAAGAGTGAAATCTGTGTTAACACGTTATAAAATGTGAGGTAAGAGTTTGGCACTTTAATCTATTTCTTGTGGTTGGGCCAGCTGCTATTCAGAGGGGAGTACTACGGTGTGCTTTGATCAGCCGTTGCAAATGTAATGCATTTTTTCTACTTAAGTGGCTCCTTGGCTAAAATTGTGCATTCCTCACAGAGGATGCCAGCTCCGATCAGACTACGGGAGCTGATCCGGACCATCCGGACGGCCCGGACACAGGCAGAGGAGCGGGAGATGATCCAGAAAGAGTGTGCTGCGATTCGATCATCCTTCAGAGAAGAAGACAACACTTACCGATGTAGAAATGTGGCAAAGCTGCTGTATATGCACATGCTGGGCTACCCAGCACATTTTGGGCAGGTAAATTTGATGCTTGCTTTATATTTGAGAGAGTTATTTCTTGTGTGGCTACAAAAGAAGGCTGAGAATTTTTTTTTTGCAGATATCTTTTATTCCAAGTGCCTAATACCAGATTTTTTTTTGTAGCTGGAATGCCTGAAGCTGATTGCATCACAGAAGTTCACCGACAAAAGAATAGGGTACTTGGGGGCTATGTTGCTGTTAGATGAGAGGCAAGATGTTCATCTACTAATGACAAACTGCATTAAGAAGTAAGTATCAGGTTACTCCTCTTTATAACTGCTGCTGGTTTTTGATTAGAGGTGTTGTGTGTGCCAAGCGATACTAGTGTTTCAGTATGTGTTTTTGATGTTGCACTCTTAAGTCATTATCTTTCCTTTCTGGTAATCACATTTTCTTCTCTGTATATCACAGTGATTTAAATCACAGTACACAGTATGTCCAAGGACTGGCTTTGTGCACTTTGGGCTGCATGGGTTCGTCAGAAATGTGTCGTGACCTGGCTGGTGAAGTGGAGAAGCTCCTCAAAACATCAAATTCCTATTTGAGGAAAAAGGTAATTAGCTGCATAGTAAAATAATTGTTTTTATTATTTTAATGTGTGAACTTTAAAGAAAATGTGACATTTTCTCAATGCAGGCAGCACTGTGTGCGGTTCATGTCATTCGCAAGGTCCCTGAGTTGATGGAGATGTTTTTGCCAGCAACAAAAAACCTGCTGAATGAAAAGAATCATGGTGAGAGATGAAGTCTTACTGCTTCTGGTCCATCTGTTTAGTTCAAAGTCTTTGTTGTTTACTTGTTGTTTTTAATTGTACTTTAATGATGATTCTGGCAGGAGTTCTCCACACATCTGTTGTTTTACTTACTGAAATGTGTGAACGGAGTCCTGACATGCTTACTCACTTTAGAAAGGTACGTAATTAACCGATTTTTCAATGCAGTTCTTATAACGAGCAGCCCAGGTCTTTATAAATGATGGGACCGTTTGAGTATGTTGTAGCAAACAATGTTTGGTAGTATGACTGTAAAATAGTTCATAATAAATGTCATGCTTGAAAAGCAGAGCTAAATTTGCTCTCATCTCTTCCTCTCACTGTCTATTTACTGCTATGTCCCCCTCCCCCAGAGTCTTAAATTCTGTACCAGCCTGACCACCTTTCATACTCATAATCGTAACATTTATTTGAAGCTCTTCTCTGAAAGTGAACTCTTTTCCAGTTCCCCCTAACATCTACTTCATATTTTTTCTGTCATGTGTCTGTTACAATTCCTGCATTGTATTAGAATGAAAAGGTAAGAGGACGTTCTGGTTTTGTAGCTGGTGCATGCTCTTAAAGACTCCACCATGGTCACTGTAGATGTAGTCCTTTTTCATTTTGATGCACTTTTTTGTCTTTTTCCTTTCTGTTTACTTCAAATTTACTTTTGAATGTCACCACAGATCTGTGTATAATTTGTATATATTAAAGTGGTACCGTGTACACCATTAGACCTAACTTTAACCGTCATTTGTGATATTTTAGTGTTTTGTTTACCTGGAGGGCACAGTTAAAATTACTTTTAGCCACGACTAACATGGGGTTAAATGTACATTCACTTAGCCATTAAAATGATGTTATGGTAAGTAGGGATGCACCGATCCAACTTTTTCAGTTCCGATACCGATCCGATACATATACTTTGCATATCGGTCGATACCCGATACCGATCCGATACCATTGTTGAATTAATAAACCGTATACTTTACTATGTGGGAAAGACTTAAGGCATCAGGGTTGACTTAAACATTACTAAGTTTGCAAAACAAAATATAATTAACACAGATATAAATGTACTGAACTGCTATTTATTTGTCAATAAAATAATAAACAGGCATCTTAATATTTCAGTGTTATTTTCACTCAACGAGTAAGCATCCGACGCTGCCTTGGTGACCAAAGCAATCCCAGAATTCATTGCGGGTCGGGTGCGCTTTTCTTACAGAAAAATAAACATAGCTGACGGGGCGGTGAAACGAATGGAGTTATTATCAAACGTAAATAAAATATTACTGATTTTTAACTTGTATAAGCCGAGTGTTTTTATTTGCAAGTTCGAGCTTGTCAGGAAATGTAACATGAAGGGAAATGTTATATTGACGTTAGCGTTAGCGCTGTGCTACCTCAGTTCATTGTTTTTAATGGCAAGATGCTAAATGCTAAACCCGATGGAATCGCTGTGTAAGTAGCGCGTTCGAAGAACCTGACTTATAAGTTGATGACTTATTAGAATCCTCTCTACTGAGGCAGCCGCTTATGTAGACAGTAAGACAGCGAGGCAGCTCCTTAGGTTTTCAAACACACCCAAAATGTGGCTGCTGACAATGAGAAAAACAGTAGTAGCTTAAATAACTTTTTCAAATAAACTTATCCGTAAATATTTAGTGCAAACAGTAATTCAAAATAAAATATAGCAGCTTAAACATGAGTAATAAACATGTTGCAATCGAACTTGTTAGCATAGCAAGCGTGAAATACCTCCATGCAGCTGACTCTTTGGTTCGCTCCATGTTGCTCTTTTTGTTTGTGTTATACGCCGTACGTCAGCAGCGCGTCCTGTATGGGCTTAGCATGCGTCGCAAACGAACTAAAGTGAACGTATATCGGCCCCATGGATCGGCCTGATTATCCGATATCCGATCCATCTCATTTTGGTAATATCGGGACCGATATCCGATCTTAATATCGGATCGGTGCATCCCTAATGGTAAGTCCTATACAGAATCATGACTAATTCACCCCAACATTCTAACCCGATGTGCTGATAAAATCAGACTGTTGTGTTAAATGATTCTCACCCCCATTGTGTTTACAGATTCTTCCCCCTTTATTGTCTTTTTACATATTATTATTTAAAAACTCACACCGATTCTTTTGTATTAAGCTGTTGAATTAAGGTCTTGTTGACATTTTGTTGGTTTGTTCTTTTGACTGACATTTCTAGCTGGTTCCCCAACTGGTGCGAATTTTAAAAAACCTCATCATGTCTGGCTACTCTCCTGAGCATGACGTGTCTGGCATTAGTGATCCCTTCTTGCAGGTATTCTCCTTTTATCGTCTGTCTAATTTATGTTAAGGTGCATTACTAAGGTTATACACATATACAGACTAAATCTTCAAGAGAACCCTATACTTTATAGGAACTACACTGATATTTTAACACCAAATATACTGTACATGCCCATACTACAAACATACACTCACAGTTTTTTAAATAACTTGTTGAATAGCTTATTTTGCCAATGCATGCAATATTTAAGCAACATATGGTGATAAAAGTGTGTATAAAATGAACAAAAGATCGTCAACAAAAGTCAAAGAATAGGTATGTGGCTATGGTAATCAATTTAACAATTTTAACAATACAACCCTGCTGGAGAGATAATGTTTATAGTTTGACTCTTTGTTAAGATGTTAAATAAATTGAACCATAAACCAACCATAAAGCACATACTTCTGGAATTCCCCACATACAACAATAAAATAATGAAATTCTACAAAGCAGTGACCATTAAATACATTTTTACCTAGCTTCTTTAAAAAACAAGTGCTGCCACTCAGGTGGTGCAGCGGTAAAATACTCTAGCACACCAGAGCTGGGATTTCGAATACATCGTATCGAATCTCAGCTCTGCCATCTGGCTGGGCTGGGCGGCTACATGAACAACGATTGGCTGTTGTTCATACAGGGTGGGTAAGCCAGACCAGGGTTCCTCATAACTGGTGCAATTACCACCTCTGCTGGCTGATTGATGGCGCCTGCACAGGGTTGGGGAATAATGCTGATCAGGGTTTGGCTCTCCGTGCACGAGGCTGATCCGCAGGTGAAACGATGCAGTCGGTACTGCAGGGGGCGTGTGTCCGTTGCGGCGCTCCTCAGTCAGCAGTGGAGGGTTGTATCGATAGAGGTGAAGCGTAACGCAATCAGGGTAATTGGATACGACTAGATTAGGGGAGGAGACTGGGGGAAGAAAAAATTGGAATGTCAAATGGCTTCAAATTCAAGACCACAGTTTCTGCAAGGGTTTACCGAAAGGTTTGATGTCTTTTCCAAAGTAATAGCCTTGACCTTTCTATTAACGTTCATGTATTCATGGGTTTATTTCAGGTGCGGATATTGAGGCTACTGAGAATCCTGGGCAAGGGTGACGATGATTCTAGTGAAGCTATGAATGACATTCTTGCACAGGTTGAACATTCGATTATATTCGAGTTGGTCAGAATCTTCAGTTGAGGTTGTTAGCATTTTAGCTCTTAAATGGTGTAAAATTGTTCTTGTCTTGGTAGGTTGCAACAAACACAGAGACGAGTAAGAATGTAGGCAATGCAATCCTGTATGAAACTGTTCTCACAATTATGGACATCAAATCAGAGAGTGGATTAAGGGTAAGCAAAGTGGGATTATGTGCTATTTAAAGTAGCTTGGTGTTTGGTTTGTTTACTTAGGTTATGCTGATTTATTAGAGCATGAGGCTAGAATGTGCATTAAGGTGACACCTTGATATTTTATTTTTATCGTCTCAGGTATTGGCTATTAATATCCTTGGACGTTTCCTTCTCAACAACGATAAAAACATCAGGTATAAATTACTTTGCTTCTTGCATCGTTTCAGCTATAGATTTTTCATGTGTTGGTGTCTGTTGGAAGCTTCTACTAGAATGTTTCTTGCCAGCATTACATGAAAGGCACTTACAAATCCGCTCTAGTCATAATTACTTTTTGATGGCACTCAGCCTTGACATTTTCTCCACAATTTATTCAGGTATGTGGCTCTGACGTCTTTACTGAAAACGGTGCAGACCGATCACAATGCAGTTCAAAGACATCGGAGTACCATCGTGGACTGTCTGAAAGACCTGGATGTCTCAATCAAAAGGTATTTTATAAGTACCTGCTTATTTTTTGTCTTATTTTGGCTTTTAATAGCCAAAGATTTAATAGTGGTGTGTTCTCCTTTAAAGACGTGCAATGGAGCTGAGCTTTGCTCTGGTCAATGGAAATAACATTCGAGGAATGATGAAGGAGCTACTCTACTTTTTGGATTCTTGTGATCCAGAGTTCAAAGCAGACTGTGCATCAGGCGTCTTTTTGGCCGCTGAGAAGTAAGCCTAGTTTTTAGTTCTATTGCTGTGCTCATAAGACTTTTAGGGCTGTAATAAACTTTAAACCTAAGTTCATAGCAGCAGTGCTGGGTGATGAGACAATGAGTGATCCATCGTCAGAGCATGATTCTGTTGACGCATTCATTTCTGACAGCATGACCTGCAACATTAAAGGAATGTAGAGCATTTTTGTTCCTCTATTAAGATGCTTTGCTGTATTAAGTCTGAACCCTTTTCTTCTTTCCCAGATATGCACCTTCTAAAAGATGGCACATAGACACCATTATGAGGGTGTTAACAACGGTAAATCTCTCTTAATATTTCTTTTTTTTGATATATTTTTCTTTATGCTAACCCACGCCCCCTCTGACACGTGGGCAGCAGCCGTATGCATTTTGTCACTTACACCAGACGAGATCAGCTGCGGACCAGCCCTGTGTACGGAGGGACACACCCTGATCCGCACTCTCTCCCCGTCTCTGTGCAGGTGCCATCAATCAGCCAGCAGAGGTCGTAGTTGCATCAGTCATGAGAGAGTCCCTATCCAGCTCAATATCCCACCCCTATATGAACAACAGGCCAATCGTTGCTTATATGGCTGCTCAGCCCAGCCGGCAGGCAGAGCCGAGACTCGATACGATGTATTCGAGATCCCAGCTCTGGTGTCCTAGCGTGTGTTTTTACCGCTGCACCACCTGAACGACCCCTTAATATTTATTTACTTACTTAATTACTTCTACTACCCTGCTAAAGATCAATGCTGATTTTTGTTTGTTTATTCTTTTATTAGTTTGATATTTATTTCAAGACCCCATTAAGTCATTTTCATATTTTCTGTTGGATGATGATAAGAATGAGTGATCCATCGACTGAAAACTACAGCTGATGAGTTCATAAATTCTGACAACAGCCTTATGATTTCTTTTTTGTGCACATACTGATTGCTCCGAAGCATTTTTTGGACATTTTGCTTTTCTGTACAGTATTATTGGATTTCAATGAATCGTTTGTTTTCCCTTACATTGCATTACATTAAACTCTCGTCATTTTAATTTCACTGTTAACAACTGCTTTATCCTGGTTCGAGTCGCAGTGATTTTGGTTCAACCAGGAAAAACTGGTCATAAGGCATTAATACCCCCAACAGGGCACAAATCAGTCAGGTCTTTGGCCAACCTCCCACTCAGACATATCCAGTCATGTCTTTGTTGACGCCTGGCCAGCCGATAACATTGGCATAGCAAGGTTAAGAGACTGCTGCACAAACCCTCTTTAAGGGCATCTTTTTGTTGTAAGCAGTGCTTAAGCAGTCTAGCCGGATAGCTGTCGGATGCATGGTATTATTACATACACACAGTTTATCATGTCAATTCCTGACTCCTGGCGACCACATAGGCAGTGTTTCTCCAGATCATCCTGTTTAGTGTTTAGGCTTCTTAATGGCATATTTATTGTTTCTCTAATTGTATCTGTTCCTCTGATTCTGATTCTGATTTATTGTTTCTCTAATTGTATCTGTTCCTCTTGTTGTGTGCAGTCCTCTTTTTCTCTTTTACCTTCAGCTCTTCCAAGCATAATTGTCCTTTTATTAAATTAATTATTCACATAATTTGTCCAAAATAGAGCTTTAGTTCAGTTGTCTGGGCTTTGTTTGTCTTTTTTTGCCGTCCTACTCTTAAAAGCACCGAAGTTCAAAGGCATTGATACTCCTTTTGTCCCGCTTTATATACACCCATAGACTTGTACATTAATGTATTTTTCATCTACTGGGTTTTATAAATATGCTTTCTGCATGTTATAGGCAGGGAGCTACGTCAGAGATGACTCTGTCCCGAACCTGATTCAGCTCATCACAAACAGTGTGGAGATGCATGCTTATACTGTGCAAAGACTGTACAAAGCCCTGCTGGATGATATTTCACAGGTAAACCCACAGGACTTTTCCATGTTATGGTGGCGTTGGTTATTTAGATACGGTCATATAAAATAGGTGAGATGTAACCTGGGTGTTTTGCAGGATTATTTAGAATTAAAATGTTTCTTCTGACCTTCCCACAGCAACCTTTGGTGCAGGTGGCATCCTGGTGCATAGGAGAGTACGGAGATCTGCTAGTCTCAGGCCAGTGTGAGGAGGAGGAGCCTATTCAAGTAAATATTACATCTAATACCAAAGCAAACCAAACATAATGCAATCCCTTGGAATATGAATGAAACGACATATAAAAGCCATACAAATAAACCCAATACCAGATACCACACTAGAACACACAAACAGATAAAAAACTATATGAGAAACATCCCAATATCAGGAAAAGCCATAAATGCACTCTGGAAAACCCACTGATCAAATAATACACACAAGATGTGAAATCGGCCACACCAGTCTGACCCACTGCCAGACATTACTGTACAACACAACCTGCCTGAATGCCCTGAATATAACAAAGAAAGACAAAGACTTACATATGCCTGGAACAATAAAAGTTCCTCAATCAAAATAATACAAAAACAATTCTCAGATTTCTCACTGATATAATACTGAAAGCACATACAGTGGTACCTCTAGATACGAGTTTAATTCGTTCCAGAGCCGAGCTCGTAAGTAGAGCAGCTCGTATCTCGAACTAATTTTCCCCATTTAAAATAAAGGAAATAGAATTAATCCGTTCCAGCCCTCTGACAAGTCCCCAAAATATGGTAAATTATGAAACAATACACGTTTTTAATTAAGTAAAACACATGTATAAACATATAAAACATAACAAAATAAATAAAAGAAAAATGTATAAAAAACAGTGAGAAAAATGTATAAAATACGGTACTGTAATCTTACCTTGGCGACAGATGAGCGCGGCTAACGGAGAGCGGCTGAGGATTGACATCATCCTCTTCTTCTTCTCGCCATTGTCACTTGCACTTACTTTCTTGGGACCCATGAGAAGAACGGGATGAGGGGATGCTAGAGGATTGTGGGAGCAAGGATTGTGGGAGCGAGTACTGTAGTAGTAGTAGTAGTTGGGAAATCCCTTTGAAACGGCTCCCTTGCGCCGACGCGCAAACTAGCGGTAGCGTCCCCGAAGATCGTATCTTGGATCTGGGCTCGTATCTAGAGCAGAAATTTTGTCCGAGCCTCGGCTCGGATCTCGAAAAGCTCGTATGTGGAACAGCTCGTATCTAGAGGTACCACTGTATATAAGTCAGACCACAAAATACAAGCATAAATTACTATTTCTTGTCATGTGTAAAATGTTATTACAATGGTAGTATATAACAAACATCTAAAATGTCATGGTACAATTTTCAACGATGTAAAACACTTTCCTCCTGCTCTCAAATGTCGTTTTGATTTGATTGTTCTTGTTTTGCTTGTTTACTTATTGCTGTTGGATGATGATAAAAATGAGTGATCCATCGACTGAAAACTACAGCTGATGAGTTCATACAATCTGACAACAGCATTGGTTGTTATTATTAGCAAAAGCAAAACTATTGAGCATTGCTAAGATTAATTTCACTAATTTGCATCAATTGCTCATATGCTCGGTGTAAAGTTGTTACATTTACATGCAACGCTTGTGTACATTTACCTGTTGTGCAGTTTTGCTGTTTGTGGTAAGATCCCTGCATTGACATCGCATCTGTTAACTGTGGCAAAAGTTTTATGCCGCCCACTCAGCACCACATATTAAGAGATGTGCACTTTGATTGCCCCCTTCCCCAGTGTAATGGTCTCATGCTAAACAATTGTATTACTCTCTGATCTCTGTATATTTAATAGATATCTACAGTATAAACATTCAGTGGCCAAAGCATATCATTAAACCACTTGCACCAGTTTTGCAGTCAGTTCTGTCAGTACTACTTACACAAAACACACACGCCTTTAATTTTGTCCCTGAGAACTTAATTTAATTTCAAGAAAGTCTTAAAGAGCAACAAATCAACTGGTTTTCCAAGTAAGCCAAATGTAAACGCAGGTACATACAGCTGGCTCATTTACAAGCTAACAATGCAACTGAGTTATTTAAATAGAATACTTTTATTTGTCATATATACAGTGTATCACAAAAGTGAGTACACCCCTCACATTTCTGCAAATATTTCATTATATCTTTTCATGGGACAACACTGTAGACATGAAACTTGGATATAACTTAGAGTAGTCAGTGTACAGCTTGTATAGCAGTGTAGATTTACTGTCTTCTGAAAATAACTCAACACACAGCCATTAATGTCTAAATGGCTGGCAACATAAGTGAGTACACCCCACAGTGAACATGTCCAAATTGTGCCTAAAGTGTCAATATTTTGTGTGACCACCATTATTATCACTGCCTTAACCCTCCTGGGCATGGAATTCACCAGAGCTGCACAGGTTGCTACTGGAATCCTCTTCCACTCCTCCATGATGACATCACGGAGCTGGTGGATGTTAGACACCTTGAACTCCTCCACCTTCCACTTGAGGATGCGCCACAGGTGCTCAATTGGGTTTAGTCCATCACCTTTACCTTCAGCTTCCTCAGCAAGGCAGTTGTCATCTTGGAGGTTGTGTTTGGGGTCGTTATCCTGTTGGAAAACTGCCCTGAGGCCCAGTTTTCGAAGGGAGGGGATCATGCTCTGTTTCAGAATGTCACAGTACATGTTGGAATTCATGTTTCCCTCAATGAACTGCAGCTCCCCAGTGCCAGCAACACTCATGCAGCCCAAGACCATGATGCTACCACCACCATGCTTGACTGTAGGCAAGATACAGTTGTCTTGGTACTTCTCACCAGGGCGCCGCCACACATGCTGGACACCATCTGAGCCAAACAAGTTTATCTTGGTCTCGTCAGACCACAGGGCATTCCAGTAATCCATGTTCTTGGACTGCTTGTCTTCAGCAAACTGTTTGCGGGCTTTCTTGTGCGTCAGCTTCCTTCTGGGATGAAGACCATGCAGACCGAGTTGATGCAGTGTGCGGCGTATGGTCTGAGCACTGACAGGCTGACCTCCCACGTCTTCAACCTCTGCAGCAATGCTTGCAGCACTCATGTGTCTATTTTTTAAAGCCAACCTCTGGATATGACGCCGAACACGTGGACTCAACTTCTTTGGTCGACCCTGGCGAAGCCTGTTCCGAGTGGAACCTGTCCTGGAAAACCGCTGTATGACCTTGGCCACCATGCTGTAGCTCAGTTTCAGGGTGTTAGCAATCTTCTTATAGCCCAGGCCATCTTTGTGGAGAGCAACAATTCTATTTCTCACATCCTCAGAGAGTTCTTTGCCATGAGGTGCCATGTTGAATATCCAGTGGCCAATATGAGAGAATTGTACCCAAAACACTAAATTTAACAGCCCCGCTCCCCATTTACACCTGGGACCTTGACACATGACACCAGGGAGGGACAACGACACATTTGGGTACAATTTGGATATGTTCACTGTGGGGTGTACTCACTTATGTTGCCAGCTATTAAGACATTAATGGCTGTGTGTTGAGTTATTTTCAGAAGACAGTAAATCTACACTGCTATACAAGTTGTACACTGACTACTCTAAGTTATATCCAAGTTTCATGTCTATAGTGTTGTCCCATGAAAAGATATAATGAAATATTTGCAGAAATGTGAGGGGTGTACTCACTTTTGTGATACACTGTACATATACAGATGTACATTACAATGAAATTCTTTCTTGCATATACCAGCTTGCTTGGGGTCAGAGTGCGGGGTCAGAGCGCAAGGTCAGCCATTGGACAGTGCCCCGGAGTAGACAGGATTAAGGTGGCTGCATGACTGAGCTGGGATTCGAACTTTCACCCTTTCAATTGAAAGCCCAAAGCTCTACTCACTAGGCTACCACTGACCCTTGGCTACCCAGTGACTGTAGTGACTCCCCAGTGATCAGAATATATACATATTCAGCATTGAAATAGAAGCATTTGATTTATATGCTTTGAATGATATAGAACTTATCTTTAAAACCTGTCTTTAAAATCTATAAATTATTTAAAAATTTTATATTTGGATGAAGATTGAACAAGGAAAAAATACACCATCGTTTTTGGCCATGTAATCAAACTCCAATATAAAGGTATTCAACTGGGTAAAGAAATTATCAAGTTTAGTATGTTGTTTTTTTTTTTTTTTTTTTTCGTTTTTTTTTTAAACAGGCATTTTTACCAAAAAATCCTCATTTACAGTGTATTAGTAAACATTTAGGATGTATTAGTGTACATTTAGACTGAATGTAAATGTGTTGATCTAAATATATTTGCCCACAGGTTACAGAAGATGAGGTCTTGGATGTTTTGGAAGGTCTCCTCATCTCAAACCTGTCCGCTCCTGTGACCAGAGGTTATTCTCTGACTGCTATAATGAAGCTGTCTACTCGATTCAGCGGCGTGAAGTAAGCAAACCTGTCAAACACAGTAAAAGTGATTGAGTTCTGCTCAGGCAAATTACATTTAAAACTGTTTGCGAATTTTACAAAGCCCCAATTTTCCTTTTACCCCCAGCCGAATAAAGAAAGTGGTATCGATATATGGCAGCAGCATAGATGTGGAGTTGCAGCAGAGAGCTGTGGAGTACAATGCTCTTTTCAAGAAATATGATCACATGAGGTAAGAACTCGGTAGCTCTACTCTTATTGGCCACACAAGTAGGTGGCATCTGATCAGATGTATGATAAAGACAGGTTTTGTTGCAAATAGGGCTGTCGCGGTGACAGAATTTCCCCTTGCGGTATTCAGCCTGTGTCAATATCGTGGTATGCGGTTATATCGCCATTTTTTTGTTGTTTTTGAAAATTACTTAATTGATCTGGATTTTAGAGCTATATAAACAAGCTTTATTGTTAGGCTATGATTCGATATATTATTGCTTTATAATGACAAAGATGAGACAGCTTTAAGACCAATGAAATGCGTGTTTAGGCTAAAACAGTTTAGGCTTTTCTCTATTAAAAAAAGGTTTAAATTAGCTTCTAGCCTAGGTTAGATATACACTGTGAAACAAAAAAAAAAGTGTTTAGGCTAAATATTTTAAATGCACATCTAATCAAAATATGGTAAAAAAATAGAATAAAGAATAAAGTCTGTAAGAGTTTAAACCTGCGTTATCATGCGCGCTCGACGAACCAACATGTTCACCTGATGTGTTTTAGAGAGGATCTGAGTGGGGTAGCGATGTTCCCCTCGGTACTAAAACTCTCTCTGATGGTGCTCGTTGCATTAATACACTGTAGATGTACTGAACCTGCATGCGACTTTAGAGATCAGAGAAAGTCTAGCCTGGTTATCGTGCCACTATTAACCATCTATTTAGTAGATATAATTAACATAACAATATATACTACATTTCAAGTTATTATTCGTTTCAATAAATTTTTATTCAACGAAAAAATGCATTTAAATCATTCCAGCAAGCCAGCAAGAGAATAGTTGCAGGCTGCAATGCCATATTAACCATCATTAAGTGTTTTAGTTCGCCAAGGCTGTTTAAATATAGTCTAAATTACAAGTATTTATTGAGTGTGAACTCAATTTAATCATTAATAAACTTGCCTATAATTCATGTTGCGATTGTTTACATTTTAAAACACAAAGCCTGACACTCAGCAGCAACGCATGAGAACAGGTTGCGGGAAAATGTCGCTCCTAGCTCATTTTCATTATGAATTTATTTAACATTTATTACGCACGAATGTAAGCGTATAAAACAAGATGGACCTGCAACAATAAAAAAAAGGAGAAGAAAGAAAGAAAAAACGTGAATATCGCGGTGTTGCGGTTGTCCAGCATGCCCTGCGGTTGGCTGGTCTATACCGCGATATTTCAAAATTGCGGTTAGCGCGACAGCCCTAGTTGCAAACCTTGATCCAAATCGGTAGCTGCCAGAAATAACACACACTATATTGCCAAAAGTAATCGGACACCTGACATGAGCTTGTTGGACATCCGATTTCAAAAACAAATGGTATAAAATTAGAGCTATAACAGCATGCTCTCTTCTGAAAAGGCTTCTTACAAGAATTTAAAGTATGTTTGTGGGAATTTGTGTTCATTCAGTCTAAAATTTTTAACTGTATACTTGTAACTGCATATTCTTGCACATTCATCCAATTAAAGCTGAATCTCCCTGCACATGCACTTTTTTATTCATTCATTCATTTATTTAACCTCACTTGTGGTGTTGGTTTGCTACAGCTATCCAATACATGTTAAATACAGGTACCTTGAAGGACTTTATAATTATCTATCTAATCTATCTATCTATCTATCTATCTATCTATCTATCTATCTATCTATCTATCTATCTATCTATCTATATGTCTATCTATCTGTCTGTATCTATCTGTCTGTCTGTCTGTCTCTATCTATCTATCTATCTATCTATCTATCTATCTATCTATCTATCTATCTGTCTCTATCTATCTGTCTGTCTGTCTGTCTGTCTCTATCTATCTATCTGTCTCTATCTATCTATCTATCTATCTATCTATCTGTCTCTATCTATCTATCTATCTATCTATCTATCTATCTATCTATCTATCTATCTATCTATCTATCTATCTATCTATCTATCTATCTATCTGTCTCTATCTATCTATCTATCTATCTATCTATCTATCTATCTATCTATCTATCTATCTATCTATCTGTCTCTATCTATCTATCTGTCTCTATCTATCTATCTATCTATCTATCTATCTATCTATCTATCTATCTATCTATCTATCTATCTATCTATCTATCATCTATCTATCTGTCTATCTGTCTATCTGTCTATCTATCTATCTATCTATCTATCTATCTATCTATCTGTCTCTATCTATCTATCTATCTATCTATCTATCTATCTATCTATCTATCTATCTATCTGTCTATATGTCTATCTATCTATCTGTCTCTATCTATCTATCTATCTATCTGTCTCTATCTATCTATCTATCTATCTATCTATCTATCTATCTATCTATCTGTCTATATGTCTATCTGTCTATCTGTCTATCTATCTATCTATCTATCTATCTATCTATCTATCTATCTATCTATATGTCTATCTGTCTATCTGTCTATCTATCTGTCTGTCTGTCTGTCTATCTGTCTATCTATCTGTATGTCTGTCTGTCTCTGTCTGTCTGTCTATCTATCTATCTATCTATCTATCTATCTATCTATCTATCTATCTATCTAATCTATCTATCTATCTATCTATCTAAAAAGACTTTGTGTGGCTGGGTATGTTCTGATATTGGTCAGAAAAGCCTTAATTGATGTTCCAGTTCATTTCAAAGCTGTCTCTTTCTTAATATTTATTTCTTCTACTACCCTGCTAAAGATCAATGCTGATTTTTATTTGTTTGTTCCTTTATTTGTTTGATATTTATTTCAAGACCCCATGTGTTGTCATTTTTATATTTTCTGTTGGATGATGATAAGAATGAGTGATCCATCGACTGAAAACTACAGCTGATGAGTTCATAAATTCTGACAACAGCCTTATGATTTCTTTTTTGTGCACATACTAATTGTTACAAAAGCTTTTGTTTTTATTTTGCTGGTAATTTCTGTACAGTATTATTGGATTTCAGTGAATTATTTATTTTCCCTTACATTGCATTACATTAAACTCTTGTTATTTTCATTTTTAATTGCTTTATCCTGGTTAAAGTCACAGTGATTTCAGTTCCACCTGGAAAAACTGGGTGTAAGGCAGAAATACCCCTGACAGGGCACAAATCAGTCACAGGTCTTTGGCAGTCCTCCCACTTAGACATTTCCAATCATGTCTGTGTAGCCAGCCGGCCAGCCGATAACATTGGCATAGCAAGGTTAAGAGACTGCTTCACAAACCCTCTTTAAAGGCATCTTTTTGTTGTAAGCAGTTTAGCTAGATAGCTGTCGGATGCATGAAAGTATTACATACACACTATTCATCCTGTCAATTCCAGACTCCTGACGATCACATGGACAGTGTATTTTCAGATCATCCTGTTTGAGTGCTTAGACTTCTTAATGGCTTATTTTAATCATTTATTATAATTTATTTATTCAACCTCACTTGTGGTGTTGAATTGCTACAGTAAAGTACAGGTAACTTGAAGGACTTTATTATTGTATATGTCCAGTTCTGTATCTGTACTATTATTTGTATTATTATTATTTGTTTTATCTGTCTATCTATCTGTCTATTTATTTAAAAAGCCTTTGTAGGCTGGGTACGTACTGATATGGGTCAGAAAAGCCTCAATTGATGCTCCAGTTCATTCCAAAGCTGTCCAGGTCAGGGCTGTGGAGTTTCATGTCTGGAGTCATGTTGTAACAGGGCCTTCTGTGAACTGTTACTGAAAAGTTAAAAGACATATAAAGCATGTAATTTCCATTGTATGATTGATTCATTACAGCCGTTAGCAATTGTTGTGGCTGAAACACATGAATTAAAAGTTAAAAAGTGTGCCCCTATAATTGTGTCCATATAGTGTTTGTGCTTTTAAGTATTGTTTATTTATTTAAAAATGTTTGTTTAAAATATATACATTTATAGACAGTCACTGCAGAAATTGGACATCAGATGTTTAACACTGTTTTGACATTTGACTTTCTATTTCATTTCTAAGGCCTGCATTATTAGAGCGAATGCCCATTATGGAAAAAACTGCCACTAACGGTCCAACAGAAATTGTACAGACTAATGGAGAAACAGAAACCCCTGGACTGGACACAAAACACCCACCAAGCATCGCTCAAACAAATCAGGTGAGCTGCCAGAGATAAATGCTGAGAGACTAACTAACTGTGCTTAAAGTGTACGTTCATATCTGACGCATGCTCTAGAAAATCTAGGGCTGTTGCAGCAATTGGAATGCTATAAAAGTGTTGGTTAGAGGGTGCCCAGGTGGAGCTGCAGGATGATCCGCTAGCACACCAGTGCTGACATTCTGAGCTCCCGGGTTAAAATCTCAGCTGTCGTCTGGGTGCCCTCTAGCAGGCACAGTTGGCTAAAGCCTGCAGCAGACATAATTGGCCTCCAGTCTGTTAGGCAGGAAAGACCAGATTAAGGGGTGGGGTTATCAGTGCTGTGTAAGGACCTTGGTTGCCTAAAGAGCATATACAGAAAGAGGAGGAGCACAGAGATCGGGGCATGGCTTTGTGTCCGTGAAGTCGACCTCACGCACAAATCCATCAAAGTGTGGATGAAATAGAAGGGATTGGTGGACTGCGCAAATGCCGGAGGCAGTGTATGTCAGGCAGTGATGCATCTCGGGGACCCCCTCTTTAGACGTAGCCAATAACGTTTGTTTGTAGACCTGTATGTATGTAATTTACCACTGCACGTCTCGAGCGAGCGCTGACCCCAAAGTCTTGGGGATAGCATTTTTGTTGATGCTGCTTTAGTCCATATTAGTGCCTATAGTTTATAAATGGAAGGTTTACCAAACTCATGGTCTGGTGGTCACATGCCATGGGTGTTATAATAAAATTTTTTCATCATTAATAACTTGTGTAAGTGAAATTGATGCTAGAAACACAATGAACTCTGAGCTGTGAGCTACACACACCAACTCACTCATACCTATGGCAGCATAGAGTAAGTATTCAGTCCTCTCTTTGTGTGTTTTTGGAAGGTAAGAGGAGTACCCAAGGATACCCATAGATAAATGTCAAATTTCTCACCTTGAATAGAGGTGTAGTTCAATCCCAGGACCCATTCTTCTAGGCAGCATCCCCAGTCCCTGCAATGCTATTACTGAACCAATGTGTAATATGTAGTATTTTATTTCAGTTCACCTTATTGTGTTTATTTTTTAGGCAAATGATTTGTTAGACTTGCTTGGAGGTAATGATATCCCAGTGATCCAAACGACTCTACCTACTAAGCCAGCATCAGCTGGTGGAGAGCTACTTGACCTCCTGGGGGATCTCTCAATTTCAGGTAAGGCCACACTTCACTAAACCTACTTATGTATCTAGCACCCCTTTTTTCTGCCTCTCCTGTGTTTTATGTTTGATCACTTTATAGTAAGCTCTGCTCACCCAGCTCTTTTAATTCTCACCCACTCAAGTGTATTCCTTCACATTATAGGTGATCCAGCCCCTGCCCCTTCTGTGCCTGTGTCCCAGCCCCCGTTCCTCCTGGATGGCCTGTCTTCACAGCCTCTCTTTAATGACTCCAATGCTGCAGGTGAACACTCAGCGAAAGTGTTAAGCTACCATTTTTTTACGTGAAAATGGCAGAAGTGTTTACTATTTTAATAACTGTATTTCTTCAATTTCAGCTATTCCTCCGATGACTGCATACAGCAAGAACGGCTTGAAAATCGAGTTCACGTTTGAGAGGTCCAACCCGAATCCCAACATTTCAGTGATTACCATCAATGCCTCCAACAGCGCTGAGGCAGACATGACTGACTTTGTATTTCAGGCTGCTGTACCAAAGGTTTGGCTTCTTACATAAAATTAAATTTGAATACTAAAATACAACAGAAATCTGTTGCCAGTGTTGGTTGGAATTTCAGTCTGAAAGCTGAATCCACTAGAGGGCAGGTCAGGGCTAAAAAATCTTCACATCGTGATGCTGGTGATATTGAGTGATTTTTAGACCCTTGAACAGCTACAACATAAATATCAATTAAAAAACCACCAGTATAATTAAAAGTAAAGCAGCACTGCAGTTATCTGGATTTTGCAAGATGCATGTAGCAAACAGGTATTGCTCTCAAAAAGTGCATCGATTTAAGTTGGTTTTGTCATAAAAACAATCTGTTGTTAGTTATTCAAAAAATGAATAACACACACAGGAGGGGTAGACTCCAGATTTTGTCATGTCATGTTAATAATATAATACCTGTTAAATGGTAAAAGCTGTAAGAACATTCCTTTACCAGCCTAGAGTTGGAGTGAAAAGACTACAAATCTGCAGCAATTAAGTGATGCAATCATGTCATCATATTAGAACATCTAATCAAAATAATGTTTTGCATTTATGCCACACAGAATTAAAGCTGTTCTGGGGAAAAAAAGGTAGAACCATTTACAGTATTAGTATGGTGTTTCTAGTACATTGGCCTGTGAGAGTATATGTACTCTTATGCTTTAGTAATTGTACACATACAGATTAAAAGGAGTTTTGGGCCATCAAAAATGTTACACAATCTTGTTTGAATTCAGCTTTTTTTCCCTCTACAAATTCTGCCGGGAAGCTGGGTGTCCCAAATCTGCCAAATTGTATACCTCTATATTGTACATACACTGCTGCCCTTAATTCTCCCATTGGTTTTTAATCATTATGCTTTTGGGGAAAGCAACCCAGGCATACAATGTTCCAAATGAGTGCTTCGAATGGTCACTCCCTCACTGTTAGGTATGTCTATTGTTGCAACCAAAATGCATACACATTGTTTCTAAAATATGTCTGTTATGCAGTGTTACATCAGGTCTTCACTGTTACGGTATAATGAGTGCAGTATATTAAGGATATTAAATACAGTGATAACTGTACCTAAAGTATGTGCACTCCAAAACTGAGCAACAAAATCTGTTGCACAGATGTGTTCCCTATGCATCAGTGTTTTGAATCATGTCTAAGATTCAGGGCCTAAATGAGCTCTTTTTTTAATAGTCTGTTTTATTTTGTGTGTTTAGACCTTCCAGCTGCAGCTTCTCTCCCCCAGCAGTAATGTAATTCCAGCACATAACCAGGGAACTGTTACACAAGTCATCAGAGTCCATAACCCACAAAAGGTAAGACCACCAATGTTGTTTAGTTATTTTTATTGTTATTACGACACTTGTATTATGATGCCAGACATTAATGAAGACTTTTATAGGTTAATTAAGTCATCTAAACCTGTCCAGAGTAGATATAAAACATGAGACGTGAAGTTGGGCCCTGTAGAATAACACAGATAAGTTATGTGTACTGTATAGTATATATGGCTATACAGTCTCCTGCACTGTACAGACAAATCAGTTGAACTATGTTAAAGTCTAACCACACGCAATGCTGCTTACCTTGAATTGAACTTTGCTAGAGAGAGAAATGCTATATACGGAACTCAAAGCCAGTTTGGGTCATTAGGATAACCTGATCTGACACTTGATTATTGGTCAGCAGTCAAAACATCAAACTTTTTATAGTTATGCATGTTATGGTCATGGATATTTTAAATGTTGAGCTGATGGAAGTTCCTCATAGTAGACATATTTAATGCAACAGATTACTGGCACATTAAAAGCCTGTTATATCCTGTTGTATCCAGGCAAATGGTAACTGCAAGAATTTCTGTTATAAGTCATTGATGGCAATTCAAAATCAGATTTTCTACCTCAAGGCTTTTATTATAAAGTGTCTATCTGGCATTAGGCGTGTTGTTTTTGGAAAATGTTCCTGACATTGACTTAATGCCTTTCTTGTTCTAAATTTCAGCAACAGTTGCGAATGCGCGTCAAGCTGACGTACACCTACAAAGGCTCTCCTGTTCAAGACATGGCCGAAGTCAACAACTTTCCCCCTCAGTCCTGGCAATGATTGTGTTTTCTCAATCTTAAAGAACCCCCACCTAGGGAACTGCGGCAAAGATTGCCCTTTCTTGTCCCAGATTGGCCCCCTTGTGGTATCACTGCACATCGCTGACCTGGGCTTGCATGGGAAGCAGTGGAATTTTCTTAAAACACATCTGAAGAATTGATGGTATGCAGGCCACAATTCCAACGACAATGATGAACACCCCTCTCCTCTGGTTCAGCCCACCACTTTCTGTCTTTGTTCTTTTTTTGTTTTTGTTTTTTTTACTTTGGAATTAGCAAATAACCTTTACTTTTGCACACCGGTACTTCGCTCGGCATACACAGAGGCCCTGTCCCACTTGCTATCTGATGATGTAATACCACTCAGAAGAGCTTGTTGATAGGAACGCTTGTTTGATTTATCCGCATTTCTTTTCTTATTTTAATATTAACTGCTAATGGGTTGAGGTTAGTTTTAATAAATTCTATATATGAAGTCTGAGAGTCACATGGTTAGAGATGGGGCTTAAAGGTATAATGTGGCATTTTATTGTTTATTACAGTGTCCTGTAGTTATATGATTGATACTCCATATATAATCAATGTAGTTGTACCATCTGTGTTTTTTGCTGCTTTAACAAGTCCATGTGGACTGATGCACTCTTAATAAACGTCAGAAATGCTAGACCATTGAGCACATGTTAAGACCACCCTGCTAAATGTACATTTGAATAATTAATGAAGAAAGATGGATTTCTAATTAGGGATGCCTTTGGGTATTGAAAGATGTTGAATTGGGTCGACTTTAGCAGGTGGAAAAGATCAGTCCTTTCATACACTTTATATAAGACACATTTTGTTCAAAAATGCATATTTGGGTTATATATTGTTTTTTATGAGGTATTGGCTAAGGAACTGTTGGAGATTTAAGGTTATAAATTGGCCAAGGCAGTGCACAAGGCAGTGCACAAGGTAGTGCACAAGGTAGTGCACAAGGTATAGTCAGATATCAGTGGGATTCTTAGAAAAGCAGTTTAGATTATTACATTAATCGATTTCATTTGGCCTCTCACACTAGGGGGCGCCACAGTGAATCATTCGTCTATGTTTTTGATTTGGCTTTTGAGTTTTTTGCCCACCGCCCTTTCTGATGCACCCGTCTTATTTATCCTGGCTTTGGACCGGCACTAAGGGCGCACTGATATGTTCGAACCCCCGTAACTCAGGCACTGCTGTTACCAGCAACATGGCTCTTAACATGACGCCACACAAGCTCACATCATTACATTCCAGCACTGAAATGGATTTTCTAATCAATGGTCGACAGGTACAAACATGTAGTGCTCAGCATAGATGTGAACATACACTGTATGTAAAAGTGAATGTAGTCATATGCACTGATTTGGATTTTTTGGTTCTTGTCTTGTTTTCTGCAGTTACTAAATGCTTTTTTCAGCAGAGACTTATACGAAGACTTCTTTTGCCTGATTTAAAGCATCGTGCCTTTTTGCCATGACCAGTAGAACGGAGTCCTCGGAGATCTTGAGATTGCTAGATGGCGCAGGCACAGGGCAAGTAGACTTTCTATAAAACGGAAGATGTTTAATCTTTTTAATATTTAGGTTTTCGTTACTCTGAGAAGGCTTTTTGACAGGTGTTGCACGTGCTGAAGGTGGTTGACGGTAGTTAAAAGCCCTGGAGTTTGTTTCTGTTCTTGTAGATGGCTGTTTAAAGATGTGACATAAATACATCATAAGTATTTTTTCACACTAGCAACACAACAGCCATGATATCAAGCTGGTAAGCCATCTTGAAAACATCCATCTTGTTCATACATTTTATTAATAGCTAACTCACCAGCTGACTTGCTCCCACTTCACCCTATCAGTTATATTATACCTACACACAGTTTTTTGGAATATGTTTAATTTTGTTTTGTTTTTTGACTTTTGGTGACCAAATGTGCGATCTTGTGTGATGTTCTGCACATGTTGTGTATATGAGGTAAAAAGAACGATTGCTTTCTTACTTCGCAGTTATGTTCTGGGATTTTTCTCTCTCTCTTTTTTTTTTTTTTTTGGAGGGGGGTGTAAGACTTTGAGTTTATCTATACAAATCGAGGGCTTTTAAAATACATAATCTGTTTCATCTCTGTTTTTTCCCCCTTTTTTTAATATTGACCCTGTTCTGAAAGTTTCTTCTAGTACTGCACCGTAATCTGATAGAATCATTGTCTAGTTGAACAGCGTCCCTGTTTGATTATTTGTTCTGATAAAATGTATAATCTGCTGCCTGTATATTGTATATAATGTAAAAGTTAACAAAAAGATCCAATCAAATAAACTCCCATTTAAAATCCTGTGGAGATTAGGGACTAATCTTAGGAACTGTACTTGTACACACTTGTAAAGAGTTAACTGTGACTTTTATTTAGTTCACTTCTCGTTTTCTTATCATTTGCTAATTAAGAATATGGCTGTTAGAATGCTGGAGGTTTGGGATGCACTACTAAAAGCAAATATTGCTAAACAAAATAGCCATCCAGGACTAGGATCTTTGCACACACCATCGATCTTACACTTTTAATTCTTAGAAATGAATTCCTTTGACTTTATTAGTGGTTTTCCGTCAAAACCTCTGGAGTCTTAATGATTCGGTGGCACATCCGTCCTGAAAAGAACAAACTTAGCTCAGTCTGGTCACACACTCATTACTGTTTTAGTGTTAGCTTCAACTAAACCAATCAATAATACATTTATTTCTGATTTGGTTGTTCTGCTTCATGCTTGTTTCTAAGACAGCACTTGCCTTCCTGCATTTTGCTATTCAAACGAGGGCCAAGTTTATTGATCCTGTATTGAATTGTTCTGAGCGTGTAATCCTGGATCTGTGAACCTGCAATGTACATCATTTAAATTTGATAGGGAATAGGAAAGATGGATCTCTAAAAGGGCGTATGTTGAGAAATATGGGTGCAACCAGAAACCCTGAAGAGAGTTTCTCCTTTTTTTCGTCAAACTCTTATTTGACATCTTTTTCAATCAGCTCATGAGGTGTGTGTATTTGTGCATCGCTGGCGCTACAGATGCAGTGGGTGGCCTTGCTGCACCTTTCACTCTGTTAAACAGTTTTTTGGCTGCAGTGATTTTTTTTCTTTCAACTCTGCTTCTGGAGGTGCATGTGAAAGCAGATTGTAAATATTGTCATTTTTACTCTTTCTGTAAACTTCCTGTCAATGCAAGAGACGATGTGATGATTTAAAAACCCCACTTCCTTGAGATATACCTTTTTTGGAAAAAAAGTTCTAATGACTCTCCATGTTGATTGAGAGTCGCTTTCTTGACCTGGTGGTTGATTTTGGGGGACACATGCATCTGGATGTAGTTGTTTAACCATGTTGAACGCGTTATGTATCACATGCTTCCGAATCCCGTTTGTAAACTGGTAAAGCTGTCGGTTGTTTTGGACTTTTCTCTAAATGATCAGACTCCTTCCCGGCCAATTTAGGGTTCCGACTGTCCATCCACATCTGGGTGTATGGATAGTAGGAGGTGGTTATAATGTCCCGTACACCCCACCACCAATAAATTTGTCATGCTAAACAGAATCACAGTGTCCCATGTGTTTAAGGAGTGAGTGCTGGACTGAAAATAATTCATGAGGAATGAAAAATAAATTGTAATCTATTAAATGGAATATTTTAGACTTATGCTGTGTATTATTGTCTTTGGGTTGGATAAAATGATGACCAAGAGAAATAAAAAAAGTAAAAACTGAGACTATTGTGTGGTGTTTTTCTTAATTCTAAATAGAGTTTGAATAGATCATTCTCAGCAATGTGTGTTAGTGTGTGTTTTGCTGGTATGAGTGGATCAGACACAGCAGCGCTACTGGAGTTTTTAAATACTGTGTCCGCCGCTCAGGTGGCGCAGCGGTAAAAACACACGCTGTTCACCAGAGCTGAGATCTCGAATACATTGTATCGACTAGTGCGACTAGATTACGAGCTCTGCTGGCTGGTTGGTGGCGCCTGCACGGAGATGGGAAAGGAGTGCGGTAGAGGGTGTGGCTCTCCGTACACAGCGCTGTACCGCACTGCACTCGTCAAGTGTAGGTGATAAGATGTTCGATTGCTGTGCACGTGTCGGAGGGGGCGTGGAGCAGCCTCGTCCTCCCCAATCAGGAGCAGGGGCCAGCATTAGTGAGAGGATGATTGACGGGTAGAAAGTGGGAGAAAAAGGGTAAAAAAAATAAATAAATACCGTGTCCATTCACTGTCCACTCTATTAGACCTACCTAATTCGTTCACCTTGTAGATGTAAAGTCAGAGACGATCGCTCATCTATTGCTGTTCTTTGAGTTGGTCATCTTCTAGACCTTCATCAGTGGTCCCAGAACGCTGCACACGGGGCGCTGTTGGCTGGATATTTTTGGTTGGTCCAGCAGTGCTGCTGTCTCTGACCACCATGTCATTGTAACTGCAGTGCAGAGAATGATCCTACACCCAACATACCAATAACATCTACTCTGTAGTGGTCCTGGGAGAGTCCTGACCATTGAAGAACAGCATGAAAGGGTGTGTGTTTACATACATGTATTTTGGAGACAAAAGTTAGGTAGGCGAGTCTGAAAGAAAAAGGGGAGGGTGGACATGCAGGTGGTTGGTGTGACCGAGGAGAATGCTCAGTCCAGGGCAGAAAAGGAATGATCCACTGTGGCGACCCCTAATATGAGTCTCCAAAGTGAGAGAGTGAGTTAGACAATGAGTGAGTGAGTCAGTCAATTTAAAAGTTAACCCTTTGATGCACAAGCTAAGCAAACCCCTTCTAATGCACAACATGGGTAAAAAATGACCCATATTCATCCATTCAAGAATATTTTCATATGCACATTTGTCAGTTATTCATGTATTTACTGTCTTAGCTGATAAAAGCTATCTATACTAGAATATGTAAACAGCTAGCAAGCAAATAGTATTGGACATATTCAAGATTCAAGGGCCTAATCTTTGGTTGTCTTTCAAAAGATCAGTAAATATGTTTTTGACTACAAACACTTACAAATGTCAGTAGTTTCTGTCAAATTCCATAGTAAATACATAAGGGTCATTTTTGACCCATGTTGTGCATTAGGAGGGTAGTGATACAAAAAATATAAAACTGAAATAAGGATTTGTGATGATCAAAAACAAGTTAATTGAGGAATTCATGGAAGCTTGAATGACGAAATTAATTTATTGCAAAGGTTGTGCATCAAAGGGTTCAAGTGAATTTACAAATCACTAACACAAAAGCTTTGTGTTTATAGTGTGAGCAGAATCCATTTAAAATCCTAAGTAAATCCTAAAATGTTTTATTTTAAAGCTGAGATCTCAGTACAGAGAGGTTTCACTATAAGAAACATTAGAAGTGTATTAAGAATGGAATACTATTATAATATGACAATCAGTCAAATGTCCCATTATGTTGCCAGATCTATTTAAATGGCATACTGTGTTTCACTATGCAACTTGATTATTCAATATGAAAGGTAAAAAAAATGAGTCTGGAAGGCATCCATGACATCCAGCTCATCCACATACATAACTGTTTTGAGTAATTCATTAAGTTTAATGGATTGTTTGTGCATATTCTAATTAATGTAAGAAATATTGGTGAATTGGGAACTGCTTACGGGTCCCATATAGAGGCGGAAGGTGCCATGTTAATGCCATCAATATTGTATTGAATAAGTTATGAAAATTATGATGAGCCAAAACATTAGGACCATCCCTACCCAAAAAAAATATGTACTGGATATTGCACAGCATAACAGTTGTGCATGTCACAGTTTGGAATATATTAAATGTTGGGCTGATGGTACTTACACATGTGGAATGTAGCATATATGTGCACCATAAAGACTTGTGTGACTTTGACAAGGGTCGAATCATCATGGTCAGGCGAGCCCTAAATCGCAGACGAGTTGTTGTGCAGCCAAGACTTATTGATGCTTCAGAATAAGAAGGTTATGGTGTCTGGTACGTGCCAACAAAAGAGCTACTGAGGCTCAAATCGCAGAACATTTTATTTTGCATTCCAACTCGTGTCCACTATTAAAAGTACCTGGCAAGCAGGCATTAGAACTGCTCCAAAATCACTCCTCAATACAGAAACTCTCCAGATCATGCAGGGTCCTAGAATTCCTCGGTCTATTCCAACACTACTCTTCAGCTTACCCCACAGTGCAGGAGACTGGGGGTAATAGTAATAGCAACTGAGTTTTTTGTGTTTGTTTATGTTTATTAGGATTTTAACGTCATGTTTTACACTTTGGTTACATTCATGACTGGAACGGTAGTTACTCATTACACAAGGTTCATCAGTTCACAAAGTTATATCAAACACAGTCATGTACAATTTAGTGTCTCCAGTTCACCTCACTTGCATGTCTTTGGACTGTGGGAGGAAACCGGCGCGCCCTGAGGAAACCCACACGGACACGGGAGAACATGCAAACTCCACACAGAAAGGACCCGGACCGCACCACCTGGGGATCGAACCCAGGACCTTCTTGCTGTGAGGCGACAGCGCTGCCCACTTAGTCACCGTGCCACCCCCAGAGGTTCACAGGGCCTTTCATTGGATATTCAGCATAGTTAATAATTGGGGTTCTTTTCTGTATAATCCTGTCTTTCATGCCAAACCCACATGTGTACTCGTGCTATGTTACTATTGCGCCCTCTAGTGGTAAAATCAGCATCATTGATGATGTCTTGAATGAATTCTAAAAACTGGAGTGTTATACTGATGAAGATTTTTAATTAAATACACTGGTTATATTGTGAAAGTATAGATAATGTATGCCACAGGAAAGGTCAGTGCAAAAGTTTGGACACCCTTGGTCACATTAAAAGTTGTAACACAAATTACAAACCCAATTCCAGTAAAGTTGGGACAGTAGGTAAAATAGAAATAAAAAGACAGCAACATCTTGCAAATCTTTATAAGCACAGTTTGCTTCCTCCACTGCTGCTGACCTCCCCTCCTGACTATGGAGGGCTGTGACTAACGCACTCCCCCTCCGACATGTGTGCAGTAGCTGACCACTTCTTTTCACCTGCACCTGGCGGGTTCTTACACAGACCTGCATTAAATACAGAGAGTCACTCACCAATCTCCATTACCCCCTTCTCCAGGTGGGGCGCTCTGGGTCCTTTCTGTGTGGAGTTTGCATGTTCTCCCCGTGTCTGTGTGGGTTTCCTCCGGGCGCTCCGGTTTCCTCCCACAGTCCAAAGACATGCAAGTGAGGTAAATTGGAGACACTAAATTGTCCATGACTGTGTTTGATATAACCTTGTGTGAACTGATGAACCTTGAGTAACGAGTAACTACTGTTCCTGTCGTGAATGTAACCAATGAGTGTAAAACATGACATGAGTAAAATCCTAATTAACAAACAAACAAACCATTACCCCCTTCCCTTCCTGTGCAGGCACCATCAATCAGCCAGCAGAGGTCGTAATTGCACCAGTTATGAGGAATTCGTTCCTGCATTCCCTTCCTCAGACCAGCCAATCATTTTCCATTCATCCTTATGTTAAATAGGAGTCAGTATAAATCTGCCATCAGTTAAAATGACTCTGTAAATAAACTAGCATACAACGTATTAAAGGAATCTTATTGTTGGAAGGTATCAGTTAGGAGAAGGATACAAAAAATTTCCAAGGCATTACATTTACCATGGAACAAAGTGAAGACACTCATCAACAAGTAAATACAATATGGACCGACCGTGACAATGCAAAGACCTGGAGGCCGACAGTAACATAAAAAAAAAGCTGCAGGAATTTTTGTCTAATAATGCTTGTGTCCAATGATGTGACAGCAATCTCTTCGTACTCTTCATATGTCTGGGCTGTGGGGTAGGGTTGCGAGACGGAGACTGTTTCTTACAAAGAAAATCATCTAGTCTGCCAGTGGATGTGGAAAAAATGTATTATGGTCTGATGAAACCCAGGTTGAACATTTTGGCAATAATTTGAAAAGGTATGATTGGCACAAGAACAACGCTGTGCATCACCAAAATAACACTATACCTACCATGAAGCATGATGGCAGAAGCATTATGTTTTGGAGCTGTTTTTTAGCTGTAACTGGGGCTGAAGTCAAGGTGCAGGGAATTATGGATAGTTCTAAATATGTCGATTTTGGCACAGAACTTTCAGGCCTCTGCTAAAAAGCTGAAGATGAAGCAAAATTTCACTTTCATCATGTCAATGACCCAGAAGAAACACTCACATTAACAAAAGAACGTCGTCACCAGAAGATGATCAAAGTTTTGGAATGGTTCAGCCAGAGCCTAGACCTGAATCCAATCGGAAATCTGTGCACAGGAGGTGTGCTCTCAGTCTGACAGATTTGGAACACATTTGCAAGAAAGAGTGGATAAAGTTTGCTAAGTCAAGATGCGCCATGCTGGTAGACTATTACTAAAAAAGACTGAATGCTGTCATAAAATAGTGCATCAAAAAAGTATTAGTTTAATGTTGTCTATATTTATGCAACCACATTACTGCATTATATAAGTATTTTTATTTTGCCCCTAAACGCCCCTAAATTTTGTTTTTCAAATAAATTGTACAGATTATAGGACACCAACAAAAAGAAAAAAGTTCAGATTTTTTGTCAGATGTCATTGTAGAGGTATGTAGACTTTTTATATTCACTGTTTATGTATACATTTCAGGTAACATTATTTAGTGAAACTGTTCAGTTTATATAGCATATGAACTCATATGTTTAATACAGAAAAGCACAAGACACAAAAATGACAAAAAATTATAAATAATGCTAGGACACAATTAATAGCACCATATGTTCAGTTTGAAACAAAGAACAAAATCAGCCTAACCTGTGATTAATTAGAATTTAGACTCACCTTGTTGGTGCTCACATGACTTTAATTAGCCTATAAATGGTGGCTAACTGAATGGTTTAATGCTTAAAAAGTAAATAGATAGAACTTCAGATCGATAAACAGAAAAAAAAAAGTCACTAACTAAAATCACTCACTCACTCAACTCAATTTCTTAACCGCTTGTCCAATCAGGGTCAATGGGGGGTACTGGAGCCTATCCCAGCTTTTCAGTGGGCACAAGGCACACAGTAACACCGGACGGGGTGCCAGTCCATCGCAGGGCAGACACACATACACCCACACACACGCTGGTGCTCACCACTTAGTAACTGGTGCGCACCACATAGTATCTGGTGCTCACCACTGAGTAACTAGTGAGCACCACTTAGTAACTAGTGAGCACTACTTAGTATCTGGTGCGCATCACTTAGTAACTAGTGAGCACTACTTAGTATCTGGTGAGCATCACTTAGTATCTGCTGCGCATCACTTAGTAACTAGTGAGCATCACTTAGTAACTAGTGAGCACTACTTAGTATCTGGTGAGCATCACTTAGTATCTGGTGCGCATCACTTAGTAACTAGTGAGCATCACTTAGTAACTAGTCAGCACCACTTAGTATCTGGTGCGCATCACTTAGTAACTAGTGAGCATCACTTAGTAACTAGTGAGCACTACTTAGTATCTGGTGAGCACCACTTAGTAACTGGTGCGCATCACTTAGTAACTAGTGAGCACCACTTAGTGTCTGGTGCGCACCACTTAGTAACTAGTGAGCACCACTTAGTAACTAGTGAGCACCACTTAGTACCTGGTGCGCACCACCACTTAGTAACTAGTGAGCACCACTTAGTAACTGGTGCGCATCACTTAGTAACTAGTGAGCACCACTTAGTGTCTGGTGCGCACCACCACTTAGTAACTAGTGAGCACCACTTAGTAACTAGTGAGCACCACTTAGTATCTGGTGCGCATCACCACTTAGTAACTAGTGAGCACCACTTAGTAACTGGTGCGCATCACTTAGTAACTAGTGAGCACCACTTAGTGTCTGGTGCGCACCACCACTTAGTAACTAGTGAGCACCACTTAGTAACTAGTGAGCACCACTTAGTATCTGGTGCGCACCACCACTTAGTAACTAGTGAGCACCACTTAGTAACTAGTAAGCACCATTTAGTAACTAGTGAGCACCACTTAGTAACTAGTGAGCACCACTTAGTATCTGGTGCGCATCACTTAGTAACTAGTGAGCATCACTTAGTAACTAGTGAGCACTACTTAGTATCTGGTGAGCACCACTTAGTAACTGGTGCGCATCACTTAGTAACTAGTGAGCACCACTTAGTGTCTGGTGCGCACCACTTAGTAACTAGTGAGCACCACTTAGTAACTAGTGAGCACCACTTAGTACCTGGTGCGCACCACCACTTAGTAACTAGTGAGCACCACTTAGTAACTGGTGCGCATCACTTAGTAACTAGTGAGCACCACTTAGTGTCTGGTGCGCACCACCACTTAGTAACTAGTGAGCACCACTTAGTAACTAGTGAGCACCACTTAGTATCTGGTGCGCATCACCACTTAGTAACTAGTGAGCACCACTTAGTAACTGGTGCGCATCACTTAGTAACTAGTGAGCACCACTTAGTGTCTGGTGCGCACCACCACTTAGTAACTAGTGAGCACCACTTAGTAACTAGTGAGCACCACTTAGTATCTGGTGCGCACCACCACTTAGTAACTAGTGAGCACCACTTAGTAACTAGTAAGCACCATTTAGTAACTAGTGAGCACCACTTAGTAACTAGTGAGCACCACTTAGTATCTGGTGCGCATCACTTAGTAACTAGTGAGCACCACTTAGTATCTGGTGCGCATCACTTAGTAACTAGTGAGCACCACTTAGTAACTAGTAAGCACCATTTAGTAACTAGTGAGCACCACTTAGTAACTAGTAAGCACCATTTAGTAACTAGTGAGCACCACTTAGTATCTGGTGCGCATCACTTAGTAACTAGTGAGCACCACTTAGTAACTAGTAAGCACCATTTAGTAACTAGTGAGCACCACTTAGTATCTGGTGCGCATCACTTAGTAACTAGTGAGCACCACTTAGTAACTAGTGAGCACCACTTAGTAACTAGTAAGCACCATTTAGTAACTAGTGAGCACCACTTAGTATCTGGTGCGCATCACTTAGTAACTAGTGAGCATTCACTAGTGACCTTCAGGGGCTCCGTATATTTCTTCAAGCAACGTTGCGATTTGAGACGCGCCTCAAATCTAGCCCCGCCCATGTGCAGTATAAATACTGTGTTATAACCCCGCCCCCTCATGTTTATTTAGCACGTCACTGACAGCCGGAGAGCTTCAGCCCCATGATGGCGTCTCACCGAATCGGAGTGGTCTTTTTCCGCCGCTTTCTGTGTCGGAATTTAACAGTCGTCGGTTGCGGCGACGTTATGTCAGGATACTTGCGGTGAACCACATACATGTAGGCGACATGAAGGACGAGGAAAACGCGGCCAGGTCAGCGCCGAATACCGCCGCTGAGCTGAAAAACGGAATAGCTGTGGATGGCGGCCGGAGCGGCGCAGGGATGTCTCCGAGCCCGGTGCTCCGCGAAGCGTCGTCGAACCGAGCTGCAAGCCGAGGCGCTACTGGCATCCGAGTGCTGAAGGTAAAGTCAGTCGAATCTGGTTTAGTTTAGAGTAAGTTCACGGGGGGTAAAAATACAAACAATCTGCGGATGAAGAACTCAACAATGAAGCGGATTTTTCCCTGTTAATTGGGTCTGAAGCAGCCTACGCGTGAATACATGAACCGCATCAGCTGTCATTCACCATCATTCGCTTATCACATTTAAACTGTAACACTTCTGTGCATTTATTATAGAACTAACTGCCCCTCTCATGCCCTTCTAACCTGTTAACATGTATTTATTTATTAGGATTTTAACATCATACTTTGCTTGCATTCATGACAGGACAGGTAGGTAGTTACTCGTTACACAAGATTCATCAGGCAAACACAGCCATGGACAATACTGTATCTCCTATTCACCTCACTTGAATGTCTTTGGACTGTGGGAAACCACCCAGACACGAGGAGAACATGCAAACCACACAGAAAGGACCCTGACCGCCCCACCTGGGGATCGAACCCAGGACCTTCTTGCTGTGAGGCATCAGTGCTACCCAACCTGTTAACACACCCAGATCTTTTGGGGGAATCTGGCACACCACCTAGCCTACTTATAAGCTGACATCATCTGTCAAAATCATTTATTATCCAATCAGCTCGTCTTAATGTTCAGTTTATAGTCATTAGTAATTAGTTAAAAACAAACTGCCTGCAGGATCTGTCAGTAAATTAGTAAAACAAACCCCCACAGGGCGGCACGCTGGCTAAGTGGGTGGCACTGTCGCCTCACGGCAAGAAGGTCCCGGGTTCGATCCCCAGGTGGGGCCGGGTCCGGGTCCGGGTCCTTTCTGTGTGGAGTATGCGTGTTCTCCCCGTGTCCGCGTGGGTTTCCTCCGGGAGCTCCGGTTTCCTCCCACAGTCCAAAGACATGCAAGTGAGGTGAACTGGAGATACTAAATTGTCCAAGACTGTGTTCGATATAACCTTGTGAACTGATGAACCCTCTTCTTCTTCCTCGGGCTTTTTGTTCCTTTGTTCGGTTGCGGGGTCGGCTCTCGGCGGATCACGGTCCGCATTGATTTGGCACGATTTTTACGCCGGATGCCCTTCCTGACACAACCCTCCCTATTTTATCCGGGCTTGGGACCGGCACTACAGTGCACTGGTTTGTGCATCTAGCGGCCAGGTATCTGTAGGACAATTCGGTGTCTCCAATTAGCCTGGTGGCATGTTTTTGGACTGTGGGAGGAAACCGGACGCGGACACGGGCAGAACATGTAACCTCCACACAGAAAGGACCCAGACCGCCCCACCTGGGGATCGAACCCGGGACCTTTATGCTTGTGAGGTGACCCCCGTGCCACCCCATGAACTGATGAACCTTGTGTAATGAGTAATGTGTAACTACCGTTCCTGTCATGAATGTAATCAAAGTGTGTAAACATGACGTTAAAATCCTAATAAACAAACAAACAAGCAAACAAAACCCCACAGATTTGGGATGTCCTATTATTTTCTACGTCTTAAGTCACTTGCTGTTCATGGCAAGCAATCATTTATGAAGTCCTGGCTTGTTATCAACAACGTTTAACACACTGATTGAAGGTTACAGCACACAATCATCTGTGATAGTGAGTCAGCTAGATTTATTTACTGATTTTCAGACAGGTTAACACATTAAAACCAACATAAAGTGTCTTAGGAGCGTGTAGCTTTAGAAGCTTTAGTGCAGGGGTGTTAAACTCACGGCCCGCGGGCCGGATATAGCTTAAACGACTGTACGATTGTTGTGATGGTTCGAGTCGTTACAGAGACGCGCTTATAATTTAATGGGACTCCTGCATCTTTAAAAGCGGCAACTGTTGACATCGTAGTCATGGCAACTAACTTTGACCTTCGCTGAGAAGCCATGTGACTTTTACGGCAAAAGAACGCGGGTAGTAATGTAAACAATAATAATAAATATAAATAATTATCAGTATAATACCAAAGCATCGTTTGTAAGTAGTGGCGTTTATATTCTCAGTTGTTTGTAAATGTTTAGTGAGTATATCACAGCGTTCTAGTTACAAATTTACCGTAATTAAATACAATTGTTACCGTTACTATAGCCATTAGTATCTTTAAACTTGTTAGCGCTATTTTACGTTTGGGTAAATCTCATATTGTACCAGATGTAACACTTGACTACAGCTGTGTGCTTTTACTGTGTTAAGTTCTTTATTGTTTTAATTGTTTGTATTTTTACTTCATTCTGGTGCACACAATGTATCACACAGCTGGGAAGCAAATAAAACCGACTATCCTGAAGAGAGCTGTCTGTCTGTCTGTCTGTCTGTCTGTCTTTCTGTCTAGCTGTCTGTATAGCTGAGAAAGGGGGATAAACTATTAGTGAGGGCAGAACAATTGTCTTAAAATACACTGTAAAATCCTACATAAACTGCATCTCTCAAAACGCATGCTGATTTTGTGACCTGCAAAGCGACACATCCCACCAGTAGATGATGTTAAGAAATATTTACACATAATCCCAAAATGTACAAGAAGATAAGTAAGAAAATTAAGCACAAGGAGGAAATTTAATGAAAGTGAAAACAAGTTTGTGCTTCAGGAAGAGAAACCGGTGCGTCTCTTGTGTTATGAGGCCGTGTCTGTGGTAAAGTAGGACAATATAAATGCAGAATTCGGCCTCCAAGAAAAACAACAGACTGCAATCACAGCAGGATTCGTTACAATCGGCCCTTTGAGGGCCACAATAATGCTGATGTGGCCCTCGGTGAAAATGAGTTTGACACCCCTGCTTTAGTGCATTCTGTCTTAGGTTCTCCAAGTCTCTGGAACCGGTGATGGTCATTTTGTGGTTTGATGGGATAGCATTTAGCCTGAGATCTGGTGACTGTAAATGCTGTAGCATATGACTTTCATTATTTTCATATTCATCAAACGATTCATTGACCCTTTTGTTCTCTCAGGACGGAGGCATTCTGGAGGAGACCAGCACTATATGGATAGGACTGTTCCATCATATTGATTAGATTATCAGTCAGAATAAATTTGTGTTGATTTGCAGTGACCCCTTTAATCTAAAGGGCAAACGGATTCAGACCATGTCTGGAAAATGTCCCCTGCGGCATGACAGACGCCAGACCATTTTGCTGTAGGGGTCAAGCATTTAGTCCTGGAACTTTCTCTTGTAGTATGCTACACATGCATTAGCCTGTCCTCTTGATCCAGGATTTTTAATTTGTTTAATTCTTTCATGCAGGGCACTCGGGTAGTGGTGATGCAGCAGTAAAGCACGCTAGCACACCAAGGCTGACATTTGTTTGAATCTCAGCTCTGTTAACTCCATATGAACTCACCTCGTGCAGGTGAAAAAGAAGCAAAATGCGATTGGGTAATTGGATGGGACTAGGACCCATGAATTTGTCACTAGTCTGTAGGTATACACTGATCAGCCATAACATAAAAACCACCTCCTTGTTTCTACACTGTCCCTTTTATCCACCCCACTTACCATATAGAAGCAGTTTGTAGTTCTACAATTACTGACTGTAGTCCATCTGTTTCTCTACATACATTTTTAGCCCCCTTTTACCCTGTTCTTCAATGGTCAGCACCCCCACAGCACCACCACAGAGCAGGTATTATTTAGATGGTGGATCATTCTCAGCACTGCAGTGACACTGACATGGTGGTGGTGTGTTAGTGTGTGTTGTGCTGGTATGAGTGGATCAGACACAGCAGCGCTGCTGGAGTTTTTAAATACTGTGTCCACTCACTGTCCACTCTATTAGACACTCCTACCTAGTTGGTCCACCTTGTAGATGTAAAGTCAGAGACGACCGCTCATCTATTGCTGCTGTTTGATTTGGTCATCTTCTCGACCTTCATCAGTGGTCACAGGACGCTGCCCACGGGGTGCTGTCGGCTGGATATTTTTGGTTGGTGGACTATTCTCAGTCCAGCAGTGACCGTGAGGTGTTTAAAAACTCCAGCAGCGCTGCTGTCTTATCCACTGATACCAGCACAACACACACTAACACACCACCACCATGTCAGTGTCACTGCAGTGCTGAGAAGGATCCACCACCTAAATAATACCTACTCTGTGGTGGTCCTGGGAGATTGAAGAACAGCATGAAAGGGGGCTAACAAAGCATGCAGAGAAACAGATGGACTACAGTCAGTAATTGTAGAACTACAAAGTGCTTCTATATGGTAAGTGGAGCTGATAAAATGGACAATTAGTGTAGAAACAAGGAGGTGGTTTTAATGTTATGGCTGATCGGTGTATAATTAAGCAGTGGTGTTATTTTTTTTTTACCTGTATCATACTTTCCATGGTAACCACCCATGCAGGACTTTATTTAACACTGTTGCCTTTGTGTAGTCCAAATCGATCAAGCAACCCCACCTGAGTAAGAGTATAACGCCTGGCCTGCCATCTCTAAATCAAGCCTGACTTGTGTCTGCAGCCACAGCGTTTGTGCTGTGGGTTCATATTTATGCCCCAGAAGCCTCTCTGCCTCTCACATGTTTTGTGTTGCTGGTCATATACTGGACCATTTCATGATTTGATTGATGTACAACAAAAACATTATTTTTTATGTTACAGCGTAACATGAAAAGGAACGGCAGCCGTGCCTGCATGACCAGAAAGACACGGTTTGGCTCACGTGAGCGGGACTGGCTGAAGGGGGACAACCAGCGTGGCTGTGTTTGCCTGTACGGGGCCAATGAGGTGGTGACCCCGGGCCCCCAGTCTTCATCTACAGCCCAGCCTGACCTTAAACTGGTGCTCTGCTCCACCAGCACCACTGTGGAGGAGCTGTGTGCCCAGCGCCAAGCCCAAGGCATCTATCTGCAGTTGCACGGAGACCTTATCAGGTAAAGCTAACAGATATGATTTTATATGATGATGTCATATAATCACACCATTATACATGTTTTTAGTGCTGTGGGTGTAATTAGATTAACTGATGTTGATCACCTGTACTGGTTTTAATTACAATATAATACTCGATGTGCCCTAAAGTATGGCGATGACCCTACTTTTGATTATTAATGAGTACATGTATTTTAACATTTACATTTTTGACATTTAGGAGACGCTTTTATCCAAAGCGACTTACAGTACTGTGACAGTATACTGTCCAAGCAATTGAGGGTTAGGGGCCTTGCTCAAGGGCCTGACAGTGACAACCTGACAGAGTGGCTTGAACCAGCAACTTTTAGATTACTAGTTCTGTACCTTAACTGCTAAACTACAACTGCCCCAACCACACCTGTTGCTTACAGGTGTATACATTCATTCATTAGGGTGACTAGATATCAACCTTGGCGGCAACAGTTTGGGTGTGGAAAACTGTAACTGTAAGTAAGTGTCCACATACTTGACCATTTAGTGTATTTTGCCATATTGCCCTCATGGAACCATATTCTGATGGTGCACCTGTGATTGGCTGCTTTCATGGCTTTACCCCAACCAGTGATGATCTGGCACAAGAGGGAAAACGGTGGACAGTTCCCAATTTAAACAAGAAATTATTAATTTACTTAAAGGAATTATTTGATGTAGCTGGGTCACCAAAAATACCTTGGCAAATGCAATGCATGTTGTGTCTCCCAAAGAAACAAGCTCATGGTGTTTAAGAGATTGACTTTTGATTTACTTGGGTAATTCCTACAATTGAGGGTAGCACAGTGGTTGGGTGGGTAGCACTGTCACCTCACAGCGTGAAGGTCCTGGGTTCGACTTCCTGGGTTTGAGTGGCCCGGGTCTTTGTCTTTGTAAGGTTTCCTCCAGGAGCTCTGGTTTCCTCCCACAGTCCAAAGACATGCAAGTTAGATGAATCGGAGATACAAAGTTGCCTGTGATGTTGTGTGACATCGAACTTGGAACTGATGAATCATGTGTATGTAACCTGTAACTACCTGTCCTGTCGTTATTGTAACCAATGTGTAAAACATGACCTTAAAATCCTAAATAATTAATAAATAAACATTTCTACATTTACTTCCAAAATAATTGTATACACTTTATATTGTAATTTTTGGTTTGAAATGTATTAAAAGAACATCTGCTTTAAAAGTTGGTGAAACTGCTGTTAGTTTGATTCAAATGCAGTGACAGTGTTTTAAAGAACAATGATGATTATAGGTTGGGTTGAATATCTTGACATACTGCAGTACTAAATATTGGCATGACTAGTTATGAGCGATTTAGCAGTAATTTTGTATAATTTGCTTCATCATGTCTAAAAGTGTTAGCTAAAGATGATGTCATTTGTTTGACAAACCATTATTTACCCTCAGTGTCATGGATGTGTACCTGTTGCCGTAAATAAAAGACATCCTGTTTTAAAAAATTGAGTTAGGAAGGCTTTTTAAAAAATACTCTTAACCTTTTGTAGAGTATGTACTTTTATACGTCTACTGCAGTAAAACATAAAAACCATAGTTCAACATAAGTAACTAACTTGCATATGTCACCAGTGCTGCTTAAATATTATTGTAGGCCTGTTAGGCATAATTGTCAGCAAAAATTATAATCATGTCTCAATCGTGTCCTTCAATCCTAGTTTTTTGGAGCTAACCGTTTAATCTTTAGGTTCCCCATTCCTAAACAATTATGGTTCTAATTATTTTAAGTGCTTTTATCATATTAAGTTTTATTAAGTATCAGGTGGAGCTGCGGCAAACTATGCTAGCCCACTACCACTTGTTTCAGGGGTTCCAATCCCCAGCTGTGCTAGAGGCCGGTCAGGTGTCCACGTACAGACATGATCGGCTATGCTTGATGAACGGGGGAGGGGTGGCCAAGACCCTGAGATGGATTGGCATTGTGCCCAGTGTTGGTAAACCGTGAAAATATATTCTAAAAATATGTTACATACAATTCTTTATATAATTGTAATGAAGTAAAATAATTAGGGATACAAGTACATGTATTTTTGTAAACAAAAACACACGTGAGAAGTGACGAGAAGTTTAATGATACCACGTCCAAAAATGCACGTCAACAAGTAGCGAGTGATCAGAGTGTTTGTGCGCTGACGTGATGAAATCAAGGAGGAAAAATAAATGAATCTGAGTGGATTTGGCAACACGAATAGCATGGATTGTTCTGTAGTGAGTTGGAGGTTAATAAATATTTTTGCAATGTCGGTGTTTTGTTGTTTTGTAGAGAACGATCAGGTCAGAAATACTGTAAAACGTGTGTGTGTGCTGGTGTATTCTGATATAAACTATATTATCCCCCTGTCCCACCTGTTTACATTCCTCTCCTGCGTTTCCCCTCACGCCGTATCCTGCGTTCTCATTGGCTGTTCGACATGTCACTCATTCCCAGTCGCACATCTCAGATCAGATATCTGACGTGTTAGAAAACTCGATCCGGTCGGCGAGCGGTCAGCGAGTTGTTGGATAGTTCACACTTAGCGATCGAGAGCCGAGTTTTGATCGCCGAGCGAACGCCGAGTTGCTCCCGAGCCAGTTTAGTATGTTTAGTCGGATGTTTAGTATCGGAGCCTCGTTTGCGAGTACGAGCACAAGTTAATGAGCGCGTTATCGGGCAAATACCCGATACCAGTATCGGTACTCATGCATCTCTAAAAATAATACTACAATTTTTAATTGTAATTATCTGTATGACGATTAATTGTGAAACCAACAACGTCTCTATAATTCTCATATGATGTTATATTGTTGTGATAATGTAAATTCTTCATGAAGAATAACTGTTAGTGAACTTCCAGTTGACAATTCTTGTCTTTTGAGGCTTAGGTGATGGGTGGTTTGTACGGGCGAGTTCAACAAACTACACCAAAGTAGGACCTCAGTAAAAATTGAAATTGAACTAAAGCAAACTATAAACAAATAGGCAAATTATGGCTTTACAAATGTAAGTAATGATAATAATGATTCTAATGAATTTGTCCTCTATTTGTCAGTATTAATGAAAGAATTAATGCTAGTATTTTGTATATGTTTTAATGAGTTGCACATAAAAACTACCAAATGTGCAATGGCAGGGAAAACTGTAAAAAACAAACTTAAATACACAGAAATTACACAACTGTAAAAACAGTATTTGGCCAAGTGGATTCCATTAAAAAAATACAGTACTGGACAACAATCCCAAATAGTCCTTAAAACAAAAGCGTAGATGTGTTTGGCATTCATGAAATTGTGCTGATGCCAGGATTGTATTGAGAATGCTGCACTGAGACGTTGTCATTCGTTAAAGTTCACCCAGTTTAAACTATTGACTGAATGCACTATGATGTAACCATGTGTCAGTCCATCAGGAATGAAAAGACGTTTATTTAGCTGTTCATCGCCTACAACCTATTTCCTTCTTTAATCTGAGACCTAAATCTGCAACAAGTTCAGACAAGTTTATCTTTACCAAACCTAAACATTAGTGTGTGATTCTGCTTAACAGATCATTGGCAAAACAAAATTTCTTGCACTTAAAGGAATATTTGGGACATGACACTCATTGATAAACGTCCACATGGTAGACATGAGCGTGTTAATAAACATTTAAGTAGCAGAAAGCAACTTAAATCGAGAACGATGCAGACCTCCACATGTGAAGTTCACCCACTCAGATTGTTATCTGGTTACACCCTGTAATTCTTTTTCTTACTCGTCTGGTTTTGTGGTAGGACTTAGAAAAGCATTAGCTTTTTTAAAGCATTTGCTTTAAAGCCGTCATTGTTTTAATTCTTTGCATTCCACAATGCACTACATTTAATGGTCACTGTTCTAATTCCTGCCTTACATTTGCTTAAAACAAGTGGTGTCTCTGAACACATTTGACCTCAACTTTAATTGATTTATCAGTAATTCTTTTGATCTGCTAGTCTACAATCAGTTAAAAAATGTTTTAGACTGCAGTCTTTAGGACCTCAGCAGTCCTGAAAGACCTCAGCAGTCCTGAAAGACCTCAGCAGTCCTGCAGGATCTCAGCAGTCCTGAAAGACCTCAGCAATCCTGCAGGACCTCAGCAATCCAGAAAGATTTCAGCAGTCCTGAAAGACAGTTTTTGCTTTGTGGCAGGGCGCATTATCCTGCTGACCGAGTCCACAGCCATCAGGGAATACTGTTTCCATGAAAGGGTGTACATGGTCTACAACAATGCTTAGGTAGGTGGTACGTGTCAAAGTAACATCCACATGGATGGCAGGACCCAAAGTTTCCCAGCAGAGCATTGCCCAAAGCATCACACTGCCTCGACAGGCTTGCATTTTTCCCATAGTGCGTCCTGGTGTCATGTGTTCCCCAGGTAAGCGATGCACTTCAGCAATTTGACCTACAGTAGCTCGTCTGTTGGATCGGACCACACAGGTCAGCCTTTCCTCCCCACGTGCATCAATGAGCCTTGGCCGCCCATGACCCCGTCGGTGATTTACCACTGTTCCTTCCTTGGACCACTTTTGATAGATACTGACCACTGTAGACCGGGAACACCCCACAAGAGCTGCAGTTTTGGACATGCTCTGACCCAGTCGTCTAGCCATCACAATTTGGTCCTTGTCAAACTCGCTCAAATCCTCACGCTCGCCCATTTTTCCTGCTTCTAACACATCAACTTTAAGGATAAAATGTTCACTTGCTGCCTAATATATCCCGCCCACTAACAGGTGCCGTGATGAAGAGATAATCAGTGTTATTCACTGCACCTGTCAGTGATCATAATGTTATGCAATTTAGCGTATTAGCTCGGATTGGTTCAGTAATTGGGTATGGTGATTAAAATTTGATACTAAACTGCCTTTGCGATACAGGTAAAGCTGAGGTGATCATAAAGTTAACTTGCTAAACCTTCCCATAACGTTGATGCTCAAGACGAACAAGCTTGTCTTATGGTTTGAATGCTGTCACTGCATTTAAGGACGTTCTTATAAATTCGTTGCAGCAATGCAATCATGCAGTCAGTGTGAGCCTGGCTCATTAGGGATTTGCTAATTCTTAGAGCTTTAAGATCTCTATTCTATTAAAAAAAGAAACGGGTATTAGTGCTGTATCTTTATTACACTATACATGGAAGACGACTGACTTCCAGCAGGGCACTGACCACACAACACACAGAAACATGATTAAGACCTTTAAGTGGAAGTGTGATAGGACTTTTAAAGCATCAAATTAACCACGTCAGCCCCTGGAACTCAGCATAACTGAATTTGTGGGATCACAGGGAAGAGCAGCCTAGCATTTACCATAACCTCACTTCAGTACAGTTCACAACAGGCCACATAAATACCTTAAAGTAATTGTTATTGTAGTCATGGTTACATCTATTTATATGAATAATACACTTAAGGCTGCTACAATTATTTGACAAAATGAGCAAATTCAGTATACTCTCCCTTAGCACTTTATTAGGTACCCTTGTTTTCTTAGTAGGGCTGGGCGATTTTGCAAAAAAAAAAAAATCTCGATTATTTTAAAATTATAACCGATTGTCGATTACGATTTAGATTTTTTTTGTTCTTGTATAATGCAATTGAAATAAGACTCAAATTTCTTTTTTTTGTGTTGTAATTTAAAAGAAAATAGTAACACCACCACCTATAATTATCTTTTCAAGGGACTCAAACTTTATAACAATAACAATATCACAATAATTAAAACAAAATAGAAATCTGAATTATCTACATCCTTTATAAGAATAGCTCTTATTTTAAATATTGTGCAGCAGAACCACCTTACATTAGAAAAAGAACTTCAAAAAGTTCTTTACAGGTTTCTTAAAAAGAACACGAGCCTGTGCTGTGCTGTTTCCACCACTGAGTGAGTCTGTATCAGTATCTACACTGGGGGGTGGGGGTGGCGGTGGCATTAAGTAATCGCTCAGCTTTGATTTTGTCCTCTTGCGATTGGGGGGGTGGATGGAGGGGGCACGTTCTGCTTCTAACTATATGGACTACAAATCCCATGCTCTCACGGACTGTCACGTGTCTGTCGCTTGTCCCGGTCAGCCAATCCTGATCGCGCTCACCGGCTCCGGAGTTTTGATTCAGTTCGGCTGTTTTTGATTCGGTGAATCTTATTTGAACTCTGTTTGTGTCTCGTTTTGCCGATTGTGTTTGCGCTCCTGATTACTGAATCGAACCGTTACCGTGTATAATCCTTGTTGTCTTCTGTTTACTGTTTAGTTTATCCGCTGGTTTTTGACTCTACCTGATTTTGTACACTGTTTTCGCCCTTTTTATATTAAACTTTCCCTGATTTATATTCCGCGAGCGTCTGGTCAGTTTCTGCCTCGTGACATGTTGGTATTTTAATGAAAATATAAAGTATGTAAACAATCGCGATTGTCACATTTCTAACATCGGGTTCATGCGAATTAACCGAATTAATCGTGAAAATCGCCCAGCCCTATTTCTTAGTACCTCTTCTTTTTACGTGCACACGGCGGATTCAAACAGGGATCAGTATCACATACAGAGTCACGCACTGATATCCACTATACCCAGCCAGCAGAGGCTATTACATCTACATTTACATTTTCAGCATTTAGCAGACGCGCTTTTTTTTTTTATCCAAAGCGACTTACAGTACTGTGACAGTATATTGTCTAAGCAATTGAGGGTTAAGGGCCTTGCTCAAGGGCCCAACAGTGGAAACCTGGCAGTGGTGGGGCTTGACCACTAGGCCACAACTGATGAGGAATGACAAGTGCCTCTGCAGACGCCTAACCGGCCAATAGCAATCTGTCTTTTGACAAACTATACGAAAGGTGCTGCAAGAGTTCTATTCTGCAGTGCATATGAAGTAAACAACTTAAACATTCTCGATTCCTATTTGTTTAAAATAACAGGGATGCACAGGTGGCTTTGGAGTCCAATACACTAGTCCACCTGCATTTCCCCTAATGTAGTTGGATCCATTGTCCAAGTTAAATTCTTGCTCCTACTGCTGCAGAGAAGGGCTGTACATCGGAAGCACAGCAAACCACACTGGCACTTGCATTCACACATAGATGCATGCATTTCCTAATGCTATAAATGACCTACACTGAGGTTAACCATGTCAATATGACCACAGTAGAAATGCAGGAAGTATAACACTTAGCTGCTGGTTGTGATTAACAGTAAACGAACAGGCTTTAATAAGGACTATATAAAATCAGAAATCATTTGTTATGAAATGAGTATGTGTTTCCCATGCTTACACGTGTCTTTCCTTGCAGAACCCACATATCCAGACCTGTCGCACCCAGCGTTCTTTTTCTACAAGGCCTGTGATGCATTAGGTGTCAGAGGAAAAGATGACAACATTGACACACAGAAAAATAACAACCCATGATTCATGCTGTCCTCTTTTTTAATTATTAGATTTTTTTTGATTATTAGAAATAATTCAGCGCTGAGGTCAGACCACTCGAGCAGGATGACTTTATCGGGAGGGACGTGCATTATGACAAATCCGGTGTTCAGTCTGGAATTTTTGGAGGGTTTTAAATAATGAGTGTTTGTTAAGCCTGCTTCTGTCATCATTTGATATTTATTTATTACCCTATGGTCATGGTCATGATGCTTGGATAATAGAGAAAAAATGTGACCTGAGTGGTTGTTTATTTGTGTATACAAACAAGCCAGTCTATCTCACTAATGATGAGTCTGGCTCAGCAATACGAGATCTGAACAAAGTGACTGCTGATTGATTTCCCCCTAAATGGCTATTATATGACAAGCAATTATACATTACTAATGAGACAGACAGACAGACAACTTCAAAACAGTGGGAGCCACCAGCCGAAACAGGAGGGCGAAGGATGCAAGACAAGCGATCTTAAAAGCAAGCAACAAAGCAGTAAACCAATGTTTGATCCTGTGTCTTATCATCCTGCCGACCTGCTTGACGGATGCACTCACAGATGTCACAGACCTTGAAGAAAACGAGCCTTTGCTGTGAAATTAAATATGTCATTTAACATTTTTTATTTGCGTAGTATTCCATTTCCCTTATGTTTACTGATTAATTCGCACCATGAGGCGGTCCTAGTGTAACCGAGCGATCAAGAGCATAATACTTTACTGGATTGTTCTTTTGAGCACAGACTACACAGAGATGATCATGTGTGTAGAGAAGCACACTTTTTCCATTCCCCAAAGGGAAAAAATGCACACAATATGTAAATACATACATCAAACATTGTCAGAATACTACACCACAGAAAAGTCTGTTACAATAGCAATCCTATGGCAATTCAGTTAGGAATCGGTTAGTCAAAAAGTCTGAAACAGCTAAAAACACTACTTAGGTAACTAAGTTTGGAAAAGTGATTCCTCTAGGTTTACTTATTTCAACTGTTAAGGTAGGCTATGCTGTGTATTGTAGCTTTCATATATATATATATATATATATATATATATATATATATATATATATATATATATATATACAGTGTATCACAAAAGTGAGTACACCCCTCACATTTCTGCAGATATTTAAGTATATCTTTTCATGGGACAACACTGACAAAATGACACTTTGACACAATGAAAAGTAGTCTGTGTGCAGCTTATATAACAGTGTAAATTTATTCTTCCCTCAAAATAACTCAAAATACAGCCATTAATGTCTAAACCATCGGCAACAAAAGTGAGTACACCCCTAAGAGACTACACCCCTAAATGTCCAAATTGAGCACTGCTTGTCATTTTCCCTCCAAAATGTCATGTGACTCGTTAGTGTTACTAGGTCTCAGGTGTGCATAGGGAGCAGGTGTGTTCAATTTAGTAGTACAGCTCTCACACTCTCTCATACTGGTCACTGAAAGTTCCAACATGGCACCTCATGGCAAAGAACTCTCTGAGGATCTTAAAAGACGAATTGTTGCGCTACATGAAGATGGCCAAGGCTACAAGAAGATTGCCAACACCCTGAAACTGAGCTGCAGCACAGTGGCCAAGATCATCCAGCGTTTTAAAAGAGCAGGGTCCACTCAGAACAGACCTCGCGTTGGTCGTCCAAAGAAGCTGAGTGCACGTGCTCAGCGTCACATCCAGCTGCTGTCTTTGAAAGATAGGCGCAGGAGTGCTGTCAGCAATGCTGCAGAGATTGAAAAGGTGGGGGGTCAGCCTGTCAGTGCTCAGACCATACGCCGCACACTACATCAAATTGGTCTGCATGGCTGTCACCCCAGAAGGAAGCCTCTTCTGAAGTCTCTACACAAGAAAGCTCGCAAACAGTTTGCTGAAGACATGTCAACAAAGGACATGGATTACTGGAACCATGTCCTATGGTCTGATGAGACCAAGATTAATTTGTTTGGTTCAGATGGTCTCAAGCATGTGTGGCGGCAATCAGGTGAGGAATACAAAGATAAGTGTGTCATGCCTACAGTCAAGCATGGTGGTGGGAATGCCATGGTCTGGGGCTGCATGAGTGCAGCAGGTGTTGGGGAGTTACATTTCATTGAGGGACACATGAACTCCAATATGTACTGTGAAATACTGAGCAGAGCATGATCGCCACCCTCCGGAAACTGGGTCGCAGGGCAGTGTTCCAGCATGATAATGACCCCAAACACACCTCTAATACGACCACTGCTTTATTGAAGAGGCTGAGGGTAAAGGTGATGGACTGGCCAAGCATGTTTCCAGACCTAAACCCAATAGAACATCTTTGGGGCATCCTCAAGCGGAAGGTGGAGGAACGCAAAGTCTCGAATATCCGCCGGCTCCGTGATGTCGTCATGGAGGAGTGGAAAAGCATTCCAGTGGCAACCTGTGAAGCTCTGGTAAACTCCATGCCCAGGAGAGTTAAGGCAGTTCTGGGAAATAATGGTGGCCACACAAAATATTGACACTTCAGGAACTTTCACTAAGGGGTGTACTCACTTTTGTTGCCGGTGGTTTAGACATTAATGGCTGTATATTGAGTTATTTTGAGGGAAGAATAAATTTACACTGTTATATAAGCTGCACACAGACTACTTTTCATTGTGTCAAAGTGTCATTTTGTCAGTGTTGTCCCATGAAAAGATATACTTAAATATCTGCAAAAATGTGAGGGGTGTACTCACTTTTGTGATACACTGTATATATATACAGTGTATCACAAAAGTGAGTACACCCCTCACATTTCTGCAAATATTTCATTATATCTTTTCATGGGACAACACTATAGACATGAAACTTGGATATAAGTTAGAGTAGTCAGTGTACAGCTTGTATAGCAGTGTAGATTTACTGTCTTCTGAAAATAACTCAACACACAGCCATTAATGTCTAAATAGCTGGCAACATAAGTGAGTACACCCCACAGTGAACATGTCCAAATTGTGCCCAAAGTGTCAATATTTTGTGTGACCACCATTATTATCCAGCACTGCCTTAACCCTCCTGGGCATGGAATTCACCAGAGCTGCACAGGTTGCTACTGGAATCCTCTTCCACTCCTCCATGATGACATCACGGAGCTGGTGGATGTTAGACACCTTGAACTCCTCCACCTTCCACTTGAGGATGTGCCACAGGTGCTCAATTGGGTTTAGTCCATCACCTTTAGCTTCAGCTTCCTCAGCAAGGCAGTTGTCATCTTGGAGGTTGTGTTTGGGGTCGTTATCCTGTTGGAAAACTGCCATGAGGCCCAGTTTTCAAAGGGAGAGGATCATGCTCTGTTTCGGAATGTCACAGTACATGTTGGAATTCATGTTTCCCTCAATGAACTTCAGCTCCCCAGTGCCAGCAACACTCATGCAGCCCAAGACCATGATACTACCACCACCATGCTTGACTGTAGGCAAGATACAGTTGTCTTGGTACTTCTCACCAGGGCGCCGCCACACATGCTGGACACCATCTGAGCCAAACAAGTTTATCTTGGTCTCGTCAGACCACAGGGCATTCCAGTAATCCATGTTCTTGGACTGCTTGTTTTCAGCAAACTGTTTGCTGGCTTTCTTGTGCGTCAGCTTCCTTCTGGGATGACGACCATGCAGACCGAGTTGATGCAGTGTGCGGCGTGTGGTCTGAGCACTGACAGGCTGACCTCCCACGTCTTCAACCTCTGCAGCAATGCTGGCAGCACTCATGTGTCTATTTTTTAAAGCCAACCTCTGGATATGACGCCGAATACGTGGACTCAACTTCTTTGGTCGACCCTGGCGAAGCCTGTTCCAAGTGGAACCTGTCCTGGAAAACCGCTGTATGACCTTGGCCACCGTGCTGTAGCTCAGTTTCAGGGTGTTAGCAATCTTCTTATAGCCCAGGCCATCTTTGTGGAGAGCAACAATTCTATTTCTCACATCCTCGGAGAGTTCTTTGCCATGAGGTGCCATGTTGAATATCCAGTGGCCAGTATGAGAGAATTGTACCCAAAACACCAAATTTAACAGCCCTGCTCCCCATTTACACCTGGGACCTTGACACATGACACCAGGGAGGGACAACGACACATTTGGGCACAATTTGGACATGTTCACTGTGGGGTGTACTCACTTATGTTGCCAGCTATTTAGACATTAATGGCTGTGTGTTGAGTTATTTTCAGAAGACAGTAAATCTACACTGCTATACAAGCTGTACACTGACTACTCTAAGTTATATCCAAGTTTCATGTCTATAGTGTTGTCCCATGAAAAGATATAATGAAATATTTGCAGAAATGTGAGGGGTGTACTCACTTTTGTGATACACTGTATATATATATACATACAGGGGTTGGACAAAATAACTGAAACACCTGGTTTTAGACCACAATAATTTATTAGTATGGTGTAGGGCCTCCTTTTGCGGCCAATACAGCGTCAATTCGTCTTGGAAATGACATATACAAGTCCTGCACAGTGGTCAGAGGGATTTTAAGCCATTCTTCTTGCAGGATAGTGGCCAGGTCACTACGTGATGCTGGTGGAGGAAAACGTTTCCTGACTCGCTTCTCCAAAACACCCCAAAGTGGCTCAATAATATTTAGATCTGGTGACTGTGCAGGCCATGGGAGATGTTCAACTTCACTTTCATGTTCATCAAACCAATCTTTCACCAGTCTTGCTGTGTGTATTGGTGCATTGTCATCCTGATACACGGCACCGCCATTGGATGCACATGGTCCTCCAGAATGGTTCGGTAGTCCTTGGCAGTGACGCGCCCATCTAGCACAAGTATTGGGCCAAGGGAATGCCATGATATGGCAGCCCAAACCATCACTGATCCACCCCCATGCTTCACTCTGGGCATGCAACAGTCTGGGTGGTACGCTTCTTTGGGGCTTCTCCACACCGTAACTCTCCCGGATGTGGGGAAAACAGTAAAGGTGGACTCATCAGAGAACAATACATGTTTCACATTGTCCACAGCCCAAGATTTGCGCTTCTTGCACCATTGAAACCGACGTTTGGCATTGGCACGAGTGACCAAAGGTTTGGCTATAGCAGCCCGGCCGTGTATATTGACCCTGTGGAGCTCCCGACGGACAGTTCTGGTGGAAACAGGAGAGTTGAGGTGCACATTTAATTCTGCCGTGATTTGGGCAGCCGTGGTTTTATGTTTTTTGGATACAATCCGGGTTAGCACCCGAACATCCCTTTCAGACAGCTTCCTCTTGCGTCCACAGTTAATCCTGTTGGATGTGGTTTGTCCTTCTTGGTGGTATGCTGACATTACCCTGGATACCGTGGCTCTTGATACATCACAAAGACTTGCTGTCTTGGTCACAGATGCGCCAGCAAGACGTGCACCAACAATTTGTCCTCTTTTGAACTCTGGTATGTCACCCATAATGTTGTGTGCATTGCAATATTTTGAGCAAAACTGTGCTCTTACCCTGCTAATTGAACCTTCACACTCTGCTCTTACTGGTGCAATGTGCAATTAATGAAGATTGGCCACCAGACTGGTCCAATTTAGCCATGAAACCTCCCACACTAAAATGACAGGTGTTTCAGTTATTTTGTCCAGCCCCTGTATATATACTGTATATTGTTTTGCAATTCCCCCCCAATTTTCTCCCTAATCTAGTCGTATCCAATCACCCTGATTGCATTACGCTTCCTCTGTACCGATACTTCCCTCCACTGCTGACTGAGGAGCGCCGCAACTGAGTACTGTGTAGTACCGACTACACCGACAATCATCTTTTTTGCATCTTTTGGATCAGCCTTGTGTACGGAGAGCCACACCCTGATCAGCGTTATTCCTCGACTCTGCCCAGGCGCCATTAATCAGCCAGCAGAGGTCGTAATTGCACCAGTTATGAGGAACCCTGGTCCGGCTTACCCACCCTGTGTGAACAACGGGCAATCGTTGATGCGTTCGAAATCTCAGCTCTGGTGTACTAGCGTATTTTTCCACTGCGCCACCTGAGCTGCTTGTAGCTTTCATTTATACTATCATTCAATTTTAAAGTGTTATTTAATAACTGCTGTGAAATGTGGCACTTTTCTTTAAAAATAAGGTCTGTGAAGTTCAAATGTGCAAATTTTTCCTTGAATTTAGTACAGCCCTAACAATAGTAAAATGAGATGTGAACAATTAAGGCGTGGCAATGTTTTAAAGCTAGTAGAGTGAGTGCTGCAAAGCAAGAACATGGGTCATTTACCTAATTACAGTTAAACAAGCAGTAATATTGATTTTAAATATGTATTGAGTTTAGCATCCATTCTTTTTGGCATATTTTGATAAGTGGCTTAAGTTATCAAGTGCCATAAAAATAGTTAAAATTACTTTAAAACAGAACTCAAGTAGAACAGTTTCTATTAGAGGAAAAGCAGTAACATTATGGTTTTTTTTAACAATTGTGTACGGGATGAATGAAGTATCTATCTGTCTATCTATCTATCTATCTATCTATCTATCTATCTATCTATCTATCTATCTATCTATCTATCTATCTATCTATCTATCTACAGTGTATCACAAAAGTGAGTACACCCCTCACATTTCTGCAAATATTTCATTATATCTTTTCATGGGACAACACTATAGACATGAAACTTGGATATAACTTAGAGTAGTCAGTGTACAGCTTGTATAGCAGTGTAGATTTACTGTCTTCTGAAAATAACTCAACACACAGCCATTAATGTCTAAATAGCTGGCAACATAAGTGAGTACACCCCACAGTGAACATGTCCAAATTGTGCCCAAATGTGTCGTTGTCCCTCCCTGGTGTCATGTGTCAAGGTCCCAGGTGTAAATGGGGAGTAGGGCTGTTAAATTTGGTGTTTTGGGTACAATTCTCTCATACTGGCCACTGGATATTCAACATGGCACCTCATGGCAAAGAACTCTCTGAGGATGTGAGAAATAGAATTGTTGCTCTCCACAAAGATGGCCTGGGCTATAAGAAGATTGCTAACACCCTGAAACTGAGCTACAGCATGGTGGCCAAGGTCATACAGCGGTTTTCCAGGACAGGTTCCACTCGGAACAGGCTTCGCCAGGGTCGACCAAAGAAGTTGAGTCCACGTGTTCGGCGTCATATCCAGAGGTTGGCTTTAAAAAATAGACACATGAGTGCTGCCAGCATTGCTGCAGAGGTTGAAGACGTGGGAGGTCAGCCTGTCAGTGCTCAGACCATACACCGCACACTGCATCAACTCGGTCTGCATGGTCGTCATCCCAGAAGGAAGCTGACGCACAAGAAAGCCCGCAAACAGTTTGCTGAAGACAAGCAGTCCAAGAACATGGATTACTGGAATGCCCTGTGGTCTGACGAGACCAAGATAAACTTGTTTGGCTCAGATGGTGTCCAGCATGTGTGGCGGCGCCCTGGTGAGAAGTACCAAGAAAACTGTATCTTGCCTACAGTCAAGCATGGTGGTGGTAGCATCATGGTCTTGGGCTGCATGAGTGTTGCTGGCACTGGGGAGCTGCAGTTCATTGAGGGAAACATGAATTCCAACATGTACTGTGACATTCTGAAACAGAGCATGATCACCTCCCTTCGAAAACTGGGCCTCATGGCAGTTTTCCAACAGGATAACGACCCCAAACACAACCTCCAAGATGACAACTGCCTTGCTGAGGAAGCTGAAGGTAAAAGTGATGGACTAAACCCAATTGAGCACCTGTGGCGCATTTTCAAGTGGAAGGTGGAGGAGTTCAAGGTGTCTAACATCCACCAGCTCCGTGATGTCATCATGGAGGAGTGGAAGAGGATTCCAGTAGCAACCTGTGCAGCTCTGGTAAATTCCATGCCCAGGAGGGTTAAGGCAGTGCTGGATAATAATGGTGGTCACACAAAATATTGACACTTTGGGCACAATTTGGACATGTTCACTGTGGGGTGTACTCACTTATGTTGCCAGCCATTTAGACATTAATGGCTGTGTGTTGAGTTATTTTCAGAAGACAGTAAATCTACACTGCTATACAAGCTGTACACTGACTACTCTAAGTTATATCCAAGTTTTATGTCTATAGTGTTGTCCCATGAAAAGATATAATAAAATATTTGCAGAAATGTGAGGGGTGTACTCACTTTTGTGATACACTGTATCTATCTATCTATCTATCTATCTATCTATCTATCTATCTATCTATCTATCTATCTATCTATCGATCGATCGATCGATCGATCGATCGATCGATAGATAGACGGTATCTACACGTAGTACACGTACTGAATGCAGCAGATATGAGCAGCATTAAGACCTGTCTGACTGTGTTAAAGGCCAAATCGTTATGAGCAGATGACTGGGTACTTTGGACTGCTCCTTATTTACAAAGTACAAATGTCCTTAAATGTACTTGCTTAATCAGAATCAGAATCAGAATCAGAATACTTTATTGATCCCCGAGGGGAAATTTCAGATGTTACAGTTGCTCAGATTGTATATATGTATTAAGAATATTAAAAGGTAAGAATATATTAAAAAGTAAAGTAAAGTAAAAATGCTCTTAAAATAAAGTGGCAAAACGCTCTTAAAATACACTTAAAACGCTCTTAAAATAAAGTGGCAGATGCAGTGGTGACATATATTGCACTATTTATGATACAACTATCATATTGCACGTATTGTAAGGTCTATTACTTAAGTGAGGAGTTGTAAAGTTTGATGGCCACAGGTAGGAATGACCTCCTGTGGCGCTCCGTGGTGCTTTTGGGTGGAATGAGTCTTTGACTGAACGTGCTTCTGCGTCTTTCCAGTGTGTTGTACAGCGGGTGAGAGGTATTGTCCATAATGGACTTCAGCTTAGACAGCATCCTCCTCTCTGACACTGTCGTCAGCGAGTCCAGCTCCACACCCACCACATCACTGGCCTTACGGATCAGTTTGTTCAGTCTGTTGGCATCTGCCACCTTCAGCCTGCTGCCCCAGCATGCAACTGCATAAAGGATAGCACTCGCCACCACAGACTCATAAAAGATCTTTAGCATAGTCCTGCAGATGTTGAAAGACCTTAGCCGTCTTAAAAAGTAGAGACGACTTTGGCCCTTCCTGTAGAGGGTTTCCGTGTTTTTACTCCAGTCCAGTTTATTGTCTATGTACACTCCCAGGTATTTGTAGTCCTCAACAGTGTCCACACTGACCCCATTGATGGACACAGGGGTCACCGGTGCCTTTTTTCTTCTCATGTCCACAACCAGCTCTTTTGTCTTTGTCACATTAAGCTGTAGATGGTTCAGCTCGCACCATGTGACAAAGTCCTTCACCGTAGCCCTGTACTCGTCCTCATCACCCTTGCTGATACATCCAACTATCGCTGAGTCATCAGAAAATTTCTGAAGGTGGCAGGTCTCAGTCCGATAGCTGAAGTCCGTGGTGTAGAGGGTGAAGAGGAAGGGAGAGAGAACAGTTCCCTGTGGTGTTCCGGTGTTGCTGATCACTCTGTCCGACACACCGTGCTGCAGGCGCACGTACTGAGGTCTGCCGGTCAGGTAGTCTGTAATCCAGGACACGAGGGGGGTGTCCACCTGCATCGCTGTCAGCTTCTCACCCAGAAGAGCCGGATGAATTGTGTTGAATGCACTGGAGAAGTCAAAAAACATGATCCTCACCGTGCTGGCTGGCTTGTCCAGGTGAGTATAGACTCGGTCAAGCAGGTAGATGATGGCGTCCTCAACTCCCAGACGTGGCAGGTAGGCGAACTGGAGTGGGTCTAGAAGTGGCTGGACTATGGGTCGGAGCTGGTCCAGGACTAGCCTCTCCATGGTCTTCATGATGTGGGACGTCAGTGCTACTGGTCTGTAGTCCTTGACGTCACTAGGGCGCGGCGTCTTCGGAATAGGAACGATGCAGGACGTTTTCCACAACACGGGGACACGCTGGAGACTCAGGCTCATGTTGAAGACATACTGCAGGACTCCACACAGCTGGGTGGCGCAGGCTTTAAGGACCCTGGGGGGGACCCCATCGGGGCCAGCAGCCTTGTTTGTGTGGAGTCTATTAAGCTGTCTCCTCACCTGGTCAGCAGTGATGTACACAGTAGGGGAGATTTGTGATAGGGGGTTGGAGGTGTGAGCTGGGCTATCACAGTATTAATGTGATAATGTACAGTATTAATGTACAGTGTATCACAAAAGTGAGTACACCCCTCACATTTCTGCAAATATTTTATTATATCTTTTCATGGGACAACACTATAGACATGAAACTTGGATATAACTTAGAGTAGTCAGTGTACAACTTGTATAGCAGTGTAGATTTACTGTCTTCTGAAAATAACTCAACACACAGCCATTAATGTCTAAATAGCTGGCAACATAAGTGAGTACACCCCACAGTGAACATGTCCAAATTGTGCCCAAAGTGTCAATATTTTGTGTGACCACCATTATTATCCAGCACTGCCTTAACCCTCCTGGGCATGGAATTCACCAGAGCTGCACAGGTTGCTACTGGAATCCTCTTCCACTCCTCCATGATGACATCACGGAGCTGGTGGATGTTAGACACCTTGAACTCCTCCACCTTCCACTTGAGGATGCGCCACAGGTGCTCAATTGGGTTTAGTCCATCACCTTTACCTTCAGCTTCCTCAGCAAGGCAGTTGTCATCTTGGAGGTTGTGTTTGGGGTCGTTATCCTGTTGGAAAACTGCCATGAGGCCCAGTTTTCGAAGGGAGGGGATCATGCTCTGTTTCAGAATGTCACAGTACATGTTGGAATTCATGTTTCCCTCAATGAACTGCAGCTCCCCAGTGCCAGCAACACTCATGCAGCCCAAGACCATGATGCTACCACCACCATGCTTGACTGTAGGCAAGATACAGTTGTCTTGGTACTTCTCACCAGGGCGCCGCCACACATGCTGGACACCATCTGAGCCAAACAAGTTTGTCTTGGTCTCGTCAGACCACAGGGCATTCCAGTAATCCATGTTCTTGGACTGCTTGTCTTCAGCAAACCGTTTGCTGGCTTTCTTGTGCGTCAGCTTCCTTCTGGGATGATGACCATGCAGACCGAGTTGATGCACTGTGCTGCGTATGGTCTGAGCACTGACAGGCTGACCTCCCACGTCTTCAACCTCTGCAGAAATGCTGGCAGCACTCATGTGTCTATTTTTTAAAGCCAACCTCTGGATATGACGCCGAACACGTGGACTCAACTTCTTTGGTCGACCCTGGCGAAGCCTGTTCCGAGTGGAACCTGTCCTGGAAAACCGCTGTATGACCTTGGCCACCATGCTGTAGCTCAGTTTCAGGGTGTTAGCAATCTTCTTATAGCCCAGGCCATCTTTGTGGAGAGCAACAATTCTATTTCTCACATCCTCAGAGTGTTCTTTGCCATGAGGTGCCATGTTGAATATCCAGTGGCCAGTATGAGAGAATTGTACCCAAAACACCAAATTTAACAGCCCTGCTCCCCATTTACACCTGGGACCTTGACACATGACACCAGGGAGGGACAACGACACATTTGGGCACAATTTGGACATGTTCACTGTGGGGTGTACTCACTTATGTTGCCAGCCATTTAGACATTAATGGCTGTGTGTTGAGTTATTTTCAGAAGACAGTAAATCTACACTGCTGTACAAGCTGTACACTGACTACTCTAAGTTATATCCAAGTTTCATGTCTATAGTGTTGTCCCATGAAAAGATATAATAAAATATTTGCAGAAATGTGAGGGGTGTACTCACTTTTGTGATACACTGTATGTGTACTTTGTAAAAATACACCAACTGGTGTGACCATAAGCAGCTCAACTCTATGCAGATAGTGGCAACTCTAGACAGTAATTAAACCCAGTTAAACTTTTTGTCCTGTGACCCCCCCCCCCCCCCCCCCCCTTTTCCCAACCCACTGATTTGATAGCATACAGTCACAGCTAACCTTCCTAAAGCATTAACCACACTATAGAACAGAAAGCAGAAGCTGAGATGCAACAATTATAGGACTTTATTTTTAACAGCAAGAAGTGCAATGCAAAAAATAATATTAAAAAAAGCAAAATATATTGCATCTTTTGCAAATGTACCCCTTAATTTGGACTGGTTTTAAGTCTGCATAGTGGATGTTCCATTTTATTTTTGACTTGGCACATTAAGCTGTATCTTATATATTCTTTTTGATTGCATTGACCCTTTGTTATATGAAGGGCCATACCTGATGAGCTCATGAAGAAACAGACCCACTTGTAGATGGCTCCTGAACTTTTAATTGGCTTTTTCTGGAGCCACTGTTCCATCTTTTATTCTTAGCTATCTAACTACTTTTTTTTTTGGTCCATTTCTTTACTTTGGAGGAGGGCGGCACGGTGGCACAGTGGGTAACACTGTCGCCTTCTGGGTTTGATCCCCAGGTGGGGCGGTCTGGGTCCTTTCTGTGTGGAGTTTGTATGTTCTTCCCATGTCTGTGTGGGTTTTCTCCGGGAGCTCTGGTTTCCTCCCACAGTCCAAAGACATGCAAGTGAGGAGAATTGGAGATACTAAATTGTCCATGAGTGTGTTTGACGTTAAACTTGTGAACTGATGAATCTTGTGCAAGGAGTAACTACCTGTTCTGTTATTAATGCAACCAAAATGTGTGGTTTTAATAAAGTTTTAATAAATAAACAAATAAATACTTTAAAGGAACAGTAAGGAAACACTATCAATTGTGCAACTGTAGTCTATAATCTCCCATTTTCTCCCAATTTAGTGTAGTCAGTTTGTCTTCCGCTGCTGGGGATCCCCGATTTTTTGCAGTTGAGGAGTGTATACTGCGCACAGCCTTTAACGGAACCCTTTTCCACCCATGCACTCTGCACAGCGCCTCTATCTGCCAATCAGGGTCCTCACACAGCGTTTAAAGACCCCGCCCACATATTCTGTCCATCCCTCCCTGCAGGCACTGACAATTATGCCCGCTAGATGGCGCCCAGCCGACCGGTGACAACGCCGAGTTTTGAACCGAGGAATTCAGAATCTTGGCGCTGGTGTGCTAGTGGAATATCCCGCTGCGCCACCTGAGCGCCCTAATAATTTGTAAAACAATAGATTTAAATTTTTTTTTTTTTTTTTGGATTTTTTTTTTTTTTTTTTGGATTACTAATCCAGTACCTGTACCTTCAGTACATTTACATTTGTGGCATTTAGCAGACACTTTTATCCAAAGCGACTTACACTGAATACAGTTCAAGCAATTCAAGCAATTGAGGGTTAAGGGCCTTGCTTAGGGGCCCAACAGTGACAACTTGGTGATGGTGTGGCTTGAACCGGCAACCTTACGATTACTAGTCCAGTACCTTAACCACTAAGCTACCACTGCCGCCTAAATGTTTTAAAAAGTCATCCTGCGACCCCTCCTATTTTTTGTGACCTATGAAGAGATAACACACCCCAGTTTAAGATCCGCTGCCCTAGACCACACTACCTTATGCACCATCGTGACACCTATTATGATAAATATCAGGTTAAAAATGTCTTAAAGTATGACCTTTTTGCCCAATTTTTCAGATTTCCCAGCATCAGACTGTTGAAGTGCAAACCTGTACAGCAGAGTCACTGTACAGAAAACTGAAGTGGTATTATGTAATTACTCAGCTATTCATGAGTTGATGGAAATGTCTTCGAGCTGTGAATGCACATAATTAGAATAGAATCTTTATTGTCACTATACACAGTACAATGAAATTTCGAATTGTGTAGGAATAGATGGATATACCATTGCTTTAGAGACTGTCAGCTCTGTTTAATTCATCCTCCCTTACTCAGTCTCTCACATACTCAATCTTTCTGTCAACAGGAGGCTGGACTCCTCTGAACGGCCATTGCAGATGGTGTACGACTACCTGACCACTATGGGCTACGAAGATCCTGTGCGTGTGCAGCAAGAAGCTGCCAACTCGGACCTCAGCTGCATGATTCGCTTCTACAGCGGTGAGTCCCTGACATTAATTCAAGTTTCATCTTGATTGGTTTCTGAAATAACTGTTATTTCTGGTGATGTTCAGCAACTGCAGATGTGCAAAATGTTTCCCTTTGGTTTTCAGAAAAAAAAAACACTGTCCAAGTGTGTTTGTGTGGTGGGAAGGGGGGGGGGTCACGTTCCGTAAAGATCTCAATGTACTTTTCTGCATTAATGCTGCCATCACAGAAGTGTATATTACCTTTGCCAAGGGCACTGACACCGCCCCATACCATGACAGACCCTTTTGGACATGTTGCTGATAACAGTCTGGATGGTCCTTTTTTGTCTTTGATCCATTCTTTCCAAAAAAGACCTGGAATGCTGATTCATCTGACCACAATAAACATTTCGACTGTGTGATGGTCCATCCTAGATGCCTCAGAGCCCAGAGAAGTCGACGGCGCTTCTGGACATGGTTAACATAAGGCTTCTTTTTTGCACAGTAGTTTGCAAAGTTTTAAGTGGCATTTGTGCATGTAATTCTGTATTGTAGTGCTTGACAAAGGTTTTCCAAAGTAATCCCTCACCCATGTGGTTATATCAGCTATTGATGAGTGACAGTTCTTGATGCAGTGCTGTCTGAGGGATCGAAGATCACAGGCGTTTAGCTTAAGCTTACACCCTTGGCCTTTACGCACTGAAATTCCTCCTGATTCCTTGAATCCTTTAATGATATTATGCACTGTAGAGGGAGAAATATGCAAATCCCTTCCAATCTTTCTTTGAGGTTCATTGTTTTTAAACATTTCAATCATTTTCTCACGCATTTGTTGACAAACAGGAGGCCATTTTTACAATCACCTGTTGACATCACCTGTTTGGAATCACATCATTACTAGCCCTTAATTTCAAGCCCTCAACTTTTTTTGGAATGTGTTGCAGGCCTGAAATGCAGGAATGGATGTTTCTTAATAAATGAAATAAAGTTGAGCAGACAAAACATGAAATATCTTGGGTTCAAACTGTCTGCAATCAAATAAAATTCAAAGTAAATGTAAGAAACTCATCCCATAAAGACCCTACTGGATTGTAATCTTCATAGAAACAGTTTGGGATGTTTGGGCTGTGGCACTCGAACAATAATTTATTGATTCTGCTTTGGCAGAACCTCATGTGTGGGGCTATTAGTTGTCAGACTACAAAATCTTTGTGGTCAGTTGTGGGCACTAGGCAAAGTGGGCAGGTCAGTTAGTGTGGACTTCGTATGTCAAAGGTGATATAGTGGAGTACAGCCTGCATGACACCCTGATGGATAGTGATGGATGCTAGATGAATGATCAGCATGTTCTTCACTTGTACTCTGCAGCCTCTTGGGGAAGGTGGGCACATCGTATTGAAGTGATGCTTTCTGTCCTTGGGCTCACACACACACACACACACAGACACACTCACACTCTAATAGTGTGTGGTGCTAAGTGAGTCTAATGATCCTCTTGAAGCATTGATAGGCTTTGCTTTGATTGGAAAGGGGGCACCTGATGTTCTGTGATATAGCTTCCATTAATAACTAGACTGATGGATTGTGTATGTGTGTAGTGCTGAGTCAGTGTTACATTAAGAAGATACGATTGTCACTGCATCGACCAGACACAAACACACTTTGCTTTCCTCTCCTGTTTGTGCTGGACTTCCTTTTCACATAGTCATCTAGAAAAGGAATAAATTGTAAACGTATGCATTCAGCGTCAGGGTAACTGTTTAGTAAAGGCTCTTTCATTCACCGGCATGTTTGTGTCCTTGTGTAGAAAGCCGGGTCCATAAAGACTTAGTTTGACAAGTTTAGTGTGGAGGAGCTCCTGCACAGAGCCCTGTCCTCAACCCCACTGAACACCTCGGAGATAAATTGGATTGTCACTTGCAAGCCAAGCCTTCTCGTGCCACCAGTGCCTGACCTGGAGTCAAGGTTATTATAGCTGCAAGATAAGGGTGTCCAACAGGATGTCCAACAAGTCAGGTTCTGGAGTACGTTTGGCGGTATAGGGAATTTAAACAGACTTCTTCACTTTTAGCTTGTATTTTTAATTTTCAGTGACACAAGGTCTGTCTGAAACACACAGCGACTTCAGACTCGACTCATGACTCGTAAACAACAAGAGTCCCTAGCCACATGGTCCCTACTGAGTGCCCTTGTGTTTTCTACACACTGATGACTTCATTTGAACATTGTCGCTACCTTTGGATTGAAATCTCACTTGAAATGGTGGAATACCCTACGTAGTGCACTTCAAAGGAACAACTGGGTGAATGGAACGCTCCTACAGAATTGGCGCTAATGGTTGAAAGAGCGCTTTCTGAATCAATCAGACCTTCTGATTTAAATTTTAGTAAGAAATGCTGTTATTTGCGTTTATTCAGTTTGCGTCACACAGATGATTGTCAATGAAACGCTTGATTGGCTTTCTAACGAGTTCATGTTTTACTTCACAACCGGGAAAAGTTTGGAGGTTTTTAATTATAAGCACATTTACACACGGTTATAAATGTAATAGCATCTGGAAGAACATAAGCTAAGGTAAGCAGTGGTTAAGATTTTTTTGCTGTGTTTTGGATTTTGGCCACTGTGCCGTGATTTATCGTGCGCTTTTGTTTTGCAATGAAAACAAAACGTATCAGTTTAAGCTTTTAACTGGTATCTTCTCGTTACGGAAATACAGTCGCTAATCTGTTGTTGTTTTTTTATCTGAACTTACATATTATTTGTTTATTTCTACGCTACATTTCCAATATATGTTTTGTGTAGATTATATTGACACTCACTTGGGAACATCTCTGGTCTGAAAACCTATAGTGAGCTGCCTTGTTGCCTGCTGCCTACCTAGGCAGCTGCCTAAGCAGAGAGGATTCTAATAAGACATCGAACTGATAAGCTAGATTATTTAGACACACTACTTAGACAGTGTGTATGGCGATTATGTCACCGCAGTTTCGCTTACCAAGCTAACACAGTTAGCGGCACAACCTACTAGCATGCCAGCTAACATCTCCCTCTGTGTACCAAAAACGGTCAAATTGTCACTGACGAGATCGAATTAGCAAATAAATGATACTTGTGCACCTTTATACAAATTGAAAATTTGTGCCGCACTGAATGCTGGGATTGCTCTCACTGCTCGGGAAGCATCGGATGCTCCCTCATTATTCAGCCAGTTTATAGTTTCGAAATAAGGCACCTTAGTAGGCAGCATTTTAAGGCATCTCAGAATTTAGACAGCCTTCTTTCTGGGAATGCGCCTTTGTAGAGAGCTCACTAGGTTTTCAGACAGACCCAAAGTGTTCCTATGGACACATTGATAAGAAGTATAAACCGATAGAGTTAAACGTGGTGAGAAACGCAGGCCTGGCGACCCCAGTCCTCCGCTCTGTGGGTGGGGAGGGTCAGTCAGTGCAGCTGTTGCTCCTGGGGAAAAGAGATGAGAGTTCTGGCCTGGCTCCATCTGGCCGAGCTGGTGTTCCTCTGACAGAGGCCCGTCGGAAATAACACTGGCTCTTTGGAAATAAATCATCTCTGGGCCTGGCTGTGGCCATTTAATGAGATATTGATCTTCTCTGAGCCTTAACTTAGGGGGAGAAAATAAGAAAATAAAAGCGAAATCGAGACACTGTGAGTGTGTGTGACTTTGCTAACACGGTAAGTCAAGGGCTCAGAGATCTTAGTCTTAACTAGAATGATGCGCAGAAGAGGGGAAAATGTGGAAGCTGATAACCAGAAAGCATTTATTATCTGTAAAGGGACTCAAAGCACCTCTTTATCTACCACTGGCCTCCTGTCTGGACCTCCAGATAATGAATGCTGCCGTCCACTTCTGGTGTACTAGGGCAGTATGGTTTGTTTTCACACTGAAGAACTTTGTCTCAGATTTGCACTCCTCTGTCACTGTAATTTTATTAACTGGACTTTCAACATTTTGGATCAGGTTCAGCATTGACATCATGCAACCCTTAGGACAATGACTAGCATGGAGTAATTCACATCAGCTCAGTTTATTGTGCAGGGGTCAGTCATACTGATAGTACTTGTTATCGATGTCCGTTATTCTTTCTTTTTGGATCCAGATCACATGATATATCTATGTGTATATTCTTCCAGGCCACACTAATGCGTAATCTCTTGATGCGTGCTCAATAATCCAGGTACACACATCCACAAAGTTGAATCGGTTCATCTGGACACAAGTTTGTTGTAGAGACATGTTTCGTCACTCATCCAAGTGACTTCTTCAGTCTGAGCTGGTGGTGAAAACCTCAACCTTATGCCAAGTTCACACTACACGACTTTCCAAGTCGTCAGGTCGCTGTACAGTTCACACTACATGACTGGATCTCTTGTAATCGGGAGTCTTTCAAGTCGGTGTGGCTTTCACACTACACGACTGATCGGCGATAGGGGGTTTCACACTACACCATCTATCAACTACCAACTGGAATCGCAGGTGAGCTTCTCTGGTCTCCCAAACTACGTTTTGTCACAAAAACATATGTGAGAAGTGACGAGGGGTTTAATGATACCACGTCCAAAAATGCACGTCAACAAGTGGCGAGCGATCAAAGTTTGTGCGCTGATGTGCAGTGTAAAAAATAAATGAATCTGAGTGAACAGCATGGATTTTTCGATAGTAAGTTGGAGGTTAATAAATATTTTTGCTATGCAACATTGGTGTTATGTTATGATAAGGTCAGAAATACTGTAAAACTTGTGTGTGCGTGCTGATGTATTCTGATATAAACTATATTATGCCCCTGTCCAACCTTTTTACAACTTTTCCCCTGCGTTTCCCTTCACCCATATCTTACATATGGCATATGTACAGTGTATCACAAAAGTGAGTACACCCCTCATATTTCTGCAAATATTTCATTATATCTTTTCATGGGACAACACTATAGACATGAAACTTGGATATAACTTAGAGTAGTCAGTGTACAGCTTGTATAGCAGTGTAGATTTACGGTCTTCTGAAAATAACTCAACACACAGCCATTAATGTCTAAATAGCTGGCAACATAAGTGAGTACACCCCACAGTGAACATGTCCAAATTGTGCCCAAATGTGTCGTTGTCCCTCCCTGGTGTCATGTGTCAAGGTCCCAGGTGTAAATGGGGAGCAGGGCTGTTAAATTTGGTGTTTTGGGTACAATTCTCTCATACTGGCCACTGGATATTCAACATGGCACCTCATGGCAAAAAACTCTCTGAGGATGTGAGAAATAGAATTGTTGCTCTCCACAAAGATGGCCTGGGCTATAAGAAGATTGCTAACACCCTGAAACTGAGCTACAGCATGGTGGCCAAGGTCATACAGCGGTTTTCCAGGACAGGTTCCACTCGGAACAGGCTTCGCCAGGGTCGACCAAAGAAGTTGAGTCCACGTGTTCGGCGTCATATCCAGAGGTTGGCTTTAAAAAATAGACACATGAGTGCTGCCAGCATTGCTGCAGAGGTTGAAGACGTGGGAGGTCAGCCTGTCAGTGCTCAGACCATACGCCGCACACTGCATCAACTCGGTCTGCATGGTCGTCATCCCAGAAGGAAGCTGACGCACAAGAAAGCCCGCAAACAGTTTGCTGAAGACAAGCAGTCCAAGAACATGGATTACTGGAATGCCCTGTGGTCTGACGAGACCAAGATAAACTTGTTTGGCTCAGATGGTGTCCAGCATGTGTGGCGGCGCCCTGGTGAGAAGTACCAAGACAACTGTATCTTGCCTACAGTCAAGCATGGTGGTGGTAGCATCATGGTCTTGGGCTGCATGAGTGTTGCTGGCACTGGGGAGCTGCGGTTAATTGAGGGAAACATGAATTCCAACATGTACTGTGACATTCTGAAACAGAGCATGATCCCCTCCCTTCGAAAACTGGGCCTCATGGCAGTTTTCCAACAGGATAACGACCCCAAACACAACCTCCAAGATGACAACTGCCTTGCTAAGGAAGCTGAAGGTAAAGGTGATGGACTAAACCCAATTGAGCACCTGTGGCGCATCCTCAAGTGGAAGGTGGAGGAGTTCAAGGTGTCTAACATCCACCAGCTCCGTGATGTCATCATGGAGGAGTGGAAGAGGATTCCAGTAGCAACCTGTGCAGCTCTGGTGAATTCCATGCCCAGGAGGGTTAAGGCAGTGCTGGATAATAATGGTGGTCACACAAAATATTGACACTTTGGGCACAATTTGGACATGTTCACTGTGGGGTGTACTCACTTATGTTGCCAGCTATTTAGACATTAATGGCTGTGTGTTGAGTTATTTTCAGAAGACAGTAAATCTACACTGCTATACAAGTTGTACACTGACTACTCTAAGTTATATCCAAATTTTATTTCTATAGTGTTGTCCCATGAAAAGATATAATAAAATATTTGCAGAAATGTGAGGGGTGTACTCACTTTTGTGATACACTGTATGTACAGTATGTCACATAGCACTCATTGCCAGTCGGGCAACTCGGATCCAGATATCTGACATGCTAGAAATCTCTCTTTGGTCGCCGAGTGCTCGGTGAGCCGCTCAGATCGAGTTGTTGGGTAGTTCACACGTAGCGATTGAGAGCCGAGTTTTGATCGCCGAGCAAACGCCGAATTGCTCTCGAGCCGGCAAATCTAGCGCCGACCAGTCGGCGAGCGACAATCATGGCAAAAATCATGCATTATATGCAGTTGATTTGCATAACGACTGATCACCGCCCATTATATAACAATGAAACCGGTGATCAGGTCCATATGCAAATCAAAATGACCATTAATTACAATGGCCATGTGTGCCTTTCACATATGATTGGGGTATAGCTCCTATCACGCCGTTGTAAGATGGGGAGAGATGTACTCTCAGCTCCCCCCTCGTTTAAGAGATCGTCGTTCCCGCTTCACATAGATGGCCTCTTTGACTCCGCGTTCCTCCTTGTCAAGGATCTGCACAGCTTCATCATTAAATGAGTGGTCGCTGGCTTGCAGGTGAGTGTAAACCGCAGAATCCAGACCAGAAGAGGTCGATCTTCTATGTTGGGCCATCCGTTTCGCCAGTGGCTGTTTAGTTTCCCCGATGTACAGTTCCCGGCAATCCTCCCGGCACCTAACAGCATACACTACGTTACTCTATTTGTGTCGAGGGACCCGTTCCTTAGGGTGAATTTCTGGCGTAGCTTGTTTTGGGGTTTGAAAGCAACTTTTTGTGTTTGGAGAATGTCCGTCTCAATTGTTCCGCTACTCCCGGATTAACCACTGGTTTGCGCTTAGTGGTCATTGTGATTTGCACATGGACCTGATCACCGGTTTCATTGTTGTTCGATGGGCGGTGATCAGTCGTTATGCAAATCAACTGCATATAAGGTTGGGGTTATTCACCACCAGCTCAGACTGAAGAAGTCACTTGGATGAGTGACGAAACGTGTCTCTACAACAAACTTGTGTCCAGATGAACTGATTTAACATTGTGGACTAATGCGTAATGTTTTATCTTTTTTTTTTTTATCGTATATTGCCACCGTATGTTGCATTTATTTATTTATTTTTTGGACATCATATTTTAAAACCATGACAATAAAAATGACTTTTTCTCTCAATTTAGCATAGTCTATTTGTCTTCCGCTGCTGTGGATCCCTGATTGCGTTCAAGAAGGGTATATTGCTGCTCACGCTCCCTCCGACGCTTCTGCACAGGCGCCTCGGTCTGCTAACCAGGGTCCTTACACAGCGTTTGAAGACCCCACCCACTTAGTCCGGTCATTTCCCCACCCAGCAGACACGGTGGCCAATTTTGTCTGCTGCAGGCACTGCCAATTGTGCCTGCTAGATGCCGCCCAGTTGACCGGTAGCGGAGCCAAGATTCGAACCGAGGAGTTCAGAATCTCGGCACTGGTGTGCAAGCGGAGTATCCCACTGCACCACCTGGGCGCCTATGACTTATAACAGCCTCTACCTTATGAGAAGCCTTTGCATTAGATTTGGGAGCGTGTCTGTAGGAACTTGTGTCCATGCAGTACAAGGAGCATTTCCTTTGGTCTGACTCGCTACAGACGTTCCAATTCCTTCCATGTGTTCAGCAGAACGAGTAACTACCTGTCCTGTCATGAATGTAACCAAAGTGTGTAAAACATGACGTTTAAAAAACAACATTTAAAACCAATAGCATGGTTGCTTGGTTTGGTTATCGGTTAATCAGTTCATCACGAACATCCCACATTTGCACATTTCTTTTGATCTTATTTGTATTATGGTGTGCGAGCCCTGATGGACTCTGTACTGCGGCCAAGTGTGCTGTCAACAGCAGGATCAGGCTTCAAGCCAAGATTACAGGAATTGCCTGTGAGGCTGGTGGGAGTTCAATGAGGAGATCCAGATGTCTGTCAAGTTGTCCAGAGAGTTGAACACGGTGCTCAGTTTGGCTGTATTAACTACACTTACATTTTATTTAGTGCAACCCAAGTAACATGGATTACCTCAAATTTATGGACACCTGAACACGAACTTGTTACTTATGTGCCTATACCAGCCTCCACTTTTCTAGGAACGGCTTTTTCTAGGATTTTGGTATGCGTCTTTTAAGAATGTGCCCCTTCTGTTAAAAATGCATGTATGAGGTCAAATAAAAAGGCCTGGCTTGCAATTATAGATCCAATTTGTCCCAAAAGTGTTTAAGAGGGTTAAGATTGGGTCTCTTTGCAGGTGATTGAAGTTCCTCCCACTGCCAGAAAGTTAAATTATTATTTTTATACACTTTTTAGGTGTATTATACACAGACTAGGCATAACATTATGACCACTGACAGGTGACGTGAATAACGCTGATTATCTCTTCATCACGGCACCTGTTAGTGGGTGGGATATATTAGGCAGCAAGTGAACATTTTATCCTCAAAGTTGATGTGTTAGAAGCAGGAAAAATGAGCGACTTGAGCGAGTTTGACAAGGGCCAAATTGAGAGGGCTAGAGCATCTCCAAAACTGCAGCTCTTGTGGGGTGTTCCCGGTCTGCAGTGGTCAGTAGCTATCAAAAGTGGTCCAAGGAAGAAACAGTGGTAAACTGGCGACAGGGTCATGGAGGGGAGCGAAGGCTGGCCCGTGTGGTCCAATCCAACAGATGAGCTACTGTAGCTCAAATTGCTGAAGAAGTTAATGCTGGTTCTGATAGGGAGGTGTCAGAATACACAGTGCAATGGAGCAATGGAAGAAGGTGGCCTGGTCTGATGAATCACATTTTCTTTTACATCACGTGGATGGCCGGGTGCGTTTTGCGTGTGCGTCGCTTACCTGGGAAACCTTGGATCCTGCCATCCAGTCCAAAACCAGGGGATAGACTAAAACAGTAAACAGAAGACAACAAGGATTATACACGGTAACGTCTAGATTCCCCCCCCCCCCCCCTTCCCGAGCACTTTTCTTAATGTAAGGAGGTTCTGCTGCACATTATTTAAAATAGGAGTCGTTTGTAAGCTATTCTTATAAAGGATATAGCTGATTCAGATTTCTATTTTGTTTTAATTGTTTTAATTGTTTTATTGTTAATTATTGTTATATAGTTATTGTTATAAAGTTTGAGTTCCCTGAAAGGATAATTATAGGTGGTGCTGTTACTATTTTTCAGTTCTGTAGTCTTTTAAATTAAAATGCTTTTTTCAATTGCATTATACAAGAACAAAAAAATCGAAATCGTAATCGACAATCGGTAAAAAATTAAAAATAACCGAGATTTTTTTTTTTTTTGGCAAAATCGCCCAGCCCTAAATTGTACCCAGCGCTGTGGTAAAACAGGCAATGAGTGAATGAGTTATAAATGGGCTCTTATTAGTCTTTAGGATTTATCCTGAAGCTGTGTATTTACTTTTGTCCCAATACTGTATTTTTACAATGGTCAGAACATTGTCAATGCTAACAATGTGGACATACAACATTGTGGTGTGAAGGGTCATGCCACAGATATCTAAGTCTTAAACATTGACGAATGCAGATTGTCTGATCCTTGAGCTTGAACCTCCTCACAGTGATATTGAATATCAATCCATGGTGGAATGACAGCTCTGTTCTGTACATACACATAAGCGTAGAACAATCAGCTGCTCAGTTGTTTCTTGGCCAGCCTGCATCATTCCACCAGAATTCTTTCGCATACAAGCTGCCAAAGGGTTTAAACCTGATATTAGACATGGGGTTTGCATTTGCAGTCTTTATTTTTATAAAGCAAGCCGTCAGGCTTTAACATCAGCATAAATCACAGACCAGACAAGCTTAATTGGTGTAATGTTACAACTGGAAGCAGCATGGTAGAACAATAGCGATATTGCCATACAGAATTCAAAGGCTAAAGGAGAAAAAAATAAGCTAACACAAAAGCAGTGTTATAGTATAGAAGAAATAACTTCTCAAAGGCTCCACACTTAAACCCTGAAATATTAGCTATATTGCCAAAAGTATTCACTCGTCTGCCCTCACACGCATATGAACTTGAGTGACGTCCCATTGTTAATTCATAGGGTTTAATATGTTGTCGGCCCACCCGCTGCAGCTATAACAGCTTCAACTCTTTTGGAAAGGCTTTCCACAAGGTTTAGGAGTGTGTTTATGGGAATTTTTTACCATTCTTCCAGAAGCGCATTTGTGAGGTCAGACACTGATGTTGGACGAGAAGGCCTGGCTCACAGTCGCCGCTCTAATTCATCCCAAAGGTGTTCTGTCAGGTTGAGGTCAGGACTCTGTGCAGGCCGGTCAAGTTCTTCCACACCAAACTCGCTCATCCGTGTCTTTATTAAGCTTGCTTTGTGCACTGGTGCGCAGTCATGTTGGAACAGGAAGGGGCCATCCCCAAACTGTTCCTACAAATTTGGGAGCATGAAACTGTCCAAAGTCTCTTGGTATGCTGAAGCATTAAGAGTTCCTTTCACTGGAACTAAGAGGCCGAGCCCAACTCCTGAAAAACAACCCCACACCATAATCCCCCCTCCACCAAACTTTACACTTGGCACAATGCAGTCAGACAAGTACCGTTCTCCTGGCAACCGCCAAACCCAGACTCGTCCATCGGATTGCCAGACGGAGAAGCGTGATTCGTCACTCCAGAGAACACGTCTCCACTGCTCTAGAGTCCAGTGCTTTACACCACTGCATCTGATGCTTTGCATTGTGCTTGGTGTTGTAGGGTTTGGATGCAGCTGCTTGGGCATGGAAACCCATTCCATGAAGCTCTCTACACACTGTTCTTCAGCTAATCTGAAGGCCACATGAAGTTTGGAGGTCTGTAGCAATTGACTCTGCAGCAAGTTGGCGACCTCTGGACACTATGTACCTCAGCATCCTCTGACCCCGCTCTGTCATTTTACATGGCTACCACTTCGTGGCTGAGTTGCTGTCGTTCCCAATCGCTCCCACTTTGTTATAATACCACTGACAGTTGACTGTGGAATATTTAGTAGCGAGGAAATTTCACGACTGGACTTGTTGCACAGGTGGCATCCTATCATGGTACCACGCTGGAATTCACTGAGCTCCTAAGAGCGACCTATTCTTTCACTAATGTTTGTAGAAGCAGTCTGCATGCCTAGGTGCTTGGTTTTATACACACGTGGACATGGAAGTGATTGGAACACCTGAATTCAATGATTTGGATGGGTGAGTGAATACTTTTGGCAATATAGTGTATTTACTTCTGGATAAATGGTGTTAGTGTTCTGGTGGCACAGTGGTATATTACGTTAGCTTAAAAAATTGTTTTTTTCTTTTAAAGCATCTTTCACATCTAAAATAGAGTTCAAAGCTTCAGTGAATAAAGCTTTTCTTATGCTGCTGAGTAAAGATCAAAGAGCTTAAGCAATTATGGATTTTTAAAAGGTTTTCTTATTGGTTCATTGTAGTTGGTTCAATGTTCAAACAAAGTTACATATCTGACCAGTACCCAACTAGACATGGGCTGCATACGAAATGCATACTTCCACACTGAACAGTATCTAAAAGCAGTACGCAAGGGCTGGCAGCGATCCGATACCCTTTATCAGTATCGGTCCAATATTGGCCCAAATCACTGGATCAGATATCGAAAGGAAAAAAAACTTGTAATCCGATCCGATACTGTTGCTTAATGTAAATAACACTTAATGTAAATAACACTTAATGTAAATAAGGCCATTGTTTGTGTGTAAAGCAAGTAACAATGTGTGTAAAGCAAGTAACACACGTTCCAACAGAGCGCCGTTTATTCGCTCACTCTGCAACTGCCGTAACAAGGTGCATCTTGATGACATCATTAACATGTGCCACTGGTCTACAACTCATCCGCAACAGCCATTCAGAAATTAAAACACACTGATCTACTTAAACTTTTAGCATTTATAAAATCATCTACTACTGCCACATCTAAAAACACTGTTTAAACACAATAAAACTCACTTTATAAATGATAAACCGCTCACCTGAGATAAAGAAAATCTTGTCCTGGCTTGGAGATCTCTCACATCCTCAACGATTAATCCATTAGTGTTATGAAATAAAACAAACTCCACCGTTTCCTGTTTAGCCACAGATGTCCTCTTCAAAATCCAGCAGGGTTTAATAATCTAAAAACGTGACAGAACTTTAACAGGAAAATCTCAACTCTGTGTCAGTTCTAATCGGTCCATCGCTTTTGATTGACATCCACATCTTCCAATTGTAGACACTTTGGACGACACGCCGTAACGCAAGATGCGTCATGTGAACAACAGCTCCGACGTAAGTGAAACCAAAAATGCTGCTAATTGTTCTGTGTGTAAAAGTGAAAATAAAAACAGCAGTTTTGTATAAGTGTGATGTTGTAGGTTCTGTATTTATTGCTATAAAATATTAGTTTCACAGCCTGAACATTGTTATTTAGATAGCTATTTAACCATGATGCATTGAGACATGTATTATTACTGCTTAGTTGTTTGAGAGGAGAAATGACTATGAGAATGAGAAATGGTATCGGATTGGTATCGGTATCGGCAGATACTCAATTTGCAGTATTGGTATCGGACATAACAAAGTGGTATCGAGCTAGCCCTAGTTTTTTTATTAGGGAGGCCAGATAGAAGGACATTACAGTACATCTCTTGTCTTAACTACAAAATCAATATGAATGTCAAATGAGAGTGTGGGGTCAAAGAACACTCCAAGATTGCATACATGGGCAGACTCTATTACCAGGGTCCCATTAATCTTAATGCCAAGGACCGTCAAACTAGATGTCAGGGCATTTGAGCCAATTAAAAGCAACTCACTTTTGCTAGCGTTCAGCTTTAAAAAGTTACTTATTCATGACTGTATATCACAAAGACATAAAGCACGATGTGTCAAGGTTCGAGCAGGGCTAATTCTGACATAGAACTGAGTGTCGTCTGCGTAACATACACCAACATGGTTTACATTTTCAGTGGGTGTGTTTGAAAACCTAATGAGCTCTCTACATAGACAGCATTTTACATCATCCTATGCGCGCTTCCACGCTGCCATGATATCTTCCCTAGTAAGTTATCTTAAAATTTCATCAGTGCTGCACGACTTTTCTCACAAAAAAATAAATACAGTGGACCCTTGACTTACGAATTTAATTGGTTCCAGAGGGCTGTTCTTAGGTCAAAATGTTCGTTAGTTAAACCTATTTTTCCCCATAAGAAATAATGTAGATAGAATTAATCCTTGCCAGACCTTCCAACCCCCCCCCCCCCCCACCTAACCTTTCTAATGTCTTAAATGGTCTTTTTTGTTGTAAATACAAGTATATTTTCCCTTAAATCTTAATTGATAGAATAGACATTACTGTAATAAACAATAATAAACAACAATACACAGTAGTAGTACTGTACTGTACATAAAAACACACCGCATCACATTTCAGTACGTGTGCTGTACCATACACCATAATAAATTTCCTTCTTTTTTTATAAAATGTATCTACCATAAACAACAATAACTCTCATATTTCTCTATTATTTCCTTCTTTATTTCAATAGTGTTGTATTTTGTAGGTGTAATTGCACGAAAGAAAGAATACTTTACTCAGCGACTTCCTTCTTCTCTCTCACTCGCTGTCCCCTCTGTCTGATACACAGTGACAGCTACTGGCTGGTGTAATTATACAACACAACAAATAGTGATTTTTTTTGCATTGTCTCACCACTAGGCTTCCTCTGCACATTCTTTGGGGACATTTTAATATTGAATTTTACAAAATATAAAGAACCCTGAGGGATCTGGTTCTGAATAGCTACATACTGCCTTCTGTAATCCCAGTGCTGCGCATATGACAGTGTAACACATCATGTATTTTAAAGCTCTTACTGAATGTTGTAAGATGATAAGTAGAGTTTTCCTTTATGTTGGAACATGATGCAAAATATCTCCATCATTAATGCGTAGAAAAAAGCCACATAAAAAGGTGACACATAGATCCACTAGTGCAGAATTTTACATGAAGTCAGACTCCATAGTGAAGCAAACTGGCTTCTCTGTGATTTTAAAGCATAATAGTTCCACCATTCATTATTTAAATTATCTAAATTTTGGATTAGAATCTCAGAATGCCACTTGTAAAATGAGCTGACACATGCACACTGAGGCTGGGTAGATGCACTGTCAATTTCAATTGTCACCTGTTGGTTATAAATGTTAGTGGTTTTTAACCATCAGCATCAATCAAACAATTACTTTTTATGTCAGCTATTGGTTAACTCAGAGGTGGGCAATTAAATTTTCCAAGGGGCCACGTAAGAAACTGGAACTGTGGTGGAGGGCCGGACCGACAGGGTGAACTCGGTGGCAACGCCGAGTTTCAAACTGAGGAGTTCAGAATCTTGGCACTGGTGTGCTAGCAGAACATCCCGCTGTGCCACCTGGGTGCTAAAACTTAAGTACATTTAAAGAAATCAGGACCCTTTAAAATAAAAAACAATCCTGTTGTATTGCATATGTGATGCACATTTATTTACGTCTGATATTTAATTGCCACTGACCTCATGCGGGCCGGTAGGGGACAGCCAAAGGGCTGGATGTGGCCCGTGGGCCATACAATGCGCAGGTGTGGGTTAACTTGTTCACCATTGCCATCCCTAGTCCAGTGTGTTGCCAAAGCCATTTGGCCCTGAACAGTTTTAAAAAATTAGGAAGCTCAGCTGGGCGTCAAGCCACGAGCATTGCGCAAACTTCCTGGAGGGAGTCTCCTTGGTGATCTGCTCTCACATCATTATGGAAGCTGGGAGAAGGTAAAAGTTGTGCATGTCCTTTGTACTTTGTTCATGAGGCAATTAGTCTGAGTGTTTTTGGGTTCTGGTGGAGATAGGACCCGTCTTGTGTCCTCTACAAGTCCTGTACCGAAGCCAGTACCGGCTACATAATCAGCTTGAGAGAGGCGAGTTTAACTTGGCATCAAGCCCAAAATTCATCAGTCTGACCACATCTGGGGAGGATGAGCTCAGGGACTTGACCATCAGCCAAGCTGCATGGGATAATGCTTGTGAAAGGGTGTAAGTGTATCAGTGGTTTCTTGATGTTCTAATACCTGGCAGTCGCTATTTAACTGTTTTCTGTGGTAGGATGTTATCGCGAGGTAATAAGGTCTGATCCACGGGTGCTCTGGTGGCGCAGAGGTAAATGACGCTAGCCTGCTACAGCTGGGATTCTGGATTATAATCCTCAGGGGTGCCTTTAGCCGGTCAGTTATCTACGTAAAGACATTATTGATTGTGTTCTTACGGGTGGTGGTGGGGGGGCTGTTGGGGTGGCTCAGCCCCTGCAATGGATTAGCAGGCTGTACGGGGTGTGTTACAACTGGGATCCAGGGTTCGAATCCCCAGCGGTGCTACAGGCCATTCAGTTTAATACTCTATTTAATGCTTTTATTTCTATTAAGTTCACTTTAAATTGCTAATGTGTGAAATGTGCTACACAAGTAAGTATGCCTCGCCTTACTGCATTACACCCAGTGATTCTGGGGAAACTGGACAAAATGCCACACTGACAGACTGGTCCATGTGACATCATTTCCTGGCAGTTGATTCTTTTTCACATACAGGGACTGCCCTGTATTCTGCATACGGCCTGTGTGTTTGTGTGCAAGTGAGAGAGCATTCTGACAGCTGCCTCCCTGTAGGGCGCTATGCTAAGCTCTACGTTGTGGGGGGGTGGCCACACCACTCATTCATACTGTTATTTTGTATTTCTGTGTAAATGCTTACTTTAAAGACCTGCTACTTACATGAACAGTGTGAATATGTACGAGGGATCTTCAAACTGTTTCCGCACTTTTATATTTTAGTTGGAAACGGTGAGGGTGGGAGGAGTAGTAATCGGTCGTGTGTGAGAGACTGAGAGAGAGCTTTTAGTCCGGATTTAGCACCATCTGATTTTCACCAATTTCAAAGAAGTTTTAAGAGGAAAGAAGACTCATGTGATGATGATGTGAATGCAGCGGTGCATCAGTGGCTACACGCTCAACCAAAAACATTTTTTGCTGATGGCATTAAAAAGTTGGTACGATGCTGGGAAAAATGCAGCCGAAGGTGATATCTGCTGCCAATTGACTACACTGTAGTACTCATCCTACATGTTGTGCACTTTACTGTTTTGTAAATATTTCAGATGCTGCTAAATTACATATCTGTATATTGCCTGTATATAATCTTATAGTTTGTATAATTTTGTGTTTTTGTGTTTAATGTATACATTGCTTGTACACTGTATTATTACTAGAGAGATACCATCAGCCGGAAACAAATTCCTTGTGTGTATCCACATACTTGGCCAATAAATCTGATTCTGATTCTGATATTGAGGTTAGGGTTAGGGTTAGGGCTCTACACAGACCTCACAGACCAAAGAAAAGTGCCACATTTCAGGCATTCATTATAGAACAATCATAAATTGATTGGTAGGTTAAATGGAAGCTACAATACACAGCACTGCCTACCTTAACGGTTGAATTTAAACCTAGAACATCCAGCGACGGTGCGAGGCTTCATGTTCTGTCTCAAAGATGAAAATTCTCGTCTGTGGTTTGTCATTCCCCCCCCCCTCTGCGTCCACAGAATCGGTTGGGAGCTTTCCGAACTCTGTTACCTTTATGCTAAGTTCACACTACACGACTTTCCAAGTCGTCAGGTCGCTGTACAGTTCACTCTACACAACTGGATCTCTTGTAATCTGGAGTCTTTCAAGTCGGTGTGGCTTTCACACTACACGACTGATCGGCGATAGGGGGTTTCACACTACACCATCTATCACCAACTGGAATCGCAGGCGAGCTTCTCTGGTCTCCCAAACTACGTTTTGTCACAAAAACATATGTGAGAAGTGACGAGGGGTTTAATAATACCACGTTCAAAAATGCACGTCAGCAAGTAGCGTAAAGTCAAGGAGAAAAAATAGTGAGTTGAAGCTTAATAAATATTTTTGCAATGCAACGTTGGTGTTATGTTACGATAAGGTCAGAAAGACTGTAAAACTTGAGTGTGTGCCCCTGCCCTTGTTCCACCTTTTTACAACTTCTCCCCTGCATTTCCACTCACCCTGTATCTTGCGTTCTCATTGGCTGTTGCCACCGCACTCATTGCCAGTCGGCCGACTCGTATCCAGATATTTAACATGCTAGATATTTATCTTCAGTTGCCGAGCACTCGGATCGAGTCGTTGAGTAGTTCACACATAACGATTGAGAGCCGAGTTTCGATCACAGAGTGAACGCCGAGTTGCTCCCGAGCCGGCAAATCTAGCGCCGACCAGTCACCGAGCGACAATCAGGGCAAAAATCATGTAGTGTGAACTAGGCATTAGATTTCTATATCTTGGACATTTTGACTAACCGTTTGTTAACTGATTTGCCGTTGGATTGCTAAGACCACCTCATATTGCAAATTAACCAGTAAATGTGAGGCACAAAACTAGAATTTTGAATAGCACAGCAAATTGCATATTACATGAGATTTTGATGGTCGTGAATTAGGTAGGGCCTTTATGTATATGTATATGTGTATGTTGACAGATCGGCCGGTGAACGCTGATCAGCAGGAGCGGACTCTACTGACGGGCGTCTTCATCGTGCGGAAGGGCAAGACGCAGCTCCACAAGTGGGCAGAGAGACAAGTCATCCTGTGTGGCACCTGCCTGATCGTAGCCTCCGTTAAGGACAGCCTGACGGGAAAGATGCACATCCTGCCCTTGGTCGGGGGAAAGGTAAGGCAGAAATCACCTTAATCATCCATTTTGCCCTGTTCTTTGTCTTCAAACTGAGCTGTGGGTGACAAGTGAAGAGTGGAGACTGGATGCTGGGACACCGAGGCCCGAATAGTCAGACTTACATTAGCAATGAGTCAGCTGGAATGGAATGATGTAGAGCATGCAGGATCCAGTAATTACATCAGGTACTGTTAGCAGCATTGAATCATCCAGCTTCTCTGAAACGATCTAATATGCTTTTCAATCGGTAGCTCTGTACTCATGATGCGTTCAAATCCGTATCTCAGTTTATTTCTGTCATCTTTTCTCATTAGGTTTGCCACTGAAATGGATGCACACACACGTTTGGTATTGAACATTATAAAAATGGATGATATGAGAATGTATTTCAGCAATCGACCATAATAACACACAACCTCAAGTGCTCTGTTGCTTTCATATAACAGGTTTGCAAAGTAAATGAAAGAATAAAGAAGAAAGTCATAAGATGTTTGGATTTTCCTCTCCTATTTTCCCCACTACCTCATGTGCCCCTTCAGACACAAGCCCAGTTACCAGCCCTTTTTTATCTCTGGATTTTAACTTTTTTATCAGGCAATCTAGTCATTTCCAGTTCCCGATTGTAAATCCACTGCAGCTTGCACATCCCTTAGTCTGATCAAGCAGAGCAGGATTACAACAAGCCTCCTTAGACACGTGACTAGTCTGCAGCCGCTTCTAATAACTTGCCAGTAGGGCTGCCACTAACAACGTTTTTCTGTCGATTAATCTATATTTTATCGATTAGTAGATTTAACTCGGAATCTAATTTATGCTTCTTTTATTTTAACAACAGACTGTATGACATAATAATATGGCACAAAACTCAATGTAAACAGGGTTTATGTCCATATTATCAAATTCTCAAGTGCTCCACATTAAACAAAGTGCAACGTGTTTATGCCATTCCGTGCACAAAGCAAAGTGCTTAAACTAATAGCAGAAATAAAATAGTTAGAGGGAGGCACGTCTCATTAAGTCCAACGTACAGTAAAGACAGAATGAGCCCAGATTCTAACCTACACATTCACTCCAAACTTACTTCCAATTTTAAAGGATGTAAACAAAGTGGTAAGCGTTAAGTCACAGTCACATGAGAAGCTTTTTGCGCTTTGATGGCCGCAGCAACCGCAAAAATCGCGAGCCCAATGGAGCAAGTGCGTGGCACTTGTGAATGCGCCCTACTTGAACTCGTGAAGAAATACGATATTCCAAGATGTCCGAGATAAAGAAGCTTAATGAAACAATATAGAAGTAAAAATGCGCCCTAACTGAACTTGCTAAGGAATACGGTATTCTAGGATCTCCGTGATTAAGAAGCTTAATGAAACAATGTAGAAGTAAAAATGTGCCCCTAACTGAACTTGCTAAGAAATATGGTATTCCAAGATCTCCACGATTAAGAAGCGTAATGAAACAATATAGAAGTGAAAATGTGCCCCTAACTGAAATTGCTAAGGAATACGGTATTCTAGGATCTCCGCGATTAAGAAGTTTAATGAAACAATATAGACGTGCAACATGGCGCTAGTGTTGCTGTGGTACCATCAAAGCTCTGCACAGTGTACAAACCACCTTTTTGTTTTGTGCCAGTTGTAAGTATTCCCAAACTTTTGATTATTTGGGTCTTGGAAAGCTTAGCTTTTCTTTGAAAGCTCTCTACAATTGGCTTTTGACTGCTGCAAACGGCATTTTTTAAAGACTGCGCTTAATGCCGGCAACTGGACCAAATACGACTTAGGGTCATGTACTGCCCTACTTACCATTGTTGGGTTCCCACACAGAGCCATATTGAATTCGTAGAGCCACGCTAAGCACCATGTGACTCAGCCAATTTTCTTGCAACGGTGTGCCAATCTGTCCCAGAGAAGATACCCCATTTGGTGACTCTGCTGAGAACTCACTAGTTTAAACACTCCGCAACACTACATGAGCAGTCTTGCCAGGTGGTACTTGTGGTGCGACCTTGCCAGCTACCAGTCTTGGGTTTGCTCACAGAGCCGTATTGTGAACAGAAAGACATGCTATGCTCTATGTGACCCAAATGCTTGATGGTCTAGCATGTTTCTGAAGAATTGTGGGGTAGTTCTTCTTTGTCAGGGTGCAGTTGATTACTAGTCCAGTGCTTTAACCATTGAGCTATCACAGCTCCTTTAATCAGAAGGTTGCTCATGATTGGATCTTTGAGCAAGACCCCATACCTCAGATTGTTAGTCTGCTTAGAGTTGCCAAAACACCCCAGACTTGAATATTCCCACCACCATGCTTTGCTAATAAACTGTGGTATCTGTCAGAATCAGAATCTTTATTTATTCACTAAGTACCAAGTGTACAAGGAATTTCTCTTCTCTGGATATAGATGTAGTAGAATAATGTAGAAAAGGTACACCGATCAGGCCTGACATTATGACCATCTTTCTTATATTGTGTTGGTCCCCCTTTTGCAGCCTCATATGCAACAAACTGTGATGCACTGTGTATTCTGACACCTTTCTATCAGAACCAGCATTAACGTCTTCAGCAATCTGAGCTACAGTAGCTCGTCTGTTGGATCGGACCACACGGGCCAGCCTTCGCTTCCCACGTGCATCAATGAGCCTTGGCCGCCTATGACCCTGTCGCTGTACCACTGTTCCTTCCTTGGACCAATTTTGATAGATACTGACCACTGCAGACCGGTAACACTCCACAAGAGCTGCAATTTTGGAGATGCTCTGACCCAGTCGTCTAGCCATCACAATTTGGTCCTTGTCAAACTCGCTCAAATCCTCACGCTCGCCCATTTTTCCTGCTTGGAAACAGGGAATGATCCCTGTTTAGGTGGGTAATGGCCTGGGGAAAGAAGCTGTGGAGGTGACGGTTGGTCAGAGTCTTTTTAGCTCTCGCTCTTGGTCTTCGCTTAGATGGAAACTGCTGGAAAAGGGAGTGACCAGGGTGTGAGGGGTCAGTCATAATCTTCCCTGTTTTCTTTCTCATTGTAGAAAAGTATAGATCTTACAGAGGATTTGTGGTACAAATACTCTTATTAAAGATTGGGCACAGATTCCCTGATCGCACCCCAAAATCTAGTGGAAAGCCTGACTTTCCAGAAAAGTGTGAGTTGTTATTGCTGTTCACTCCATACAATAGTAGGGTGTCTACATACTTTTGCTCAAATAATGTAGAGATGTTTGTGTACAGACTTGACTGACATGGTCTGAAAACTCATACCCTTGGATTGTCATGCCATATTAATGCCCATAAATTTGTAAAGGGGTGTCCAAGGTGTCCACACACTTCATTTTACTTTAATTATGCTTAAAAATGTTATACAGTATGACAATATAAGGTTTGTTTAGCTTTGTATTTTTATACTCATGATACTCTATTGTGAATCTCCAGGTGGAGGAGGTGAAGAGAAGACTGCACTGCCTGATGTTCAGCTCTGCCGGCCCCCAGGCCCAGACCTACTACGTCAACTTTGACACGTTGGCCGAGTACCAGCGCTGGCACCGGCAGGCCTCCAAAGTAAGTCCATGGCGCTTTATCTAATCAAGTCACTCATCAACTTTTCATTAGAAAGCCAAAGTCTGCTGGGTGAAGCCGAGTCTCTTCCCGTGTTTCTCTTGTGTTTATTACCCAGTCTTCTAGCACAGAATGTCTATGTTGTAAACACAGATTTTCCATAAAGCACCTTTACTGTCAGCAGTGACAAAGGTGCTGTGTGGTAAATATTGTGAACCTCTTGATCTCTCTCAAAACCTAATGTGCTGCCTTGCTGCCCACTGTTTACCTGTGCAGTTGCCTAAGTAACGAGGACTCCACTGACTGAGGACTCCACTCAACTGACTTGCGCCCCCTCCGGCACGCAATCAGTACAGCCTGCATTTTTCATCTGCACGAGCCGAGTTCATACACCGAGAGACACTGCGCACGGAGGGTCACACCCCCCTCAATGTTATTCCTCAGCCCTGTGCAGGTGCCGTCAGTCAACCAGCAGGGGCCGCAGTCGCACCAGTTATGAGGACCTATGCTCCGACTCTACCCCTAACCCTGAACAACAGCCAAACGTCGTTCATACTGCCGCCCAACCCAGTCGGAAAGGCAGAGCTAAGTTTCGATACGATGTATCTAGAAACCCAACTCTGGTGCGCTAGCGTACTTTACCGCTGCGACCACCTGAGCGGCAGGCTAGAAAACAGATTATTAATTCGCTCTATTTAGACAGCGATTATGTCCTTGTCCACCGCCGCGGTTTTAGCTTACTAAGCTAAGAGTTAATCTCGGGTCAATCAAACCGAGGGACTGAGATGACACAACCCACTAACATGCCAGCTGACACTTTATTCCGTGTTAAAATACTCATGACAAACCCAAAATTGCAAATGAACTGGGGACAGTGGTAGCACAGCAGTTAAGGTACTAGACTAGCAATCAGATGGTTGCAGGTTCAAGCCGCACTACTGCCAGGTTGTGAATGTAAATAATTGATTTAATATGGGACAGTTGTGACCTAGTGGATAAGGTACTGAACTAGTAATCCAAAGGTTGCTGGTTCAAGCCCCACCACTGCCAGGTTGCCACTGTTGAGCCCTTGAGCAAGGCCCTTAACCCTTAATTGCTTAGTCAATATACTGTCTCTGTACTGTAAGTTGCTTTGGACAAAAGCGTCTGCTAAATGCTGAATATGTAAATGTAAATGTTATAAAATTTAATAATTTGATTAGAATTACTTGCACCTCACCGCTTTTATCCGCCGCTTTATTTTAGACATTTTTTGGGGGTAAAATTGTGCCACACTGAATGTTTGGTTTGCCTTTGCAGCTAAGGAAGCGCTAGGAGCTCCCTTGATTTTCGGTCAGAATATTGCTCAGAATAAGGCGTCTCAGTAGGCAGCATTTTGAGGCATCTAAGAACTGAAACAGGCTTCTTTTCAGAAGTGTAGAAAAATGCTGTCTATATATAGAGATCACAGGGTTTTGAAGTGACTTGGGTTTCATACTAATAATTATTGTTATTTGTTTTATACAAATTATTATTTTTATTACTATTACTATTACTATTACTGTTGTTAGTATTATGCACTTTTATTATGCATAATATTTAGTACTATTTTACAGTTACTATCACTACTTTACTATTATTAGTAGTATTTTACACTTACTATCACTACTTTATTATTATTAGTACTATTTTACAGTTACTATCACTACTTTATTATTATTAGTACTATTTTACTTTTACTATCACTACTTTACTATTGTTAGTACTATTACTATTAACAGGACTATTACCATTACTATTATTAGTACTATTACTATTACTATCACTACTTTTCTATTATTAGTACTATTACTAATAACAGGACTATTACCATTACTATTATTAGTACTATTAGCTCAGTGATAGCTCAGTGGTTAAGGTACTGGACTAGTAAGCAGAAGGTTGCCGGTTCAAGCCCCGCCACCACCAAGTTGCCACTGTTGGGTCCCTGAGCAAGGCCCTTAACCCTCAGTTGCTCATTGTGTTCAGCTCATTGTGTAAGTCGCTTTGGATAAAAGCGTCTGCTAAATGCTGAAAATGTAATGTAAATGTACTATTACTATCACTACTTTACTATTATTAGTACTATTACTAATAACAGGACTATTACCATTACTATTATTAGTACTATTACTATTACTACTTTACTATTATTAGTACTATTACTAATAACAGTACTATTACCATTACTATTATTAGTACTATTACTAATAACAGTACTATTACCATTACTATTATTAGTACTATTACTATCACTACTTTACTATTATTAGTACTATTACTAATAACAGTACTATTACCATTACTATTATTTGTACTATTGCTAATAACAGTACTATTACCATTACTATTATTAGTACTATTACTATCACTACTTTACTATTATTAGTACTATTACTAATAACAGTACTATTACCAATACTATTATTTGTACTATTGCTAATAACAGTACTATTACCATTACTATTATTAGTACTATTACTATCACTACTTTACTATTATTAGTACTATTACTAATAATAATAATAATAATAATACATTTTATTTATATAGCGCTTTTCAAGATACTCAAAGACGCTTTACATAAGACAAATAATCAAAACAAATACGTACATACACCATACAAATCATAGTACAAAATCAAAATAGTACATCAACATCAAGAATAATTAAGATAAAAACAAAGAGAGCAGCATAAGACAGTTCATTAAAAATGAGCTAAATTATGAGAGAGAACAACAAATATAGAACAATTTCTTAAAATTAGACAGAAACAGGACAGATTTACATGCAATCAGGAAACTGAAAACTTTACAAGTTTTAGGATCTAGGACTTCACATTTCTGTCGTGATCTAAGTATAAAAACTATTAAAAAGAATAGCAAAAATAAAAGCATTTATTTCGTGTTGTTACAAGTTAAATGCCATATTGAATAGATGAGTTTTGAGAAGTGACTTGAATTTGGACAGGTCAGGACAATCTCGTAGGTGTTTGGGGAGAGCATTCCATAAAGATGGAGCAGCTATGGAAAAGGCCCTGTCACCCCAGGTCCGGTGCTTGGTCCTAGAGGGTATGGACAGTAGGTTAGCCTCAGAAGAGCGAAGGCTACGGGAGGGAATGTGCTGATGGAGCAGGTCGGTGAGGTAGGATGGGGCCTGATTATGGAGAGCTTTGTGAGTGAATAGAAGAATTTTGAATTGAATGCGTTGAGCAACGGGAAGCCAATGAAGTTTTTGTAGAACAGGTGTAATATGATCACGGGAGCGAGTATGAGTAAGGAGGCGAGCAGCTGAATTCTGGATATACTGAAGTTTTTTTAGGATTTTGTTAGATGTACCATAAAGGATGCTATTGCAATAATCAATTCTGGATGTAATAAAAGCATGAATCAAGGTTTCGGCGGCAGAAAAGGAGAGTGATGGACGTAGACGTGCTATGTTTTTTAGATGAAAGAAAGCAGTTTTGGTGATGTGATTTACATGGCGGTCAAAAGAGAGGTTGCTATCAAAAATTACACCAAGATTTCGGATGTTAGAAGACGGAGACAAAGTGTCATTATCAATGGTAATTTGAAAATTTTTTGTGGTTTTTGCCAGGGTTGTAGGACCTACGATGATCATATCTGATTTTTCACAGTTTAATTTGAGGAAATTAGCTTTCATCCACAATTTCATTTCAGTGATGCAATTTGTCAGAGTGGAGTGAAGTTCAGTATTAATGGATTTGGAGGAGATGTAAAGCTGAATATCATCAGCATAGCAGTGGAAATGTAAACCATGCCGACGTATGATGTCACCAAGGGGGAGCATATAAAGAATAAACAAAAGGGGACCTAACACTGAGCCTTGGGGAACGCCTTGGGACAGTGGAGCAATGGCAGAACTACAATTGTTGATATTAACAAACTGTTGTCTGTTTACGAGATATGACCTTAACCACAAAAGGGCAGTACCAGTGATGTTGACAGAGGATTCAAGGCGGGACAGAAGAATGGAGTGATTAATGGTGTCAAGAGCTGCAGTAAGATCAAGGAGGACGAGAATATTAATTTGTCCAGAGTCTGAGGAAAGAAGAAGGTCATTTGTGACTTTGAGGAGGGCTGACTCAGTGCTGTGCTGGGGGCGGAAACCAGACTGAAATGATTCAAATAGATTATTGGAATTTAGGTGATCTTTGAGCTGTGAGGCAACAACACGTTCCAGTATTTTCGACAGAAATGGAAGATTGGAAATGGGCCGAAAGTTACTCATAATGTTAGAGTCAAGTCCAGGTTTTTTAAGTATGGGAGTAACAGCAGCCAATTTGAGTGATTGAGGGACTGAGCCAGAACTAAGAGAGGAATTGATTATCTCTGTGATAAGTGATGAGATAACTGGAAAACAACCCTTAACAAGTTTTGATGGAGCAGGATCCAAAACACAAGTGGAGCTTCGCATCCCTGTTAAGATCTCAGATAGGTCCAAATGAGACACAGGTGAGAACTGAGACAGAGGCTGGGTAATAAATTGAGATGAGATAGGCGGAGAAACAGAGATGACAGGGGAAACTGTCAGAAAATTGTGGATATTCTCAACTTTTGTTTGAAAAAATGAGAGGTAAGAGTTACACTTGTCAACTGTAAAGGAATTGGTAGTATTGTCAACTGGTTTGAGAAGTTTATTTATTGTGGAAAAGAGAGTCTTAGGATTTGTTGATCCAGCATGTATGAGTTCGGAATAGTAAGTGGATCGGGCTGCCGTAAGAGCGTCTTTGTAATGTTGAAGATAATCAGAATAAATCTGATAATGTACTGTTAGACCGGTTTTCTTATAAAGTCTTTCAAGCTGGCGTTTACGGGATTTCATTTGGTGAAGCTCAATTGTGTACCATGGTGCAGAATGACTAAATGAAACAAATTTGGTTCTCAAAGGAGCCAGCTCATCAAGACATGAGGCGAGTATGTCATTATAGTAATCGACAAGGTCAGATGAATTACTAGACAGTACAGGACAGACAGACATCTTTTTAACAAGAGAATCTGAGAAAGCAGAGGGAGAGATATATTGAAGATTCCTGAAGGATATTTTACGTTTAGCTCTAGTGATGGGCCTAGTGACCTCAATGTCCATGATGATTGTCAAATGATCAGAGACAGTAAGGTCATGGCTGGACGGCTGATGAACTAGGACACCAGTAGAGCAGACAAGGTCAAGAGTATGACCTTTTTTATGAGTTGGAAAATGTATATGTTGTGTGAAATTAAAACACTGTAACAATTCCAAAAATTCCCTGGCAAATTTACAGTTGTTGTCATCAATATGGATGTTAAAATCACCCATAAGCAGTACAGAGGATGAGAGGGCACTAAGCTGGGTTAAAAAATCTGAAAAATCAGAGAGAAAGGAAGCGTTTGGCTTTGGCGGACGATAAACTACAGCAGTGACCAGAGGAGTAGGCCCTGACAACTTGAAAGCCAGGTGTTCAAAAGAAAGAGCAGCAGGAAAAGACAAAGTGGTTATTTTAATATCATCCCTATAGACTGCAGCAACACCACCACCTCGCCCTTCCATACGAGGTTCATCAATATACGAGTATCCCATTGGCGTGGTCTGATTTAACGTAAAATAATCCAAGGGTTTATGCCAAGTTTCAGTGAGACAGAAAAAGTCTAGTTCACTGTCAGATATAAATTCACTAAGTACAGTACTTTTTGTGTTGAGTGAACGAACATTAAGCAATGCCATTTTCAAGTGGTATTGTTGTGTAGTTGGCTGTGAGGAACGAGGAAGAGAACGGAGATTTGCTAAGTCCACTCCGCGTTTCCCATCCCACTCCGTGGACAGCGTTGTCATGGAGACTACACCGCTACTGGTGTGCAAGGCAGCAGCGCTCTGATGACGTGTTTGCGGAGCGACAGTGCGCACGGCTGACCAGAAGGATGGAATAGCGTTACCGTTTCGAAGATAAACAAGCTTTCTCCGGGAGCCCCTGTGAATATAACGAGGCCGGCGAAGGAGTCCAAGCTGTTTGATGACTGAAATACACGATGGAGTAGTGCAGTTGTTGAACTTCCTCAGCTGGTCAACGGAATAGTTCAACATCGTGCCGATCCCAGGAAAACTCATCCACCGTTCACCACCGGCCGCAGACGCGATGTACAGTAGAAAGAACAAAAAGTATCAAAAGCACAAATAAAAGTATCAAAAGTAACATAAAAGAAATAGATCCACAAGGTGTGTAAAAAGATGAAAACGAAAAACGATAAAAATACAATAAAATACGGTAAAATACGGTAACGGTAGCGGCAGCCAAATGCGCCAGCGTCCACCATCACCATGGCAACTCTAGCTTATAACAGTACTATTACCATTACTATTATTTGTACTATTGCTAATAACAGTACTATTACCATTACTATTATTAGTACTATTACTATCACTACTTTACTATTATTAGTACTATTACTAATAACAGTACTATTACCATTACTATTATTTGTACTATTGCTAATAACAGTACTATTACCATTACTATTATTAGTACTATTACTATCACTACTTTACTATTATTAGTACTATTGCTAATAACAGTACTATTACCATTACTATTATTAGTACTATTACTATCACTACTTTACTATTATTAGTACTATTACTAATAACAGTACTATTACCATTACTATTATTAGTGCTATTACTATTACTATCACTACTTTACTATTTTAAGTACTTTTACTATTATTAGTACTATTTTACTATTACTATCACTACTATTGCTGTTGTTATTATGCATTATTATTATGCATAATAACATTTTACTAATTTTTACTATATTTTACTATTACTATTATTACTTTACTATTATTAGTACTATTGCTATTATTAGTACCATTAATATAAGTTATTATTAATAATAGTCGTTTTTATTCTGAATTGCATTATTTTATTTTATTTTATCCCCCCCCCCCAACAGCCAATCGTTGTTCATGCTGCTGCCCAGCCCAGTCGGAAAGGCAGAGCTAAGATTCGATACGATGTATTCGAAACCCCAACTCTGGTGCGCTAGCGTACTTTACCGCTGCACCACCTGAGCGGCTATGCATTGCATTATTATGAAAAATGCAATCAAGACAGCTGAATTGTTGGTCTGTAGTTTATTCATCACATGACCCATCACAACCTCACCCGTCACTTGACCCATCACAACCTTAGGCCCTGTCCACACAAGCATGAATAATTAAAAAAACAAATCTAGATTTTCTTCTATATAAAGCTAAAAGCAGGTTACCAGAGAAAATAAACAGCACTAGTCTCTTATTGTATGACTACAACCAGTAAAACAGGGTGTGTTTCTATTAACAAGACCACTGCTGCAATGTTTACATAATGAGCATATTGGGCTGCATTCGTCGCTACACTGGGTGCATATTGCAGCGTTCACAGAAGTCCTGATTTAAATGAAGACAGCATTTTGTGAGTAATTATAGCAGCAGTCTTATGTCATTTTAAAGACTACATAAATTAAATTCTTCGGTTGTGTTTTTAGGTCAGACATCTCCCTTTTTGCCTGGGTACTCCTATTCGGTTCCTCCTCACTGGCCTCTACCCATTAATTACATGCTCTTTTGTAAACATCAGCAATTTCTAATTCTAAATTTCTCCATCCAGTGGAAGATTGCTGAAAATCCAGTCAAAGATGGCTGAAACACAGAGAGGGAGTAGACCGAGCACAATGAAAATCTAATGTAGACAGGATTAGCTTTGGAGGGAGGCCTGTGTGAGGTGAAGCGATGATTACTGTGATGACAGGGTGAGAGTGAGAGAACGATGGAGAGAAAGGAATCACGCCAGTGATGAAGGCGTTAACATTAACATCGAAACGATTCATTACGTCTGTGTGTCTGTTTGTCTGTGGTTGTGTACAGGCTTCACATGTTGGGATTAATGAACAGTGGAAGTCGCTGCCGGCTTTGTGGTGTTGGTTCCTAAACACACTTTTTCAGTACAAAGGCGAGACTGCTGGACTGCCAGATTACATCTACCGCTGCCTTTCACGCTATCACTCTCTCTCTCTCTCACTCTGTTTCTTCAAGGCAAGCTAAGGCAGCAATCTGTTCTACCACTGATACACTCTGTGTTTATAAGAGCAGCTCGGTCTTGATATTTTAGCTCAATGCAATAAGTTTAAAAATGTGTAGCACTTTGAGGGTTCCTTCCTACAAAGCATTTTATTCAGGTCAGGGTCTTGGCAGTCTGGTTTTAATGGAAACACTGGGTGCAATGTATTGGCGCTGGATAGAGAGCCAATCCATTACAGATATGTCATAGTTTCATAGTTATGTTTGTTTATTGTATAGGATGTTTTAAGCAACAAAGGGTAGAATTTTGACCACAAGTGTCGTTTGTTACATTTGTGACGCCCGGGTGGCCGCCAGCTTAAGGTGTGAAACTCAAGGCCTGCCTCGTCATTTTTTTTTAAAATTTATTTATTATTATTTTTTTTAAATATTTTTTCCCCTTTTTTCTCCCCCTTTAGCGCATCCAATTATCCAATTTGCATCGTGCTTCCTCTCTGTCTATGCCGAACCCTGCCCTGACAGAGGAGATCGAAGCTAACCAACATCCCCTCCGAAACACTGGCAGCAGCCGGATGCATCTTTGCCACCCACACATTGATGAGTTTGGCGCCACCTAGCGCTGCATGCGGAGAGACACACCCTAAGGGCACCCTCCCTCATCTCCGGTGCTGGCGCCTCTTAATCAGCCGGCAGAGATCGTAATCGCATTCTGACAGAGAGAGACCCACCCCCTCCGGTCCCCAATCCCACCCCCCCACCTGAACAACAGGCCAATCGTTGTTCATATAGCCGCCCGGCCTTCGACCGGTTGAAGGCAGAGCTGGATTCGAAACGACGCACTTTCGAAATTCAGCTCTGGTTGCAGCGCGTGTTTTTTACCGCTGCACCACCTGAGCGGCCCGCCTCGTCAATTTATGTGTACGACATATGATTGTCTTAAAATACACTGTAAAATCGTGCATAAACTGCATCTCCCACAATGCATGTCGATTTTGTGTCCTTTAAGCTCTCGTGGGCCACATAAAATGACGTGGCGGGCCGGATTTGGCCCGCGGGTCTTGAGTTTGACACGTGTTCTAGCAGAATATCCAACTGTCCTTTGTGGTACCCACCCAGGCGTCACAAATGTAACTGACACTTGTGGTTGAAATTCTAGATTTTGTTGCTTAAAACATCTAATACATAATACAATAAACTATGACATTTTCCACATATCTGTAATTAATTAGCGCTCTGTCCAGAGTGACAGCATCCCGCCACTAAATGGCAATGTTTCCACATCAGCTTTTAATTAAGGTGGTTTTCCAACAAATGATGTTGAGAAATATTTACAAATAATCCCAAAATGTACAAGAAGAGAAAATTGAAGCAGAAGGAAGGGAATTTAATGAAAGATTGGAAAGTGAATACAAGAAGAAAGAAGAAGAAAAACCGGTACGTCTCTTGTGTTATGAGGCCGTGTCTGTGGTAAAGGAGGACAATATAAATGTAGATATACATTATAAATATACAATATAAATTTGGCATTTTGACACCAAACAGAGTGTATCCTCCAAGAAAAACCACAAATTGTACAGGGCTTAAAAGGCAGACTGCAATCACGGCAGGACACGTTACAATCGACCCTTTGAGGGCCACCCCTTATCAAAGACTCAGCCTTTCCTGGATGCTGCTTTTGTTTCATACCATGATTACAATCACCTGTTTGGAATCACATCATTATTTAGTTTTTTCACCTCTATACTAGCCCTAAATTGCCCCCGTCCCAACTTTTTTTGGAATGTGTTGCAGGCCTGAAATGCAGGAATGGAGGTATATTAACAAATAAAAATGTAGAATATTATACCGGGTCGGGTAACGTGCTGGAGGTGTGATGATGACTTGATGTAAATGAAATTATGAATGATCTTTATTACTTAGCTCAGCAGGACAGAAATAATCCAAAACACAAATCATGACTATGACCCCTGGCAACCTTTACTATATGGACACAAGTTTTGGGACACTTTCTAGTTTTTGGCCTGCTAAGCTCTTGGACCACCGTATACAGATTGCTGACCAGACAGACGTGTCTCTGGTTCCGGTGGTTAAACTAATTTCGTATGTAATCAAACATCCAGAACGTTCTTTTAAATATTTTTTGTGTACCCTTGTTTGTTTGTAGGTGGTGTCTCAGACAATTAGCTTGGTGGATCTGTCCTGCTACAGTCTGGAGGAGGTGCCAGAATACTTGTTCTACAGCCAAGACGTCACGCACCTTAATTTGCGCCACAACTTTATTAGTCTGGAGGGTCCTGGAGGTCTTTGCAACTTTAACAGGTAAATATCGGACAGTGTTCACCAAGTAATCCATCAAATATACACTTGTGCCACTGATTTCCTGTTGAATGTGTTGAAGGATAACACACTACCTCTTCAATGTTAGTGTTACTGTTAGTGGGGGGGATATATTAGGCAGCAAGTGAACATTTAATCCTCAAAGTTGATGTGTTAGAAGCAGGAAAAATTAGCAACCATGAGGATTTGAGCCAGTGTGTCAAGGGCCAAATTGTGATGGCTAGACGACTGGGTCAGAGCATGTCCAAAACTGCAGCTCTTGTGGGGTGTTCCCGGTCTACAGTGGTCAGTATCTATCAAAAGTGGTCCAAGAAAGGAACAGTGGTAAACTGGCAATAGGGTCATGGGCGGCCAAGGCTCACTGATGCACGTGGGGAGCGAAGGCTGGCCCGTGTGGTCCGATCCAACAGACGAGCTACTTACCTGGAGAACACATGGCACCAGGATGCACTATGGGAAGAAGGCAGAAAAACAGCCCCAAAGCATGATGTTTCCACCCCCATGCTTCACAGTAGGTATGGTGTTTTTGGGATGCAACTCAGCATTCTTCTTCCTCCAAACACGACGAGTTAAGTTTCTACCAAAAAGTTCCATTTTGGTTTCATCTGACCACATGATATTCTCCCAATCCTCTTCTGGATCATCCATATGCTCTCTGGCCAACTTCAGACGGGCCTGGACATGTACTGGCTTAAGCAGGGGGACACGCCTGGCACTGCAGGATTTGAGTCCCTCTCTGCGTAGTGTGTATACTGATGGTAGCCTTTGTTACTTTGGTCCCAGCTCTCTGCAGGTCATTCATCAGGTCCCTCCGTGTAGTTCTGGGATTTTTGCTCACCGTTCTCATGATCATTTTGACCCCACAGAATGAGATCTTGCGTGGGGCCCCAGATCGAGGGAGATTATCAATGGTCTTGTATGTCTTCCATTTTCTTACAATTGCTCCCACAGTTGATTTATTCACACCAACCTGCTTGCCTATTGTAGGTTCACTCTTCCCAGCCTGGTGCAGGTCTACAATTTTCTTCCTGGTGTCCTTCGACAGCTCTTTGGTCTTGGCCATGGTTGAGTTTGGAGTCTGACTGTTTGAGGCTGTGGACAGGTGTCTTTTATACAGATAACGAGGTCAAACAGGTGCCATTAATACAGGTAACGAGTGGAGGACAGAAGAGCTTCTTAAAGAAAAAGTTACAGGTCTGTGAGAGCCAGAAATCTTGCTTGTTTGTGGGTGACCAAATACTTATTTTCCACCATAATTTACAAATAAATTCTTTAAAAATCCTACAATGTGATTTCCTGGATTTTTTTTTCTCATTTTGTCTCTCATAGTTGAAGTGTACCTATGATGAAAATTACAGACCTCTCTCATCTTTCTAAGTAGGAGAACCTGCACAATCAGTGGCTGACTAAATACTTTTTGGCCCCACTGTGTATATATATATATATATATATATATATATATATATATATATATATATATATATATATATATACAGGGGTTGGACAAAATAACTGAAACACCTGGTTTTAGATCACAATAATGTATTAGTATGGTGTAGGGCCTCCTTTTGCGGCCAATACAGCGTCAATTCGTCTTGGAAATGACATATACAAGTCCTGCACAGTGGTCAGAGGGATTTTAAGCCATTCTTCTTGCAGGATAGTGGCCAGGTCACTACGTGATGCTGGTGGAGGAAAACGTTTCCTGACTCGCTTCTCCAAAACACCCCAAAGTGGCTCAATAATATTTAGATCTGGTGACTGTGCAGGCCATGGGAGATGTTCAACTTCACTTTCATGTTCATCAAACCAATCTTTCACCAGTCTTGCTGTGTGTATTGGTGCATTGTCATCCTGATACACGGCACCCCATTGGATGCACATGGTCCTCCAGAATGGTTCGGTAGTCCTTGGCAGTGACGCGCCCATCTAGCACAAGTATTGGGCCAAGGGAATGCCATGATATGGCAGCCCAAACCATCACTGATCCACCCCCATGCTTCACTCTGGGCATGCAACAGTCTGGGTGGTACGCTGGTGCAATGTGCAATTAATGAAGATTGGCCACCAGACTGGTCCAATTTAGCCATGAAACCTCCCACACTAAAATGACAGGTGTTTCAGTTATTTTGTCCAACCCCTGTATATATACAGTATATATATATATATATATATATACAGTGTATCACAAAAGTGAGTACACCCCTCACATTTCTGCAGATATTTAAGTATATCTTTTCATGGGACAACACTGACAAAATGACACTTTGACACAATGAAAAGTAGTCTGTGTGCAGCTTATATAACAGTGTAAATTTATTCTTCCCTCAAAATAACTCGATATACAGCCATTAATGTCTAAACCACCGGCAACAAAAGTGAGTACACCCCTAAGAGACTACACCCCTAAATGTCCAAATTGAGCACTGCTTGTCATTTTCCCTCCAAAATGTCATGTGATTTGTAAGTGTTACTAGGTCTCAGGTGTGCATAGGGAGCAGGTGTGTTCAATTTAGTAGTACAGCTCTCACACTCTCTCATACTGGTCACTGAAAGTTCCAACATGGCACCTCATGGCAAAGAACTCTCTGAGGATCTTAAAAGACGAATTGTTGCGCTACATGAAGATGGCCAAGGCTACAAGAAGATTGCCAACACCCTGAAACTGAGCTGCAGCACAGTTGCCAAGATCATCCAGCGTTTTAAAAGAGCAGGGTCCACTCAGAACAGACCTTGCGTTGGTCGTCCAAAGAAGCTGAGTGCACGTGCTCAGCGTCACATCCAACTGCTGTCTTTGAAAGATAGGCGCAGGAGTGCTGTCAGCATTGCTGCAGAGATTGAAAAGGTGGGGGGTCAGCCCGTCAGTGCTCAGACCATACGCCGCACACTACATCAAATTGGTCTGCATGGCTGTCACCCCAGAAGGAAGCCTCTTCTGAAGTCTCTACACAAGAAAGCCCGCAAACAGTTTGCTGAAGACATGTCAACAAAGGACATGGATTACTGGAACCATGTCCTATGGTCTGATGAGACCAAGATTAATTTGTTTGGTTCAGATGGTCTCAAGCATGTGTGGCGGCAATCAGGTGAGGAGTACAAAGATAAGTGTGTCATGCCTACAGTCAAGCATGGTGGTGGGAATGCCATGGTCTGGGGCTGCATGAGTGCAGCAGGTGTTGGGGAGTTACATTTCATTGAGGGACACATGAACTCCAATATGTACTGTGAAATACTGAAGCAGAGCATGATCCCCTCCCTCCGGAAACTGGGTCGCAGGGCAGTGTTCCAGCATGATAATGACCCCAAACACACCTCTAAGACGACCACTGCTTTATTGAAGAGGCTGAGGGTAAAGGTGATGGACTGGCCAAGCATGTCTCCAGACCTAAACCCAATAGAACATCTTTGGGGCATCCTCAAGCGGAAGGTGGAGGAGCACAAAGTCTCGAATATCCGCCAGCTCCGTGATGTCGTCATGGAGGAGTGGAAAAGCATTCCAGTGGCAACCTGTGAAGCTCTGGTAAACTCCATGCCCAGGAGAGTTAAGGCAGTTCTGGGAAATAATGGTGGCCACACAAAATATTGACACTTCAGGAACTTTCACTAAGGGGTGTACTCACTTTTGTTGCCGGTGGTTTAGACATTAATGGCTGTATATTGAGTTATTTTGAGGGAAGAATAAATTTACACTGTTATATAAGCTGCACACAGACTACTTTTCATTGTGTCAAAGTGTCATTTTGTCAGTGTTGTCCCATGAAAAGATATACTTAAATATCTGCAGAAATGTGAGGGGTGTACTCACTTTTGTGATACACTGTATATATATTTTTTTTTATTATTTTTTTTTTTTTGGCTGTTTAGGGTACAAACAGAGCCCAATTCATGGTTTTGAAATAGGATGTTTACCAAACTCATGTTCAGGAATATATAGTGTACTATATATATATAGTAGATATAACTTTCTAGATTAATAACCTCCTGCATTTATATGAGGAAGATTGTTGAAACATGGATTGCTTGTTTATTGCGGTCGCAGTGTGTTGCTGATTAGATTATTACCTTTACCACCTTTACAGTCTGTTTTGCTGTTTTTACTGTTGACCTGTTTTTTTATTATTTTATTATCTTTACTACATAGGTGTTAACAAAAATAATTGTTTTCGCTTGTTTTCCTACTATTATAGTTTAAAGAAAGTTATGCAAACCTCAATTCCACAAAGGTTGGGACAGTAGGTGAAATGCAAATAAAAACAAAAAGCAGTGATTTGCAAAGCCACTTTGAATATCTTGTGTTTGTATTGTTTGTCAGTTTTACCTCATGACCTTGTTTCATGTTAAGCTCATTTACGTCCTTTTTTGAAATGTGAGCTGGCTTGAATTTTAAACTGAGTGTAGCTTATGTTCTTTAGTATATGTACTTTAGCTTGTTTAATCCCAATAAGCCACTTTTAATTGCTAATATTGAGATTTTTACAACTCTGGTTGGACCACTGGTTAGTTTGTTGGTTTTCTGGCACAGACTTGACCTATTATTACAGGCTACACAGTCGATACATTAGCACGGCTCTTCTAAAAGCTTAATTTTAGCCTGATTTAATCATTTTTAATCATTTTCCCCCAGTTTCCTCCCCTAATCTAGTTGTATCCAATTACTCTGATTGTGTTACGCTTCACCCTACTGATACAACCCTCCACTGCTGACTGAGGAGCTTTGCATCTGACACACGCCCCCTCCGACACGCGTGCAGTACCGACTGCCTCTTTTCACCTGCACGAGGCGAGTTCATATGCGGATCAGCTTTGTGTATGGAGAGCCACACTCTAATCAGCATTATTCCCCAACTGTGCACAGGCGCCATCAATCAGCCAGCAGAGGTCGTAATTGCACCAGTTATGAGGAGCCCTGGTCCGGCTTGTCCCACCCTGTGAACAACAGCCAATCGTTGTTCATGTAGCTGTCCAGCCCTGCCGGATTGCACAGCTGAGATTCGATGCGATGTATTCGAAATCCCAGCACTGGTGTGCTGGCGTGTTTTACCGCTGTGCCACCTGAGTGGCCTTTCAAAACTATTTAAAAACTATTTGTATTTTGTTTTACATCATTGACCTGCTTTGTATTGTATTAATGACTTCACCTCTTGACTGATGGTTTGAGATTTTGCTATGAAGAATTTTGAGGTTATTTTCAGATATTCAGTTATGTTATTCAGTTCCTGCAATGCACCGGCCCAGACCATCAGACTTGCCTGACACTTTCTTTTACCATGAGGTTAGCAATGAATGCTAGTCAAGTTGTACAGTGACAGTTTTGAAACTTGGGCTTTTCATTCCAACACAGTCACCTCTAACCCCATGTATGTAAATATTTATGTTTGGTGCATCTAAAATTACATTTGACCATCCAGACAGTTGTTCTGTTAGCACAAGGTGACACTTTGGGTTTTCATCTTAGCTTTTGTACTTAGACAGTCGTGTGTGTGTGTATGGATGCTCCTGTATGGAATATTATGATCCACCTTACGAGATCTGTACAAGGCTTGGTAGCTTCATTGTATTGTTTATAGCTTAGTCTAAAAGCTGCAGTCAGATTCACCAGGAAACAGAGCCGTTTCTAGCTGTGTCATACAATCACTAATGGGGAATAAGACAGCTATGCCTCAAGGTTAAATCCAATCTAGAATTTTCTACACAACTAAATCAATCTGTTGCTGCATGTGTGTCTTTGTATCTTGTAATGCAGTGACATTTACTGTAGTTTTAAAAGATTATTGCCTGCTCCAATTACTATCCATAGACTTGGATTAATAGGGGAATGGAGGGAGGCTAAATACGTTTTCCAGTCTTACCCCTGTCATGAATAACATTGAACAATTGTGCCTATTACCAATATAATTCATTCTTTAGAAATGTATATTACCATGACTAAGGTAAACAGGCTGTATTTATGTATGTTCTTGTGTTTGAATTTGGAGATGGATGAATGTAACCAAATACCAAAACACCTCCAGGGTGAAACATGGTGGTAACCGCATTATGCTTCTCTGTGGCATGAACATGGAGAATTAGATGACGGATAAATGTAACCAAATACCAAAACATCCAAACTCAGCCAAACTCTGACTGGGACAACAATTCAGATTTTAGCATTACCAATGACCCAAAGCATACAGCAAAAACAACATTGAATTGGCTATTTGGCAAATATTTTAATGTTTTTTGAGTGACCCAGCCCAAGTCCAGATTTAATTCTGTAGAAGACCTGAAGATTGCAGTTTGCTGCTCCAACCAGTATCCTTAGACTTTTATTATAAGTGGGATGGAGCAAGGCTAAATGGGTTTTCCTATCTTACCCCTGTTCTGGCTTACATGTGAATATTGTGCCTATTATCAATATAGTCTTTAGAAATGTATTTGACCATGACTGTGTGGTGAACAGGCTGTATTTATGACTGTTCTTGTGTTTGAATTTGGAGATGGATGAAGGTAACCAATTACCAAAACACTTCCAGGGTGAAACATGGTGGCCGCATCACAGCCAAACTCAGACTGCATTACAATGACCCAAAGCATACAGCCAAAACAACACTGAATTGGCTATTTGGCAAGTATTTGAGTGGCCCAGTCCAAGTCCAGATTTAATTCTGTAGAAGACCTGAAGATTGCAGTTCACTGCCCCAACCAGTATCCATGGACTTTCATTATAAGTGGGATGGAGGAAGGCTAAGTGGGTTCTCTTATCTTACCCTTGTTCTGACTAACATGTAAAAATGTTTGCCTATTACTGATATAGTTCAGTCTTTTGGGTATTTGACCATGACTGTATGGTAAACAGGCTGTATTTATCTCTGTTCCTGTTTTTGTGTTTGTTTTTTTGAGAGCGAGAGTAGGTGTAAATGTGAGGAAAACTATTTTGTTTTGCAGCTGATAAAGACTTCACACTTGGTTGCATATTGTTTTCTCAGTACTTGTTGCGTCTATTTAATAACTGTGTGTGGCGGCACAGGGGAAAAGAACAGTTTACAGTGCTGCGAAAATATTTTCCCCCTCCTGATTTTCTCTACTTTTGCAAAATTATGACATTCAGTGGTGTTAGGTCCTCATATAAAAAGAAATATAAAACAAAAACGCTAGAAAACAGAAGACACAGTTTTTAAATGATAATTTTAACTATTTAAAAATACGTTCTGCAACATTTCTATCACTCACATTTATGCAACAACTCAACAGTCACTCTAAAAAAGCTTTAAAATGTCTGTGCAAAGATGGGAGAACCTGTTAGATGGGCAATCATATCTGCGGCACTTCATAAATCAGAATCCTTATGTAGATTGGCAAGACAGAAGCCACTTTTGAGTAAAAGGCATTTCCATGCAAATGACTCTCTGGTCTGATGATACAAGAAATGACAGAACTTGACAGATTTGACAGAACATCAAGCAGTATGCCTATAGGAAAACATTTACTGCCCTTCATTTGGCTAATACCATCCCTAGGGTGAAACATGGTGGTGGCTGCATCATTCCTCTCTGTGGCAGGAACATGGGGAATTAAGAGATGGATAAATGTAACCAAATGTCAAACATCCTTAAAAAAACATTCTGCAGATCACAGTCAAACTCACAACCAATTTCAGCATTACAGTGACCCAAAGCATACAGCCAAAACAACACTGGATAGTTTTTTTGTCAATTACTTTAGCATGTCCCTGAGAATCCAGCCATCAAATTGACCCAGCAAAGCATCATGGGTTTATTGAAATGAAAGATTTCTCCCCCACTAAACATCACTGACTGTATAAGTTAATGATTGCGCATCTTATCGTTATATATGTTTTCAGATTCACCCAGCTGAAGAGTCTTAACCTATCTCACAACCGACTCGGCGTGTTCCCAGAATCTGTGTGTGAAATCACCACCCTCTCCGAGCTCAACCTCACCTGCAACGGCCTCAGCTCCATCCCACCTTGCATCAACAACCTCCAGAGGTCTGTCCTTACTATCCACAGATATTTTTATGATGCCTGCACATACAGAGTTAATCAGAGTCATTTAGATTAAAGTGTACAGTAAATGTGGAGCAGTGATAAGAGTGTGGCCACTCCTCTCTGTGTAAAAACATTATGACTGTGGGGAAATGTTCACTCTATGATTTATGTAGTATGATGACATACAGTAATGTGAGCAGTGATGGTTCTGAATATTTAGTAGCAATAACATAATCATGTGCAGGTGACTAAGCTTTTCTCTCTCAGTATATAACACCATGTTTCTCATATGAGCCAGCCCTCTGTCATTTTGAATGGAAATCCGTTGGAGTGTCAGGCATCGCACCTTTTAGTTCATACATGCATATTGAATGTTGTTTACTTCTTCTGCTTACTAGGTTACATAATGTATAATACCATAACTGCAAAAATATGTTCATGATCAAATTATTGAAGTGGTTTTCTTTAAGTAGCACATACGAATAACTGTAACAGACATATGATGTACTGTGTTTTGTCTTACTCTGGTGTCTCAAATCAAGGCCTGTGCACTATTCTATTATAAGGATAAAATAATAATAATAATATTTTAACAATAAAGTGACACATGAGTAGACAAATAACAGTATGATGTTTATCCATGCAACTATTTTATTGCTCCTTAGTCATTAAAGTAGTTAATGGAATAACTTTGAGTTGTTCAAAATAAATTATGAACTTATTATTTTAAATGTAATGATAGGACCACCTTTAAATGAAATTTAGAATAAAGGTTAAAGACTCCTGTTGTAAGTAAAGTTTACAGTTTTTCATCATCACACTGCCTTGCTGTCACCAGTCTGGATATTTCTTGCTTTTTAGGCTAAATCATGGCATTCAACATTCAACTGTAAGGGCGCATTGACATGAAAGGCGACAAAACCACTTTTGCGTCGGCTGTGTCATTGTTTTCATATGGAGTGTGGCGGTGCTGCTTAGCTTAGCACACCACGCACTTTTGCCGCATTGGGCTTGTGATTTTTGTGCTTGCCGCTGTGCTCAAAGTTCACTCTGACCCAGTTGGACCCAAAAGGTCCAAAACCGCCTTCAGTGAGACGAACTATTAGCTATTTGCCTCATGCTACCTCTAGGAGTGAGAGCACTGACAAAATGCAAAAGTGACCAAAACATCAGCCAGAAAGGAAGAGAAGAGCGAAATGGTCTGTGATCACCACCTGCAGAACCACTCTTTTATAGGGGTTGTCTTGCTAATTGCCTCTCATTTCTACCTGTTGTCTGTTCCATTTGCACAACAGCAGGTGAAATTGATTCACAATCAGTGTTGCTTCCTAACTGGTCAGGTTGATTTCACAGAAGTGTGATTGACTTGGAGTTACATTGTGTTGTTTAAGTGTTCCCTTTATTTTTTTGAGCAGTGTATATAAATAAATAAATTTATTAGGGCTGTCAAACGATTAAAATTTTTAATCGCGATTAATCTCAGAATTTCATATAGTTAATCGCGATTAATCGCATTAAAAAAAAATCTGTGTAAATGTTATAGAAAACAAGGATTTTTAAGTGAAATGTTACAATTAAAATAGTGAACACATTTTATGCTAAATGTACTGATGTTAAAAACTGCTGGGACAAGAGAAAACTGTAAGGGAGTTTTATTCACTCACATACTAGGCAGTAAATGTCAGATTGTAGTTTAGAATTTCTCCATCAGCAAACATTGTAGATCAGCGGTGCTTTAGGTGGGATAAGGTGTAGTTATTGTAACAGACTTTTCTGTGGTTGTATTGTGACAATGGTTTGATGGCCGTTTCTACACGAAGTGAGTGTGTTTTGACCCTTTGGGGCTTCCATAGTGCATGGACTAACGTGCTTGACTCCGCTTTCCGGTATTTGGTACCTTAACAGAATAAGTTAATAAAAGTGTTCTGCTCCCGACAACTTGTGAATATAGCGTGTATTTATTTCTTTATAAGTGCATCACTACAACGATCGGTTACATTATGTTAACAAACCGCAAATGAAAAACGGTGGCAAGTCCGACATTAAAACATTTGTTTTAACATAATGTTAACATAATAACCGAGCGTTGTAGTTCTACCAGTCAAGTCTCAACATTAACTAGAATTTGCGTTAACGGCACTATTATTTTTTATCGCGTTAAATTGAAATCGCGTTAATGCGTTATTATCGCGTTAACTTCGACAGCCCTAAAATATATATATAGCACTGTGATCAGCACTATATATAATATATAGATCAGCACTGTGTACGGAGAGACACACCCTGACAGCACTCTTTTCCCGCCTCTGCAGGCACCGTCAGTCAGTCAGCAGAGGTCGTAATTGCATTAGTTATGAGACAGTCCCTATCCGGCTTTTATATCCCATCCCTATCTGAACAACAGGCCAATCGTTGACCTATGTATCTGAGATCCCAGCTCTGGTGTTCAGTGTGTGTTTTACCGCTGCGCCACCTGAGCGCCTACAAACAACGCTTAATGTGAACAAAGCTTAACGTGACTTATTGTATTAAAACAATGAGTGAGAAATTTCATTAGTGGAGAGAACAAATGAGCAGTTATAATAAAGAGAGGTTTAGTGTTCCTATGTTGTTCTTTTAATACATGAAACCACGGAAAGCTTTTTTAACAATAAGTGTTTTAGACCCTCTCGAAAAAGCTGATTCTCACAATTTCTCAGCACCCCGAGCTATAACACAAGTTTAAAAGTGAAATATTGAGAAAAATACAGCTAAACATAGATTTATGTGGACGCTTTCAGTGTGGATTTAATGCTTATTTCACACAAGTGCAGATTTGTGTTGTGGTGCACTTTGATGACATCGAGCCAAGCGCTGAGCAGTTTGCACCAAGACTCATGCAAAACGCTTCTCATATGATGCGCCCTTAAAAACAGCTGATTGTGGTGACATGCCTATAACTGATCATCACATGCCATGTCAGTCTGTCCAAACAGCAAAATGCAAACCGAAGTAAACCAGTCGCTCTTCTCAGATTGCTCTTCTTTATCCCAGCCTGCAGACACTCTTCCTGGATGGGAATCACTTGAGCTCGCTGCCCGACGAGCTGGGCGAGCTGACACAGCTTAACAGCCTGGGACTCTCCTTCAACAACTTCCCCCACATTCCTAACGTGCTGGAGAGGCTGATTGCTGTGGACAGGCTTGCCATGGCTGGGAACCAGGTGCAGACCTTGGACCTCGGTAGCCTTCTGCGGATAAGCCACATCAAGAGCATAGACTTACGGTGAGCTTAATGCATGTTCATCTCTATTCAGTTTACTGGTTCTTTATTAGCATGGCAAATGTGTGCTTTTAACTTTGTGGCCTCAGTTTATTGGTTTGAAAGGTAACTGTGTTAGCTTAGTAAGCAAATCTGTGGTGATGTAATCGCCATCATTGCTGTCTTAAGTGGTGTGTCTAAATAATATGACTTATAAGTTTGATGTCTTATTAGAATCCTCTCTACTTAGACAGCTGCCTAGGTAGGCAGTAGATAGCAAGGCAGCTCACTAGGTTTTTGGACAGACCCATAGAATCAATGTCAGATTCCAGCAGATCACTGTCTCAGTGTGTAAGATCCATAGTTCCAGTCTAGATTGTAATGTTAACTGTCAACCTTTTTTCACAGATTTATGTCAGGTATTGGATTATTATTAGCATCCCTGCCTGGCATGAATATTGTGCCTTTTGTTCATGGTACAGAATGGCATCTTGTCTTGCTCACTTGTCTTGTGTGTGCGTGTGTGTGTATGAGACATGCTCACCCACTGTCCCTTACCTGGTGGCAGGTGTGTGTATAGAGTGCTGCTAGTGTGCAGCTCTCTCTGTGCTCCCCCAGTAGGTGGGGCAGTTTGTCGGGGTCTGGTATGGTAAAACACATACTTATAGAATACACCAAGGAATACACATGACCAGAGGTGGAAAGAGTACTAAAATATTGTACTCAAGTAAAAGTACTATTACTTTGATGATTTTTTACTTAAGTACGAGTAAAATTACTAGTCTAAAAATCTACTCAAGTAAAAAGTAACTCATTTAAAATGTACTTAGAGTAAACGTTACTTAGTTGTTTTTTAACAGAAGGAGGGACGTCATTTTCCAACAGAAGTTAATAGTGGAATGATACAGCAGACTACTTACAGCTCACCAGCCATGCAGCATATTAGCAGTTCATGTGTGGATTTAGCCTCTCTACACACCTAACAGACTGCAACTGCTGTTATCAATTAAAAACAGCATTATTTCTGCTTATCCTCAATAAATCGCTGTATTTTATAGCTTGTTGGACTTGACGCAAACTAACTTGGTTCAGGTCAATAGTGCCAACTAAGGTTGCCAACTTTCAGAACTGGAAATAAAGAAACACCCTGGGCTGGCGGGTTCGTGGAAGGCATAGGGTGGGGGGTGGGATGTCGGGTGTTCACCGAAGCGGTAGCGGGGGGGTTAGATGGTTAGGGTCTTACACCCTCATAGGAACATGATCAAAATCAAAAACAAACCAGCAGAATCTCACAATCACATTTATGCTGTTCGTTTTACTTAAAAAAAAAAAATACTAAAATAAATGAACATAAAAAATCACAATATTTGATAATGCTGTGCTATCGTTGCAAAATGAAAGCCAACCGTAAACAGCAGAACCGCGACCCAGATCAATCACACAGCAGCAGAAAATCATAACCACTTATCTGCTTACCTGATCTATATTCATGTGTTGTCCCATTAGGGATATAATCCACTTTATATAAGACCATCTTGTATGTTTCCAGAATATATAAATCCATACCCAACTGTTTTATCCACCTGACTAATGAAAACTATTGTAGATCATTTATTCTCTCAGCTTTCCCGGTAAAAAGCTTAAATTGGTGATTCGTTCACTAAACTGTCATTAATACAACAACCAATGAAAAGAGAGATTGAAATTCCGCCCAGAATCTGAATTCTGAAGCTCTGATTGGTTTATACATCTGAATCTCTTCACCAAATGAACCGATTCATGGAGTTGTTTAAGCACAACATCATAATGAAACAGAGTGAGCAAAACGAATGAATCTTTACCATAGATAAGAGCACTGCTCCCTGAATCGATTCCAATGAATAATTCATTTGAAAAGAGTCGTTTCTGACTCGTTAACTCAGTGATTCAGTTCGCAAGCCCTACTCTAAAGAAAAATTTTGTAAATGCTCAGCGGGCCGGATCAAACAGCCTAACGGGCCGGTTTGATGTCGAGTTTTTTTATTGTTTTCTCCTTTTTTTTTTTACTCAGTAACGGATGTTATTTAAAATGTAGCGAATTACAATTCTTAATACAAAACATACTTAAGTAAAAGTAAAATTACAGGTTGTAAAATCTACTTTAAAAAGTACAAGTACACAAAAAAACTACTCAATTACAGTAACGCGAGTAAATGTAATTCGTTACTTTCCACCTCTGCACATGACTAGAACCTTGCAGCCAAAAAAATTTTAATCAAAAATAGCCCAAATGATAAAATAAGCAGACAGAAATATAATACTATCATGGAATTAAAATCCAAATAAATGAATAAGAATATAGTGTCCAACAAGCTCATGGTCAGACTTTTGATCATATAGTATATTTGTGCTTGTTTGCATCTGTGTATGGCCTGTAATTTTTCCTTGTTATGCTTCACTTTATTCTCTCACTCTCTCTTTTTCTTGCTCTCTCTCTCTCTCAGTACTGTTGTCAGTATCTTCATGCATAATGCAGGATCAATAGACAATGGTAATGTAAGATCACCAGTACATGAGAGAGTGAACATACCTGCTAGATGGACTCTCTTCCTGTGCATTGCTCTCTCCTAACCATTCCTGGCTGGCTGTTTTCTCATGAAACAGTACTCATATCTGACCTGACACACCAATATTTTGCTCATGGATTGCATGTCTCTTTTGGAGTTTCCAGTCATATACTATATCCTCCCAACATCCATCAGGTGGTTCAGTCATTGCATTCAATTTCTGCTCTTGGCTTTAAGAAAACACTTGTTCTTTATGCAGGATTCTGAATTTGCAGGGGGCCTGGTGCACCTGTGGGGGATCAGAGCTCCAGCAAGACTCATAAAAGAGAGCTAGGATTAGAACAGAGGGAGAGAAAAAGAGAAAAAAAAGGGAAGATATTAGAGCCTCTGTGACCTGGACCGAGCTGTGCTCATTAAGTAGTTGAGAGAAGACTTGTTGATCCACAACTTATATTTGCACTTCTTTTTTATATATGTATATTTTTTTTATGCATTTTTTCCCCCTTTTTCTCCCTTTTTAGCGCGTCCAATTGCCCGATTGCGTCTTGCTTCCTCTCCACCAATGCCAATCCCCGCTCTGATTGAGGAGAACGAAGCTAACCCACGCCCCCTCCGACACGTGGGCAGCATGCCGTATGCATCTTATCACCTACACTTTGACGAGTACAGTGCAGCTCAGCACTGTGTACGGAGGGACACACCCTGAGAGCACTCTTTTCTCATCTCTGTGCAGGCGACATCAATTGTAATTGCATTACTTATGAGAGAGAGACCCTATCCGGCTTAATCCCACCCATATCTGAACAACTGGCCAATCGTTGTTCACGTGGCCGCTCAGCCTAGCCGGCAGGCCGAGCTCAAATTCGATACGATGTATTCGAGATCCCAGCTCTGGTTCCAGCATGTGTTCTTACCGCTGCGCCACCTGAGCGGCCTTATATTTGCACTTCTAAATGTACATACTGATCACAGTAGCACAATTGTTTGGAATTCATTATTTGGTATACTAAAATAATAGTATGCATTGCCACCGGTCGGCTGGGCGACATGTAGCGGGCATAATTGGCAGTGTCTGCAGCAGACACGTCTCTGCTAGGGCAGGATGACCGGACTATGTGGGTGGGTTCTTCAAACGCTGTGTAAGGATCCTGATTGGCAGGTAGAGAGGCACCTGTGCAGAGTGCATAGGTGAAAAAGGGTTCCACTCGCAGGTCTGAGGAGGCGTGAGCAGCAATATACCCACCCCAACTGCAATCAGGGATCCCCCAGCAGCGGAAGACAAAATGACTATGCTAAATTGGGAGAAAATGCATAAATAAAAAATAATAATAGTATTATTTTTATTTTCGGCTGTTCCCGCATTTAAGGGTCATCATGTCATTCTGTTCGGCATACTAGTTTTTATGCCGGATGCCCTTCTTGGTGCAACCTTCCTCATTTTTATCCAGGCTTGGGACCAGCACTGAGATTGCACTGTCAAGTGCACCTCCCAGTGGCTAGGGTGCTTGTCTACCCCCCTTCCATAGCCAGCCATGTCTGTGTAGACACAGCTGGGTTCTCATTAGTAGTTGGCTAGCGTAGTTTACAGCTGCACCATCCAATTACAACAACCCTCCTCTTCTCGCCCCTGCACTCTGCACAGGCCAATCAGGTTCCTTACACAGCGTATGAAGATCCCATCCGTACATAGTCCGGTCGTCCTGCCCTAGTAGATACGGTGGCCGATTAGTATCTGCTGCAGGCACTGCCAATTACTGCCAATTATGACCTAGGAGTTCAGAATCTCAGCGCTGGTGTGCTAGCGGAATATCCTGCTGCGCAACCTGGCCACCCAACACATTCTTTACTAACTGTTTTTAATTTGCCAGGATAACTGAAGTCCATATTGTTTTATTTCACCATTCTTTAGGTATTTTTTAATGCTTGTGGAAAAGCAGCTCTTTTGTGTGGGTTGGAGGATTAAAATGATTGCAGTTGCTTATATTTTTCTCTGTAACTGTCATTCCTCTTGTTTTTATTTCCTGCAGCTTTTTTTTCACAGACTGCTGGCTTTTCTTTTACATGCCTTATGATTATTCTGACAGTGTGTTGGGAAATCTTGTGTAACACATCTGTCCAGGGGCAATTTGCGGCTCAGCGAACTCTCCGCTTGTGGGTTATCCAACTAGTTTTTCTGACAGGGAGGTTTAGGGTGTTTGCTGTAACAATTTTCATTTATAATTCCATTCCAATCAGTAGCAACATCTTTTATAAACCTGATTCCAAAAATGTTGGGACGGTAGAAATATGAAGTAAAAACAATCAGCAAAGATTTGCATTTTTTTTTATTATCAATTAAAACGGTACAGTCACTATATAGTTAAGGTTACAATTAGTTAGCCGCTCGGGTGGCGCAGCGGTAAAGTACGCTAGCGCACCAGAGTTGGGGTTTTGAATACATCGTATCGAATCTCTGCTCCGCCTTTCCGACTGGGCTGGGCGGCAGCATGAACAACGATTGGCTGTTGTTCAGGGTTAGAGGGTAAGAAAGTCGGATCGTAGGTCCTCATAACTGGTGCGACTGCTGCCCCTGCTGGCTGACTGATGGCGCCTGCACAGGGCTGAAGAATAATGCTGATGGGGGTGTGGCCCTCCATACACAGTGCCCGTCAAGTATATGAACTCGACTCGTGCAGGTGAAAAATGCAGTCTGTACTGACTGTACGTGCCGGAGGGGGCGTATGTCAGTTGAGAGGCGTCCTCAGTCAGCGGTGAAGGGTCGAATCAGTATAGAGGACGCAATCAGGGTAATTGGACACGACTTGGACAAGTTCTAAATTTCTAAAAGTGGACCCCCCCATTCTTTTTTTAAAAATATTTTGTTTATGCATTTTCTCCCGACTTTTTAGCATATCCAATTATCCAAATTGCATTACGCTTCCTGTCTACTTATGCCGATCCCTGCCCTGATTGAGGAGAACAAGACTGACACTCGCCCCCTCCGACACGTGTGCAGTACCGACTGCATCTTTTCACCTGCACAAGGCAAGTTCATATGCGGATCAGCTTTGTGTAAGGAGAGCCACACCCTGATCAGCATTATTCCTCGACTCTGTGCCGACGGCATCAACCAGCCAGCAGAGGTTGTAATTCGCTCAGTTATGAGGAGTCCCTATCCGGCTCCCACCCTGTATGAACAACAGTCAATCATTGTTCATGTGGGCGCCCAGCCCAGACGGATGGCAGAGCTAAATGTCAGCTCAGGTGTGCTGGCGTATTTTTTTAATGCATTTTTTTTCCCCATCTTCCTCCCGATTTAGCACACTCAGTTTTGTCTTTTGCTGCTGAGAGATACCAGATTGCATCCGAGGAGAGCACGTCGCTGTACACGCCTCTTCCGACACATGCACAGCCCTCCTCTTCTCGCCCCTGCTTTCTGCATATTTCTGGATATTGCTGATTTTACTTTGCGTAGTTGATTCTTAACTTGCAGTTCACAAGACACAGCCCAAACTGTGTTTCCTAAAGTATTCCTGAGCCCACGTGGTTATGTTTATTATAATTATAATGCCGTCTGAGAGATGGAGGGTCACAGACATATTTGTTTTCAGTTTTGGGGTTTTTTGTCCAGATACTCTTAATCTGCTAATAATGTTATGGACTGTAGATGGTAAAAAAAAAAAAACCTAATTATATCAATATTGTGCATTTGGAAATATTGTTATTAAATTGTTGGAATATTCAGACACATCAAGAGAGTAACATCCAGCCTCCATCCAGTCTTCCTTCCCTCAGACGTTACGAGCTCTGAGAATGCTGGGCTTTCAAATAAGACGATCCTGTGGACGCTGTGATAAACAAATTTGAATGTCAAAGAATTGCTGTCCTGCATGGTAAATTTTGCATACAACAACCTGGTCTAAACAAGCCCTTAGAGAAAACATTTATAAAAAGAAATGTTACTGTATTCCTAAAACCCCTATTGTTGGAGATAAAACTGGGGTATACCTTCAAAACCACTGCTCCTCTGGTGGTGGAGGGCCGTGCATTCCTCTTAGAAGAATATTTGATAAACACCAGATGCAAGTGGGAATTTGAGGTTAACATAGACCCTCTCTGCATGAGATACTGTTTAACCAGCTGGAGAACATTAAGAAATGGGTTATTCCAGTGTGATCTGCAAACTCATTACCAGTGCTCAGGTTGGTCCACAGATTTAATAACAAATAACCCCCACCCCCCCTCCCGAGTTATTACAAATGCATTTTTTTTTGTATTTTGTTTATACATTTTCTCCCCGTTTTCTCTCGACTTTTTAGCATGTCCAATTGCCCGATTGCATCACGCTTCCTCTCCACTAATGCCGATCCCCACTCTGATTGAGGAGAACAAAGCTAACCTACGCTCCCTCCGACACTTGGGCAGCAGCCGTATGCATTTTTTCACCCGCACTAGGCGAGTGCTAATGCGGATCTGCACTGTGTACGGAGAGACACACCCTGATCAATGCACTCCTTCCCCGCTGGCATTAGTTACGAGGAGACCCTATTCGGCTTACTACTACCCCACCCCTATATGAACAACAGGTCAATCGCTGTTCATGTGGCCGCTCAGCCCAGCCGGATGGCAGAGCTGAGATTCAATACAATGTATTTGAGATCCCAGCTCCGGTGTGCTAGAGTGTGTTTTACCACTGTGCCACCTGAGTGGCACAAATGCATTTTTTATTTTTTATTTATGCATTTTCTCCCCGTTTTGTCTCGACTTTTTAGCGCGTTCAGTTTCAGTTACCTGATTGCATCACGCTTTCTCTCCACTAATGCCGATCCCCGCTCTGTGATTGAGGAGAACGAAACTAACCCACGCCCCCTCCGACACGTGGGCAGCAGCCGTATGCATTTTTCCGCCTGCACTAGGCGAGTGCTAATGCGGATCTGCCCTGTGTACGGAGAGACACACCATGATTAAAGCTTCCTTCCCCACCCTTTTGTAGGCACCATAAATCAGCCAGCAGAGGTCGTAGTTGCATTAGCCAAGAGGAGACCCTACCCCGCCCCTATATGAATGACAGGCCAATCGTTGTTCTTGTGGCCGCTCAGCCCAGCCAGATGGCAGAGCTGATATTCAGTACGATGTATTCAAGATCCCAGCTCTGGTGTGCTAGCGTGTGTTTTATGCACTTTTTAACATTGACCTAGCCATAGCATCAGGCATTCATTTTTTAAAGTCAGAATGCTTTTCTCTTAAAGTTCTTCTCAAGTGGTCATATGGAACTACTAATTCATGTCTGTTTGATTGCACCTCTTCTGTTTTGGATAGTCTTCTCTTGCATTAATCATGTTCTCTGCCCTTTAATTTTTATACTTTGGTGCTCTGACTGTTTTCTAGGCTTAACGGGCTCTGCTGTATGAAGAGCGAGACACTGGAGCCCATAAAGCAACTTACTCAACTGGATGTGAGGGATAACCGACTGACCTCACTGGACCTGAGTGCCACCTGCAATCTGGAGTGCTTACACTGCGAGCGCAACGAACTGGAAGAGCTCACCCTCAGTGGTTTTGCATTGCGTACTCTGTATGCTAATAACAATCGTGAGTGGATCTCCTTTTGGATGGCTAGTTTCATCCTAGGCTGGCACTGGGTAAAATCTGAGTAGGGAACAGATTATTGAAAGATGCTTAGGACCCTAGAAAGTTGCTAAATAGATTTTAAAGTTTAGTTTAAAGTAAGTAGTTTAAGTTAGTAAGTGGGTGAGTAAAGTGTAAGTACACTATATGGCCAAAAGTATTTGGACACCTGACTATGAGCTTGTTGGACCAAATGGTATTGACATAGAGTGACTTCTCTGTGATCTTTTCATCTGTAACAATAGACACTCTTTTGAGAAGGCTTCTCACAAGACTTTGAAGTTTGTCTGTTGAAATTTCTGGCCATTTAGTCATACAAGAGCGTTTGTATGGCTGGATACTGATGTTGGTCAAGAAAGGCTTAGTTGATGTGCCAGTTAATTCCAAAGAGTTAGTGGGGGGTTGACAGTTTATTTACAGGGTGATGAGAACCTTACACGCTTGGAGGTTAGTTTATTAGCAATTGGATAGCTTGATTATTGGATGGTTAATTGACCAAGCAAGCATTGAGAGCAGAAATGAGCAAGCAAAGCGAGTTAGCAGCTTGAGCAAGTAAATGATTGGGTGGGTGAATGTAAATGTATTGCCTGTAATTGCTATTTACCTATTATATCCCATGATCCCTAAATTAGGATGAACAAGCTATTAAAAGTCATTGATTTTCTGTAAATACATTCATTTTAAGCATTTTAAAGTACATTTTTTAACAATACTTTGATGTAGTAATTGAAAAGATCTTAGGTGCACTGTTGTTTCTCACAGGTCTAGCAACAGTCAACATCTATCCAGTTCCAAACCAGCTAACACACATGGACCTATCATGGTGAGTTGTAGAGAATATACACTGATCAGCCATAACATTAAAACCACCTCCTTGTTTCTACACTCACTGTCCATTTTATCAGCTCCACTTACCATATAGAAGCACTTTGTAGTTCTACAATTACTGACAGTAGTCCATGTGTTTCTCTACATACTTTTTTAACCTGCTTTTACCCTGTTCTTCCATTGTCAGGACCACCACAGAGCACTGCAGTGACACTGACATGGTGGTGGTGTGTTAGTGTGTGTTGTGCTGGTATGAGTGGATCAGACACAGCAGTGCTGCTGGAGTTTTTAAATACTGTGTCCACTCACTGTCCACTCTATTAGACACTCCTACCTAGTTGGTCCACCTTGTAGATGTAAAGTTAGAGACGATCGCTCATCTATTGCTGCTGCTCGTGTTGGTCATCTTCTAGACCTTCATCAGTGGTCACAGGACACTGCCCATGGGGCACTGTTGACTGGATATTTTTGGTTGGTGGACTATTCTCAGTCCAGCAGTGACAGTGAGGTGTTTAAAACTCCATCAGCATTGCTGTGTCTGATCCACTCATACCAGCACAACACACACTAACACACCACCACCATGTCATTGTCACTGCAGTGCTGAGAATGATCCACCACCCAAATAATACCTGCTTTGTAGTGGTCCTGGGAGGGTCCTGACCATTGAAGAACAGCATGAAAGGGGGCTAACAAAGCATGCAGAGTAACAGATGGACTACAGTCAGTAATTGTAGAACTGCAAAGTGCTTCTATATGGTAAGAGCTGATAAAATCAACAGTGAGTGTAGAAACAAGAAGGTGGTTTTAATGTTATGGCTGATCGGTGTATATTATTATTATTAATATAAATGTTTTATAGGAGGGTGGCATGATGGCTCAGTGGGTAGCACTGATGCCTCCCAGCAAGAAGGTCCTGGGTTCAATTCGCAGGTGGAGCCGTCCAGGACCTTTCTGTGTGTCAGGTTAATTGGAGCTACTAAAATTGCTCTAGGTGTGTGTGTGTGTGTTTTGTTTGCCCTGTGATGGACTGGTCCAGGTTGTTTCCTACCTTTCGTCTGGTGAATTGCACCCACCATGATCCTAAATAGGATAAAGCGGTGGTAAAACAGACAACGAATGAATGAATGTTTTATAGTATATTGTAGAAGATTTATAACCATTTTTAAATAGTTATAATTCATGTTTTACCAATCAACATACAGTTTATCACCCATAATGACAAAGTAAAAACATTTTGCAAAAATCAGAAATTTTAATTCTAAAAAATTTAATTCCTAGAAACTCTACAAAATTGGATTTGGACAGTTTTTCCCATTCATAATAGCAGATTCTTTCATCCTGTCAACTTCCATCACATTGGATGGCAATCGTATGTAAACTAATTCTTCAGATTTTCCATGAGGTTTTAGTCTGAGCTTTGGCTTAGTAAGTCAAGAGCATTCCAAAGCTTGCGCCAAAGCCAATCTACTGTTGTTTTGGCTGTATGCTTCGGGTCATTGTTGTGTGAACTGTCACTTTTGTGGTAATAGATTTAAATGTTTAATTTTTAATAGATTTTTAGAACTTTAAAAATTCTCATCGTGGGTCATTAAGTGTAGATCGATGGGTAAAACGGCAATTCTTATATTTAAAATTAAATGCACAACAATAAAGTGTGTTAAATGTCAAGCAGAACTAAAAAGAACTAAACTAAATTGATAATCATGGACATAATTTTGTGCTGATTTAATAGGAACTGTGTGGAATACCTGCCAGACTGGGTTTGTGACAGCAGGAAGATTGAGGTGCTGGATGTCTCCCACAATCTGCTGTTGGAGCTTCCAGCCAGGTCAGTAAGTGTTTATGTATTTTAAATCATCCTCAGAAGACTGTTCAGTGGCCCATCATTTTATTAAGTCAAATTGATGAGATTTACACGGGAGGAATTAAAGTCTGGTCAGCCTTTGGAGGGAAGCCAGGACGGTGGGTGAGTCCACTTACTGTCTGTGTCGAAAGGGTAAGATACAAGGTTTGCACTGGTAAAATGCCAAAATTGCAATGAATGTCACATTAACAGGGAAACTGTTTGTAACTAATTGAACCAAAAGGTTTCTGTGTCGAGATAAACAGTAAGAGTCACTTTCCTGGACTTATTTCTGGATCTATAGACATTTTTGCTGGGACAAATTGGTAATATCCATTAGCAGCATATAGACACATGAAATTAATGTAAGGAACCACTACTTTTAATTTGTCATGATATTTACTATGGTATGAAAATGTATGTTAATAAAAATATCACTAGACAGTCCAAGTTCTGATTTTGGTCAATGTAAGTTATATCACGTCTTAAATAAACTGGCTGTTGGGATTACTATTGATGAATTAAACTAAACTAAAAATGTAGGTTAATTCATATTTAATTAAATTAAATGTACACCGATCAGGCATAACATTATGACCAACTTCCTAATATTGTGTTGGTCCCCCTTTTTCTGCCAAACCAGTCCTGACCCGTCGAGGCATGGACTCCACCAGACCCCTAAAGTTGTGCTGTGGTATCTGGCACCAAGATGTTAGCAGCAGATCCTTTAACTCCTGTAAGTTGTGAGGTGGGGCCTCCATGGATTGGACTTGTTTGACCAGCACATCCCACAGATGCTCGATTGGATTGAGATCTGGGGAATTTGGAGACCAAGTCAACACCTCAAACTTATTGTTGTGCTTCTCAAACCATTACTGAACCATTTTTGCTTTGGGGCAGGCAGGGCGCATTTTCTGCTGAAAGAGGCCACAGCCATCAGGGAATACCGTTTCCATGAAAGGGTGTACATGGTCTGCAACAATGCTTAGGTAGGTGGTACGTGTCAAAGTAACATCCACATGGATGGCAGGACCCAAGGTTTCCCAGCAGAACATTGCTCAAAGCATCACACTGTACTCCATTTGTACTCCCTACGTGCACCACTGCAGACCGGGAACACCCCAAAGGAGCTGCAGTATTGAAGATGCTCTGACCCAGTAGTCTAGCCATCACTTGGTCCTTGTCAAACTCGCTCAAATCCTTACGCTTGCCCATTTTGCCTGCTTCTAACACATCAACTTTGAGGATAAAATGTTCACTTGCTGCCTAATATATCCCACCCACTAACAGGTGCCGTGATAAAGAGATAATCAGTGTTATTCACTTCACCTGTCTGTGGTCATAATGTTATAATTGTATATGAACAGTATATGTTCTTGTAATTCTTCAGGAATGGTTTGAGGAGCACAATGAGTTTGAAGTGTTGACTTGGCCTCAAAATTCCCCAGATCTAGTGAAGCTCTCAGGGGAAATAAAGAACTCTGGAGGGGAAATGCTTTGTAAAGTTGCTATCCAGTGTATCTTACAGGAACCTGTTTTTGGATAATTTTGTTTGCAAGGTCCTGCAGGGTAAAATCAGACCACAGGTAACAGTTGTCCTGGTTATCTGAGTTCTGCCGCGTTATTTGCAGCCTAATGATTTATTTCTACTGTGAAGCTATTTTGCTGCTGTTTGTTTTTAATCTCAATAATGCACAAATACTCACCACCAATACAGCAATATCATTAGCAGTCCTAATCTATATTCAGTCAGTCATTTTAATCTGGTGGAGACAAGTGAGATAAGTACACCCTTGAACTGTCTAGTGATTCATGGACCTTAGGAGAAGCCAGTGGGACTTTGGGTCAGCTATCTTACCGTAGTTAATGCTTTTCCCCCGATTGCATTACGCTTCTTCTCTACTGATGTTGACCAACACTCCTGACTATGGAGTGCCGTGCTTGACACACGCCCCCTCCAACACATGTGCAGTACCGACTGCATCTTTTCACCTGCACGAAGCGAGTTCATATGTGGACCAGCTTTGTGCACGGAGAGTCACACCCCTATCCCATTAACTCACGACTCTGTGCAGACACCAACAATTAGCCAGGGAAGGTTGTAATTCCATCAGTTATGAGGTATTTCCTCAGGCACCCTCCCTGCGAACGAGCCAATCATTACTCGTGTATGCACCCAGCTTGCCGGTAGCAGAGCTGAGATTCGAATTGATGAGTTTGAGATGTCAGCTCTGGTGTGCTAGCATGAAATCTTTTGGGATTTTATTTTAAAACCAACATTTTATTTGGCCACTCAGATGGCGCAGCAGTAAAATACGCTAGCACACCAGAGTTGGGATTTCGAATACATCATATCGAATCTCAGCTCTGCCATCCGGCTTGGCTGGGCGGCCACATGAACAACGATTGGCTGTTGTTCAGGGTGGAATGAGCCGGACCAGGGTTCCTCATAACTGGTGCAAATACGACCTCTGCTGGCTGACTGATGCCGTCTGCGCAGAGTTGGGGAATAATGCTGATCAGGATGTGGCTCTCCGTGCACAAGGCTGATCCGCATATGAACTCGCCTCGTGCAGATGAAAAGAGGCAGTCGGTACTGTGCACGTGTCGGATGGGGCGTGTGTCAGTTGCGAAGCTCCTCAGTCAGCAGTGGAGGGTTGTATCGCTTAAGGTGAAGCGTAACGCAATCAGGGTAATTGGATACGACTAGATTAGGGGAGAAAATTGGGAAGGGGGAATTGGAGAAAAAGAAAAAAAAAAACAATGTTTTACTGATTATAAATAATAATTAATCAAAAACAACATATTTATTATAAGTAGTTATGAATGCAATTTGGACGGTCAGGTAACGCAGTGGTATAATACAGTGGTCCCAAACCCTTTTCGCACCACACACCGGTTGCATATAAGATATAATTCCACAGACCAGCGGGGCAGGAGGATTTAAAACAAAATTATACAAGAGCATAATAAAAAACACAAAGTAACAATATTGTAGCATAACAATATTACTTACCAATGATGAAAAATCAGTGAGAACCCCAAGCTTTTTTTGCTGCAATAAGACGCTCCCACCTAGGGGTGATAGGAGACAATAACATTTGAAGTGTGTGTAATTTTGTTTTGGTTGCCATTACGACCGGTGGTTGGGGACCACTGGTATAATACACCAGCCCACTACCGCTAGGATCTGAATAGAATAGAATGCCTTTATTTGTCATATATACATATACAGACATACAGTACAACTAAATTCTTTCTTAGCGTATCCCAGCTTATTTGGAAGCTGGGGTCAGAGCGCAGGGTCAGCCATTGTACGGCACCCCTGGAGCAGAGAGGGTTAAGGGCCTTGCTCAAGGGCCCAGCAGTGGCAGCATGGCAGAGCCAGGATTCAAACTCTCAACTTTTTGATTGATAGCCCAAAGCTCTATCCACTAGGCTATGACTGTCCCTGTTTTGAATAGGGACAGTGTATGAATCTCAGCGGTGCTGTCAGCTGGTTAGGCGTCTACACAGGAATAGATGGGGGTACTCATCAGTGGGTTCTCGGTGTCGGCCCCAAGTCTGGATAAAATAGAGATGGTTGTGTCAGGAAGGGCATACGGTGTCAAAAGGCCAGAATGATCCACTTTGGCGACCCATAAAATAATACAGCAGCGACTGAAAAGAAAACTACTCATAAATATAACTTATTTATTTTGAGAAATTAAGAGAAAAATAACTTTTCCTTGTGGATTTTATGCATTATATTGCTCTCTCTCTCTCTCTCTATATATATATATATATATATACAGTGTATCACAAAAGTGAATACACCCCTCACATTTCTGCAGATATTTAAGTATATCTTTTCATGGGACAACACTGACAAAATGATACTTTGACACAATGAAAAGTAGTCTGTGTGCAGCTTATATAACAGTGTAAATTTATTCTTTCCTCAAAATAACTCAATATACAGCCATTAATGTCTAAACCACCGGCAACAAAAGTGAGTACACCCCTTAGTGAAAGTTCCTGAAGTGTCAATATTTTGTGTGGCCACCATTATTTCCCAGAACTGCCTTAACTCTCCTGGGCATGGAGTTTACCAGAGCTTCACAGGTTGCCACTGGAATGCTTTTCCACTCCTCCATGACGACATCACGGAGCTGGCGGATATTCGAGACTTTGCGCTTCTCCACCTTACGCTTAAGGATGCCCCAAAGATGTTCTATTGGGTTTAGGTCTGGAGACATGCTTGGCCAGTCCATCACCTTTACCCTCAGCCTCTTCAATAAAGCAGTGGTCGTCTTAGAGGTGTGTTTGGGGTCATTATCATGCTGGAACACTGCCCTGCGACCCAGTTTCCGGAGGGAGGGGATCATGCTCTGCTTCAGTATTTCACAGTACATATTGGAGTTCATGTGTCCCTCAATGAAATGTAACTCCCCAACACCTGCTGCACTCATGCAGCCCCAGACCATGGCATTCCCACCACCATGCTTGACTGTAGGCATGACACACTTATCTTTGTACTCCTCACCTGATTGCCGCCACACATGCTTGAGACCGTCTGAACCAAACAAATGAATCTTGGTCTCATCAGACCATAGGACATGGTTCCAGTAATCCATGTCCTTTGTTGACATGTCTTCAGCAAACTGTTTGCGGGCTTTCTTGTGTAGAGACTTCAGAAGAGGCTTCCTTCTGGGGTGACAGCCATGCAGACCAATTTGATGTAGTGTGCGGCGTATGGTCTGAGCACTGACAGGCTGACCCCCCACCTTTTCAATCTCTGCAGCAATGCTGACAGCACTCCTGCGCCTATCTTTCAAAGACAGCAGTTGGATGTGACGCTGAGCACGTGCACTCAGCTTCTTTGGACGACCAACGCGAGGTCTGTTCTGAGTGGACCCTGTTCTTTTAAAACGCTGGATGATTTTGGCCACTGTGCTGCAGCTCAGTTTCAGGGTGTTGGCAATCTTCTTGTAGCCTTGGCCATCTTCATGTAGCACAACAATTCGTCTTTTAAGATCCTCAGAGAGTTCTTTGCCATGAGGTGCCATGTTGGAACTTTCAGTGACCAGTATGAGAGAGTGTGAGAGCTGTACTACTAAATTGAACACACCTGCTCCCTATGCACACCTGAGACCTAGTAAGACTAACAAATCACATGACATTTTGGAGGGAAAATGACAAGCAGTGCTCAATTTGGACATTTAGGGGTGTAGTCTCTTAGGGGTGTACTCACTTTTGTTGCCGGTGGTTTAGACATTAATGGCTGTATATTGAGTTATTTTGAGGGAAGAATAAATTTACACTGTTATATAAGCTGCATATATATACAGTGTATCACAAAAGTGAGTACACCCCTCACATTTCTGCAGATATTTAAGTATATCTTTTCATGGGACAACACTGACAAAATGACACTTTGACACAATGAAAAGTAGTCTGTGTGCAGCTTATATAACAGTGTAAATTTATTCTTCCCTTAAAATAACTCAATATACAGCCATTAATGTCTAAACCACCGGCAACAAAAGTGAGTACACCCCTAAGAGACTACACCCCTAAATGTCCAAATTGAGCACTGCTTGTCATTTTCCCTCCAAAATGTCATGTGACTCGTTAGTGTTATTAGGTCTCGGGTGTGCATAGGGAGCAGATGTGTTCAATTTAGTAGTACAGCTCTCACACTCTCTCATACTGGTCACTGAAAGTTCCAACATGGCACCTCATGGCAAAGAACTCTCTGAGGATCTTAAAAGACGAATTGTTGCGCTACATGAAGATGGCCAAGGCTACAAGAAGATTGCCAACACCCTGAAACTGAGCTGCAGCACAGTGGCCAAGATCATCCAGCGTTTTAAAAGAGCAGGGTCCACTCAGAACAGACCTCGCGTTGGTCGTCCAAAGAAGCTGAGTGCACGTGCTCAGCGTCACATCCAACTGCTGTCTTTGAAAGATAGGCGCAGGAGTGCTGTCAGCATTGCTGCAGAGATTGAAAAGGTGGGGGGTCAGCCTGTCAGTGCTCAGACCATACGCCGCACACTACATCAAATTGGTCTGCATGGCTGTCACCCCAGAAGGAAGCCTCTTCTGAAGTCTCTACACAAGAAAGCCCGCAAACAGTTTGCTGAAGACATGTCAACAAAGGACATGGATTACTGGAACCATGTCCTATGGTCTGATGAGACCAAGATTAATTTGTTTGGTTCAGATGGTCTCAAGCATGTGTGGCGGCAATCAGGTGAGGATTACAAAGATAAGTGTGTCATGCCTACAGTCAAGCATGGTGGTGGGAATGCCATGGTCTGGGGCTGCATGAGTGCAGCAGGTGTTGGGGAGTTACATTTCATTGAGGGACACATGAACTCCAATATGTACTGTGAAATACTGAAGCAGAGCATGATCCCCTCCCTCCGGAAACTGGGTCGCAGGGCAGTGTTCCAGCATGATAATGACCCAAACACACCTCTAAGACGACCACTGCTTTATTGAAGAGGCTGAGGGTAAAGGTGATGGACTGGCCAAGCATGTCTCCAGACCTAAACCCAATAGAACATCTTTGGGGCATCCTCAAGCGGAAGGTGGAGGAGCGCAAAGTCTCGAATATCCGCCAGCTCCGTGATGTCGTCATGGAGGAGTGGAAAAGCATTCCAGTGGCAACCTGTGAAGCTAAACTCCATGCCCAGGAGAGTTAAGGCAGTTCTGGGAAATAATGGTGGCCACACAAAATATTGACACTTCAGGAACTTTCACTAAGGGGTGTACTCACTTTTGTTGCCGGGGGTTTTGACATTAATGGCTGTATATTGAGTTATTTTGAGGGAAGAATAAATTTACACTGTTATATAAGCTGCACACAGACTACTTTTCATTGTGTCAAAGTGTCATTCTGTCAGTGTTGTCCCATGAAAAGATATACTTAAATATCTGCAGAAATGTGAGGGGTGTACTCACTTTTGTGATACACTGTATATATATATATATATATATATATATTGCATTATATTGGGCATTAACATTGACAAGGTGAGAAGAAGTCTCACTGTTGACTATCTTTTCTATCTCTCTTTACCATTCTCTATCATTAGACTGCTTAGTGGTCTGAGTCTGAGAAAGCTCCTAGTGGGCAACAATGCACTGCAACGCCTCCCTGAACTACTGGACCACATCCCTCTGGAAACCCTGGACCTGCAGCACAACAAGCTCAGCGAACTCCCGGAGGGCTTCTTCTACAAGGCCTTAAAGTAGGTCATTCCTTTTTCAGTCCTGCACATCCTTCGACTATTTCCGGTGCTCTTACAAGTTCTAGTCTTAACATCTTTATGCCGTCCTGCTTTTATTCCTTTTCCGTACTAGACCTCTTCCTTCCACCCTGTCTCTATACGTCAGCTGCAGGTGCCGAACGTGCTACAGCTGGGTTTCTTCCTGCCTCGTGGGCCTGTGGCTCTGCAGCATGCTGCAGTGCTCTTTCGCAGCACAGACAGAATACAAAAACGCACAGCCAGAATCTGATCTGTAGATTGGGCCAAAGCTTGAGCATAGTGAAAGCAGCCTGAAGAAACTGTACAGATCTGTCTTTGCAGATGTCGATGTATAATCTACTTTCAGGCCACTGGAGATGGATCTCCCGTGTTTGTGTAGAAAAGAAAGCAGACTTAGGGTGTGGTGGTGTAATACGAGCCAGAGAAGCAATTTCCAGCTGAATTAAATAATTGGTTGGCCTTTAAGGCCATTATTAAATCTCTAATAATGACATCTAGCAGCGTTGGATCTTTTAGAGCGTCTCCCTGCTTCAGCCAGGATATTTTTCGATAAGTGTTTTCATATTGCTTCCATTAAGAGATGCAAGCCTATCGATTTCCTCTCTTATCTGTTTTATCCTAAGATGCTTGATGAGAGGACGTTGTATCACAGTCATTCCAGCAGGCAGCTCTGTCCATTTGAATAAGTGTCTTTGGATAAGTCATTAGCTGATCGTCTCCATGATTCATATTAACAGGGTAATAAACATACTCATCACTTTTTTTCACCCCCAGTTTAAAATACCTGAATGTATCAGCCAATGCACTGGAAACAATCCCACCGAGTAGCCAATCCGAGGAGAGCTTAAGCACCCTTCAGGAGCTGTACCTCACAGGGAACAACCTGAATGAGAACTGCGCTGCTGTTCTGGCGGGCCACCAGAATCTGCGGGTTTTGCACATGGCCTACAACCAGTTGCTGTCTTTCCCGGCGAGGTATTAAAGTCTCGTAATGTATTCTCTTATCTTATCCTCTTATTATATTTTTTTATTTTCATACAGCAAAAAATCCAGACTAGGAAATCACTATATGGTCAGTAATCCAGAATAAACTGGTTTTGAACCTTAGTGCATTTACTTCATTCATTAATTATAATATATTATATTATATTATATTATATAAACAGTTTCCTTTTTTATTTCTTTTCTGGATTTTCCCATTCATCTCTAAATTTAGTCATTTCCAATTCCCAAATGTGAATCTGCAGCCACTTACGCAACTTCTGATCTGGTCAAGAAGAGTCTGGGGCACCCAGGTGGAACAGCGGAATATTCCACTAGCACACCAGCGGCGAGATTCTGAACTCCTCGGTTTGAAACTCGGCATTGTCACCGGTCGGCTGGGCGCCATCTAGTGGGCATAATTGGCTGTTTCTGCAGCAGACCTGTCTCTGCTAGAGTGGGAGGACTGGACTTTGTGAGTGGGGTCTTTAAACGCTGTGTAAGGACCCTGGTTAGCAGATAGAGCGGCGCCTGTGCAGAATGCATAGGTGAAAAAGGTTTCCGCTAAGGGCTGTGTGCAGGTTGGAGGAGGCGTGAGCAGCAATATACCCACCTCGACTGCAATCAGGGATCCCCCAGCAGCGTAAGATTGACTACGCTAAACTGAGAGAAAATGGGAGAAAAAAGAAGAGTCTAGTCACCACCTGCATGAACTACTGCTCAGGTGGTGCAGCAGTAAAATACGCTAGCACACCAAAGCTGGGATCTTAAATACATCGTATCGAATCTTAGCTCTGCCATCCGGCTGGGCTGGGTGGCTATATGAACAATGTTTGGCTGTTGTTCATCCAGGTAGGGAGCTGGATAGGGAGCTCATAACTGATGCAATTACGACCTCTGCTGGCTGATTGATGGCATCTGCACAGAGTAGAGGAATAATGTTGATCAGGGTGTGGCTCTCCGTGCACAAGGCTGATCCGCATATGAACTCGCCTCGTGCAGGAGAAAAGATAAAGTCGGAGGGGGCGTGTGTCTGTTGCTCTCCTCAATCGTGGGGGAGGGGGTCAGCACCAGTAAAGAGGAAGAATAATGCAATTGGGTAAAAATTGGACGTGCTAGAAAAAAAAAAAATGAACTGAACAAGTAAGAAAGCCAGAAATATTTAATAGATTTAATAAAACTAAAGCTTTTAGTTTTTGAATAGTTTGGAGATGGGGAGGGGCAGGAATTGAGACACATGGTCAAATCCATGGTCAAAATAAAGTCAGGTAAGGCTCTGGCTTGTTTCCCAGGTTGGGCGGTCCGGGTCCTTTATGTGTGGAGTTTGCATGTTCTCCCCATGTCTGTGTGGGTTTCCTTCGGGAGCCACGGTTTCCTCCTACAGTCCAAAGGTTAGGGGTAAAAAGTCGGATCATGGGTCCTCAAAACTGGTGCAACTGCTGTCTCTGCTGGCTGACTGATGGCGCCTGCACAGGGCTGAGAAATAATGCTGATGGGTAATTGGACACGACTAGATTAGGGGAGAAAACTGGGGAGAAAAAAAAAATCTTAATAAAATAAATAATACATTAACTCTGTTATCCTGGTCAAGGTCCACTGGGAAACATTGGGTGTAACAGATCGCTGCGCCACCTGAGCGCACATTGATAGTTATTTTGCTTGATATTAATAATGGTATTTTGTTGCACTTTATTAATGTACCAATTTAAATCATGTATTATTATTAAGGTAAATGAGAATAAAACCTAACAGTAATCTCTGCTGTTTCCTCTTTGTTGTTGATCTCAGTAAGCTAAGCAAACTGGAGCTCCTAGAAGAGCTGAATCTGAGCGGCAACAAGCTGAAGACCATCCCCTCAACTGTTTTCAGCTGCAAGAGACTGCACACCCTGATAGCACACTCCAATCACATCAGTGTCTTTCCTGAAGTCCTGAACCTGCCCGAGATAAAGGTCTGTATGTGATAAGCATGGACAGGACCAACAAAAGTGCCTTTGTTAATACTGGTTGTTATCTAACAGTGCCCTGGCGAACATAATTGACTCTGCATGTAAGTTGGGCAGCACTGTGGTTCAGTGGATAGCACTGTCGCCTCAACAACAACAAGAAGAAGGTCCTTGGTCCTTTTTGTGTGGAGTTTGCATGTTCTCCGCGTATCCACGTGGGTTTCCTTTAGGAGCTCTGGTTTCCTCCCACAGTCCAAAGACATGCAAGTGAGGTGAATTGGTGAGATGGTCACTTCTAAACTAGGTTGTTGGAAAGGTGGCATCTTATGACAAGTCACTGCTTTTGTATGATTCATTGTGCTGCCTGTGTTTGCATATGGAAATAGCTTGACATTATACACTGATCAGCCATAACATTAAAACCACCTCCTTGTTTCTACACTCACTGTCCATATTATCAGCTCCACTACAATAACTGACTGTAGTCCATCTGTTTATCTACATACTTTTTTAGCCTGCTTTTACCCTGTTCTTCAATGGTCAGGACCCCCACAGAGTAGGTATTATTTGGGTGGTGGATCACTCTCAGCACTGCAGTGACACTGACGTTGTGGTGGTGTGTTAGTGTGTGTTGTGCTGGTATAAGTGGATCAGACACAGCAGCGCTGCTGGAGTTTTTAAACACCTCACTGTCACTACTGGACTGAGAATAGTCCACCAACCAAAAAAAAATATCCAGCCTACAGCTCCCCATAGACAGTGTCCTGTGACCACTGATGAGGGTCTAGAAGATGACCAACTCAACCAGCAGCAATAGATGAGCGATCGTCTCTGACTTTACATCTACAAGGTGGGTCTAGGTAGGAGTGTCTAATTGAGTGGACACGGTATTTAAAAACTCCAGCAGCGCTGCTGTGTCTGATCCACTCATACCAGCACAACACACACTAACACACCACCACCATGTCAGTATCACTGCAGTGCTGAGAATCATCCACCACCTAAATAATACCTGCTCTGTAGTGGTTCTGACCACTGACGAACAGCATGAAAGGGGGCTAACAAAGCATGCAGAGTAACAGATGGACTACAGTCAGTAATTGTAGAACTACAAAGTGCTCCTATACAGTTAGTGGAGCTGATAAAATGGACTGTGAGTGTAGAAACAAGGAGGTGGTTTTAATGTTATGGCTGATCAGTGTATTTATGTTTTTTAAAATTCTATTTATGCATTTTCCCCTTGTTCTCGCAATTTAGTCATATCCAATTACCTGGTTGTATCTCTCTTCTACTGCTGCAGATCTCTACTCAATTTTAGTAGCCAACCGCTTCTTTTTACCTGCATGATGCATGTTCACACAGGGATCAGTATCACGTACAGAGAGTCACGCACTGCTCTCTATTATTCACCATCTCTGTGCAGGTGTCACTGACCAGCATCAGCATCTTCTCGTAAACGTAGCCAATTATGTTTGTAAAGGCAACCAGGCAGTCAATAGCAGAGCTGAGATTTAAGCTCAAGATCTCAGAAGTGTTGGACTAGCTTGTTCTACCATGTCTGGTACCTGCATTTCTCTAAGTTATGGTAATGGGGATTTGATAGGAGTTTAATTGGAAGATGGATACATGCTGGGCTCACATTTAAAGGCTCCATCTGTGCACATTTTACAACACATGTCCAATCTTCTGCTTTTTTTGTGTTACAGCTGGTGGATGTGAGCTGCAATGAGCTCACAGAGGTTTTGTTGCCAGATTCTCTGTCTGCCACTCTGCAGGAGCTGGACCTGACCGGCAACAGCAGCCTCATACTGGAACACAAGACCCTCAACCTGTTCAGGTGAGCAACTACGTCTGTTTTGGAGAAAGATCAGCAGTGTAAGCATCAGCACAGGGTACTTTGTATCTGAAAATAGCTCTAAAATGTTTACTGCTAATGTAGTGTCACACCACATGGTTTGAGATCTCCAAATAAAATTCAATATAGAAAATGCATAACAGCTTTTAAGTGATTACTCACCCATTTGAAAGAAGTAATAGCACATTTGGCAACTATTGCAACCAAACACTTCTGATAGCTGAAGATCAGTCTTCCATGTTTTTTGTGAGGAAGTTTTTCCGATGTTGAAGCACAGCATCATTGAACCACCACCATGTAAACCACCATGGTAAACAGCAGCACCCGACCCAGATCAACCACACAGCAGCATAAACTCACAACCGCTGCTTACCTGAGCTTCTCTTCCTCAAATTGAGACAAATCTGTATCTGTGTTGTTCCATTAGGGATAAAATCCACTTTTTTGTAAATGTTTTCCTTCATGTTTCCAGAATATTTCCAGAATATATAAATCTATATCCAACGGGTAATTTATTGTCTCAGCTTTCAAAGCTGTCACTTACACTTCTACAACCAATAAAGAGAGAGCTTTTTTTTTATTCCAGCTCACCTAAATGACACATACCAGAGAAATCCAAAAAAAAATTGCATATCTTGCTTTAGATTAGAGGAACAACCGAAATTCTGCCCAAAATCTGAATTCGGAAGCTCTTATTGGTTTATACAGCTGTTTATCAAGGCTTAAACCACGACGGAATCACTGGAACACATGCACACTGATCCATGGAGTTGTTTACGTAATGAAATAGATCGAGCAAAACGGATGAATCTTTACCATAGATAAGAGCACAGCTCCCTGATTCGATTCCAATGAATAATTCATTTGAAAAGAGTCATTTCTGACTGGTAATCTGTATATCCTAGGCATACTTAATATAACGAATATGGTCATTTTTCGTATAGTGTAAAAAATAATATCGAATATATCAATATTTGCGATATATCACCCAGCCCTAATCTGGGGTCCTTTGTGCCTTCCTGGATGAGTTGTTTGTCTCTCTAGGAAGAATTGACAGGCCAACTACTTCTGGGAAGATTCATCAGTGTTCCAAATATACTCCATTTGAAGATTAACTCTCACTTTGGTTCACTGTAGTCCAAGTGTCTGAGACGTCTTTGTTATCCTTTAAATGTTATATTTCAATCCTTTTTTCTCATCTCATTTTTTAATGATGGCATAGTTTGCTGCTTGTTTAGAGCTTTTTAGAGTACTTCACATTGCTTGGTTTCATTTAAGTGATTCAATTTAGAACAGGGTCAAGTCTGGGTGTGTCCAGCACTTAGACTGAGCACTTAGAATTTTGTTAATTTGTTGATTAAGTAACAAAGAGAGTGCACACCAGGTCATTTGGTATTGAATGACTTTAGTTGCTTCAATAACTTAAATAATAGTTGTAAACTGTATTTTGTGGTTGATCAGGTTGCCAGGTTGTCTTATATTAAGTTTAGTCTGAAAATCTAAGAGGGATAAATATGCAAAAGTACAACAAATAATTCAGAAGCAAACTTAATTATGTGCATGGTTTTTTTTTTTACATTCACATATTCGCTGCCTTTACTGATGACGACTATATTTGTTGTGTTTGAATCTCTTTTAGTCATATTACTACTCTGAAGCTGGACCAGAAGACTGCAGGGGACTCACATGGCACATGTAATCTTTGGGATCATGGCTACGCTGAAATGAGTGGCCAAAGAAACAAGTGAGCAGCACTAAGTCAATGACACATACACTATATTTCCAAAAGTATGCGGACACCCCTTCCTAGCCATGTCCTAGTTACTGGGTTTACGTGTTTGTTATACAGTTTGTTATACAAAAAAGTATATAAGATGGAGGGGCACTTGGGTGGAGCAAGGGGTTATTTGTAATTGTTAAGACAATAGTGGCGAATGATTGGACACAAGTGGCGAATTGGGAACAGCTACATTAGGAGAGTATGGGAATAATGCCCCCAAGATTAATTATATAAGATGAATAATGCACTCGGGTGGCTGCTGAGATTTGGGGTTCGACAGTAATGCTATTGGCTGGTCAGGTATCTGTCAGGGATTGGCAGGGTCTGGGATTTGGCTAAACAGCCTAGTTTTTGGGAGATTAATGATATTTTTCCAGCTCTGAGGCAGCGGTTTGGGGTAGGCCCCTGTGCATAAAGCAAGATCCATAAAACGTCAGTGGCCCCTTTTTTTTTAAAGCATTTTACCCCATTCTCCTCCCGATTTAGCACAGTCAATTTACCTTCTGCTGCTGAGGGATACCCGATTGCATTCGAGGAGAGCATGTCGCTGCTTACGCCTCCTCCAACACGTGGACAGCCCTCCTCTTCTCGGCCCTGCGTTCGACACAGATGTCTCTTCCCCCAGTCAGGGTCCTTACACAGCGTATGAAGATCCCCACCCACACAAAATCCTGTTGTCCCGCCCTAGCAGATACAATGGCCAATTAGTATCTGCTGCAGGCACTGCTAATTATGCCTGCCAGAGCCGACGTGTGGCAATGACGAATTTTGAACCGAGGAGTTCAGAATCTCAGCTCTGGTGTGCTAGCGGAATATCCCACTGTACCACCTGGGCGCCCTTGTTTTATAAAAAAATGGTCACATGTCCATAAACTGGCAACATTGAATCCTTATGTTCATTGCCGTGTGTTTTGCCATGTGGGCTCAGATCCCGTTGTTTGCAAGAGCTCATATTGTATTTTTAATGAGCCATCGGTTTAGGCTCCTCCTTAAAGGGCTGCCTCCATTCCTCTGTCTCTGCCATCACTGTCACACATCTGTTTCTTTTCTCTGCTCTGTCTTCTGTTTATTTGCTTATAGTAGTTTATGTATACAATGGTGTGAAAAAGTCATTGCCCCCCACCCTTTTCTGAATTATTTCAGGTCATATAAAAAACAAGGATGTTTTTCCACCACTCAGGTTCCCCTGTTGTGTTTAATGTTTCTAAATGACTCAGTCTGACTGAATGGCAACCACAAACACGCCACTAATTCAGTGTAAACTTTGTACTGAGAATAGTCCAGTTCCTCTTTTATGATGGCATTTATCACTAAGGGTGGCTGGCAAATGTATGTACAGTCTAATGCAAAAGATTGGATGTGAAAATAATCTGCAGGGCATCTACACAGACAATTGTTTCCCGGTAAAACCTGACCCACCGCAACCCTGACCAAGATAAAGCGGTTTAGGGAATTAAGCGTCTAAGCTCTGCTCCGTCTGTGTAGGCTGTGCGTGTCCGTGCTGACCATGGACCGCTTTGGAGATGGCATGGAGGCGGTGTACAGCATATTTGATGGTGACCGTAATGAAGAGGTGCCACGACTGCTCCAGTGCACCATGGGAGACGTGCTGGCTGAAGAGGTCCAACACAGCTGTGTGGACAGTGTGTACATGTCCAACACATTTCTCACCTCACACAGGTGGGTGTTATGCATGCACGCTCAAACACTTTGTGCAATGAATGAATGATGAGCACTATTAAAAATCATTTTTATGTTATTGAGGGTTTACACCGATTAGGCATAACATTATGACCACCTTCCTAATATTGTGTTGGTCCTCCTTTTGCTGCCAAAACAGCCCTGACCCGTCGAGGCATGGAGTCTGACACCTTTCTATCAGAACCAGCATTAACTTCTTCAGCTTTTTGAGCTACAGTAGCTCGTCTGTTGGATCGGACCACACGGGCCAGCCTTCGCTCCCCACGTGCATCAATGAGCCTTTGCCGCTCATGACCCTGTCGCCGGTTTACCACTGGACTAACACAGGACCACCACAGAGCAGGTATTATTTAGGTAGTGGGTCATTCTCAGCACTGCAGTGACACTGACATGGTGGTGGTGTGTTAGTGTGTGTTTTGCTGGTATGAGTGGATCAGACACAGCAGCGCTGCTGGAGTTTTTAAATACCGTGTCCACTCAGTGTCCACTCTATTAGACACTCCTACCTAGTTGGTTCACCTTGCAGATGTAAAGTCAGAGACGATGGAGGTGGTTTTAATGTTATGGCTGATCAGTGTATAGTCGTAAGTATGTGAGTGCCTGATTGTGAACTTGGTGGACATCTCTTTCCAAACAATGGGCATTAATATAGAGTTGCCACCCTAACCCAACACCCCATTTTGCAGTGGACAGCATCCACTCTTTGGAAAGAGTTTTCAATGAAGTGTGTCTTCATTAATTTGTGCCCATTCAGTAAAAAAAAAGTATTAGCGGGGTCAGGCTTTGAAGGCTCTGCCATCAACCCCAGTAAACTCCTCGAGATCTGTCATGCTGGAACAAGAAATGACATTTCCTAGCTGCCACAAAGTTGGAGACGTATTATGGTGGGTCCGGTTCCACCGGGAAACACTGGGAGCGAGGTGGGAACACCCTAGACAGGGTGCCAATCAAACGCAAGGCTTCGGCTATCCCACATGTCAGACGTAACCAATCATGTCTATGTAGACGCCTGACTGGCCAATAGCACAGCTTATTCATCTTATACACTTTTTAGCCATGGGTGTAGCTGAAACACCCAAACCCACTATTTTTAAAGGGTGTCAACATATGTTAGACCAAACAGTTTATTTAGACGTATAAATGTCTTAATACATATAAATAAACAATATTGTACAGAGTGGATATAGGATGCAGATTATTGTTTTTTTTGGTACCACAGAAAGCTGGGGATGGCCGGACAGAAGCTTGGTGCGTCGGGTCTCCTCTGCTACATTCATCAGGAGCCCTCAGAGCTAGGAAGCTACTTCAGCCTGACTGTGGCCAACGTGGGCACCTGCCAAGCTGTTCTTTGCAGAGACGGCCAAGCACTGACCTTGTCCAAGGTCTTTAGTCTGGAACAGAGTGCTGAGGAGACAGAGAGGGTGAAAACAGCCAAAGCAATTATAACCGAGGTAAATTTTACCATAACATGTTCATTTACTGGTTTGCACCCTGCATCTGTAAAACATACATAAGATGTAACATCTAACATGTTTCACATATGATGTTTAAGTGTAATTTATGGGTAAACTTCTGTATAGCTTATTTAGTGAATCATTCTAATTTGCAGTTTTCCTCTGCAGGATTAGGATTTTGTCTCTTAAAGCCAGATTTATTCTTATACTTTTTTTAAATAAATTGTTTCCCCTTTTTCTCCCCCTTTAGCGCATCCAATTGTTTAATTTGCATCATGTGCTTCCTCTCTGTCTATGCCGAACCCTGCCCTGACCGAGGAGATCATAAGCAGCAGCCAGATGCATTTTTGCCACCCACACATTGATGAGTTTGGTGCCACCTAGCGTTGCATGCGGAGAGACACACCCTAAGGGCACTCTTCCTCATCTCTTGTGCAGGCGCCTCTAATCAGCCGGCAGAGGTCGTAATCGCATTCTGACAGAGAGAGACCCACATCCACGGTTCTTTGTCCCACCCCCCCCAACTGAGCAACCGGCCAATCGTTGCCCATACAGCCACTCAGCTTCGAACCGGTGAAGCAGAGCTGGATTCGATACCACGTACTCAGAATCCAGCCCTGGTTGCAGCGTGTCTTTTTACCGGATGTATTCTTAGATTTTGGTTTAAAGGTGGATGGAAAGCAAAAATTGAGTTCCTAAATGACGTTGAGTTAAGGTACCACTGTATGTGGTCAGCACATACAGTGCAGCAGGGTTACGGCAGGGTCGGATGGAGCCAGACCTTTTTGTCTGATTAAGTTCAAACTGTAATTTACCCACTGTAACATTTACCCACTGTAACAATCATATCAGTCATATGCACCCTTCAGGCCAGGCACTCATCAGATCAGAGACAACTGACTGTGGGTGTGTTTGAAAACCTAGGGAGCTGCCTTGCTGTCTTACTGCCTACATAGGCAGCTGCCTCAGTAGAGAGAATTCTAATAAGTCAATGACTTATAAGACAGGTTATTCGAACGCGCTACTTAGACAGCGATTCCATCGGATTGAAACCAGTGGGATGGGGTAGCACAGCGTGCTAGCATGTCAACTAACTCTCTTCTCCCTATCTCCCTTCGTGTACAGAAAACGGTTACATTCGCTGACAAGCCCGAACTTGCAAATAAAAACACTCGTGCAAGTTTATACAAGTTAAAAATCAATAATAATTTATTTACGTTTGAAAATAACTAGTTTCTCCGCACCGTCAGCCATGTTTTTAGTTTTTTTTTTGTGAGAGAAGAGCTGCCGCACTGAATGCTGGGATTGCCTTGATCACTAAGGACGCTTCCGATGCTCACTCGTTCTTGAGTCAAAATAACATTGACATTTTAAGATGCCTCAGTAGTGAGGATATTAAGGCATCTAGGATTTCGAACAGCTTCATTCTCGGGAGCGCGCATAGGATGACGTAAAATGCTGCCTATGTAGAGAGCTCACTAGCTTTTTGAACACACCCTATGTCTGAGAGGTGAACACTACAGGGATTTATGTACTTGTCGTTGCAACAGAGAATATAGAAAAACTAGTGTGGTCATCCATACCTGCACATGCTCTTTGTGTAATGTGATGCTGACCGATGTGTCAGAAGAGGCGTGCGCTAGCTTGTGGCGCTCATTTGCTTGTTAGGGCATTGTGTGGCAGACTGAGATCCGGGTGGAAATTTGGCATATCAGTGTACATATTCAAATTAATTGGCCCAACTAAGCCCTGACTCATGGCATACGATGTTGTCTGTTTGGAAAACATATTAATTCTGAATAGTAGTTTACTGAAATAGGGTTAATGCACAATGTTCCTGCTAATATTAGCTTTCGCTCAGTTATTTTAACTTGGTACTGATAAATTCCTAGTGAAGTGTGAAAAGAATGTACTGTATAATTTTAGCATTACTAATTTAGAATTAGAGTTTTATGACTTCCTGCAGTCTTGCTATTTTCAGTTCCTCTTGATCACTCAGTACGTTCCTTCATGCTCATACTCCGAAGCTAACATCTGACCGCAACATCTGAACAACTGAAGTGTCCTCTGATCTCTTTGTATTGCAGGATAACAAGGTGAGTGGGGTAACATGCTGTTCTCGCCTGCTGGGCTGCTCCTACCTGTCACCTTGGGTGTTACCCAAGCCCTGGGTGCGCACTGAACCCCTGTGTACACAGGATGAATTTCTAATCTTGGGAAACAGGGCGCTTTTTCAGCACCTCTCCTACCAGGAAGCGGTGAAAACCGTACTGGCTGTCCGAGACCCGCGGGCCGCTGCCAAAAAACTCTGCACGCTTGCTCAGAGTTATGGGTGCCGGGACAATGTCGGGGCAGTGGTGGTGGCTCTGCACATTGGGGAGGATAGTTGTACCTGTGAGCCTCCTCTCTCCAATGATGTTCGAGTGACTACTGTACCTACCCCCATTTCCATATCTGTGCCACCTGTTGATCCAGCCACTTCCTCCTCTAGTAGTGGCATTGCTTCAGAATTCAGCAGTGAGACATCTGCCTCAGAGGTGGGCAGTGAGGCTGGCTCTACAGCATCTGATGAACAAAATTCCTCAGGCCCTAATGCACGCCCGGAGCGCCACTGCAGCCTACACCCAGCTGCCACATTGTGCAATTCTGTGGGTCCTGGAAGCCTAGTACCGGGAAATCACCCTGCTCTCTTCCAGCGACAACCTTCCTCTGCTACCTTCTCCAGCAATCAGTCCGACAACGGTTTGGACAGCGACGATGAGGCACCGTTGAACGGCGTCATTTCCAACGGGAGTAAGTTGGAGGTGGAGGTAGACATCCACTGCTGTGCTTTTCAGCTCCGCTCTGGACGTCCTGACAGCCCGAAGGAGCTGGACCTCCGGCATGATTATTCCAACAACAAGATGCGTCGTCAGAACAGCGTGGTGGTCTCGACCGCGAACGGCTGCCTCCTGGCTGTTTGTGGCCGGGAGATCTCAGACCTGAAAAAGTCTCCATCTACTTCCAGCCTCTTTTGGAAAAAACTCTCCAACGGTTCCATCGTGGCACCTGAGGACAGCCACAACGTCATTGAGGTAGCGCTTGAAGCACCTAAAAAGAAATCTGGTTATTTTGCTGCGCCTGCTCAGCCAGACCCTGAGGATCAGTTGGTTGTCCCTCCCAGTCTGGAGCAAGATGTTCGGGAGCAGCTGATGAGCCAAAATTCTGTGGTTCCAGGCCCCCCACCTTCATTGACTCCACCTATCAACAGAGATCCAAACTGGGACCAACCTCACCCTGGTCTCCCTCCTACCACATTTCAACAGGAGGTCTATGACACGGCATTGTAGTCGGTGCTACTTTGTGATCTAGTGCCATATTTTAAAGGCAGGTTGGAGTCGTCTTCTTGGTACCTGTGATTCTCCAGTTCATTCAGCTCACATCTGTGCGTGAAGGCCTGCATGTGCTTATGTGGTAGCATCCAGCGTACCTGGATTGGTCTGGGGTGAAATCTCACAAGCAGGATACTAGAGAACTGGGAAAATGCACACATTTCAGGACCAGTTAAACGAGGTCTTGAGAAGGATGGGCTGTCCCATAGAAAAAACTACAATGTGAACTAGAATACCTCATAGCTACATTGCCCTTTACGACTGGAGTCACACATCTAAGCAGGATTTTGTTTAATAGCAGAAAGATTTAAGGGGCTAAACCGTGACCAGAAGGTAAGAAAAGTGCCTATTGCAGTTGGTTATGGGGTTCCAGGGTCCACACTGGTCTGGTATGCATTTTTTATTAGCCAGTAATGCCAATTCATTTTTTTCTCCTAATTGTTGCCATCCTGGTCCTGAAGGAAAAGCCGTTCTTTATTGTATGGAAACTTTCTCTGGAATGAATTCTGGTTATTGCTGGAGCACAGGTCAACGTGGAGGACTTTTTGGAACCCTTTTGCACAATGAAAAAGAATAGTGCATCACACAGCACATTCTGGGCTGTGGTGGAAACGTGCAATAGTGGTGGTAGGTCATCCTGTATGTTTCATAACATTGAAGCATCAAGCACACAGCCCTCTAATTTGGATGGGGAACAGAAAAAAAGACCTTATTACTTCGGGCTAAAATCACAGCATAGTTGGGAGCTATTAGGAGTACTTGAAATGTGCCATGAGCAACTGGTTTAGAGCTCCTTAATGCATAAATACTGTACATATTTGATCTTTGCACTAAACTGCTGCAAAGTAACGCTGATACTGATTGAGCATGACTGGGCTTTTTTTTTCATCTAGTATCCGAACCAGGAAATTAGTCATTAATACATATTAAATCTGTATTTTCAGCAGATTTTGTGCCATTAAACGTGAGATTGTTTTGGAGCAGTTGCACTTTTTTTAAAAGCTTTGACAATGTGATCAAAATGGCTAGCTTTGTTTGTACATACATACCTTGTGTCTACTAACATCATAAATACCTTTAGTATATTTAAATGCATAAATCTAATTAATAACATAGTTTAGCAGAACTAATTATGTAATATACACAGATCAGCCATAATATTTAAACCACCTCCTTGTTTCTACACTCACTGTCCATTTTATCAGCTCCACTTACCATATAGAAGCACTTTGTAGTTCTACAATTACTGACTGTAGTCCATCTGTTTCTCTGCATGCTTTGTTAGCCCCCTTTCATGCTGTCCTTCAATGGTCAGGACTCTCACAGGACCACTACAGAGCAGGTATTATTTGGGTGGTGGGTCATTCTCAGCACTGCAGTGACACTGACATGGTGGTGGTGTGTTAGTGTGTGTTATGCTGGTATGAGTGGATCAGACACAGCAGTGCTGATGGAGTTTTTAAACACCTCACTGTCCCTGCTGGACTGAGAATAGTCCACCAACCAAAAATATCCAGCCAACAGCGCCCCATGGGCAGGATCCTGTGACCACTGATAAAGGTCTAGAAGATGACCAACTCGAACAGCAGCAATAGATGAGCGATCGTCTCTGACTTTACATCTACAAGGTGGACCAACTAGGTAGGAATGTCTAATAGAGTGGACAGTGAGTGGACACTGTATTTAAAAACTCCAGCAGCGCTGCTGTATCTGATCCACTCATACTGGCACAACACGCACTAACACACCACCACCATGTCAGTGTCACTGCAGTGCTGAGAATGATCCACCACCTAAATAATACCTACTCTGTAGTGGTCCTGTGGGGGTCCTGACCATTGAAGAACAGGGTGAAAGCAGGCTAAAAAAGTATGTAGAGAAACAGATGGACTACAGTCAGTAATTGTAGAACTACAAAGTGCTTCTATGTGGTAAGTGGAGCTGATAAAATGGACAGTGAGTGTAGAAACAAGGAGGTGGTTTTAATGTTATGGCTGATCAGTGTAAGTATGTATGAGTTGGGCATTACTGTGTAATACCAGTGTACATATTTTGTGTTTTAAAGTGAAAAGACAAAAACACAACCTTTGCAACAAAACATTAAAATGATAAATACATTATTTTTTTTATTCTGCAAGCATTATTGCACAATTACTTGCACACTGTTTAATTTTCTCCCTTTCGGCTGCTCTCGGTTGCCACATTAAATGACTTCTCCCAATTTTAGCACTGCCAATAACTCTTCTGCTGCCGGGGACCCCTGTTGCGTCCGAGGAGGGTACATTTGCGCGACACATGCTCCCTCCGACCCCCTCTTATTCTCCCATACGCACTGATCTCAGTGTTCCTCCACCTCTGTACAGGCACCTCGGGCTACTGACCAGGGTCCTAACACAGCGTCAAAGACCCCACCTACTTATTATTCCGGCTTTTTCCCACCCAGCAGACTTGGTGGCAAATTTGGTCTGCTTCAGACACTGCCAATTGTGCCTACTAAGGGGTGCCCAGCCGGTCAGTAACAAAGCTGAGATTCGAATTCGGAATATCCTGCTGTACCACCTGGGTGCCCAGCCCTCTTTATTTATATTCGGGCTTGGGACAGAACTGAAAATGCACTGACAGTTGCACCTTCCAATTGTTAGGCTGTGTAGATGACAGACGACCTTTACAATCGAACTACAGCCTTTATATTCCATATAAAAACAAAAAAGAAACAATTGCTTCAGATGTCATTTGGTTAGGGGTGTCAACCTTTCGCATACATCTGTATTATAAATTGAAGTAGCGCATCTTGTGAAAGACCACCTGCTATTAGTCTAGCACTCTGGTTTTTCATGGCATGTAAATTAATTGGTTGTCTTAACACACACACACACACACTGTACTGAATACTGTTTCTAATGAATATTATCACATGTGATGTTGAGTGTCTTGACATACTATTATGTGTGGCATTAGATCAAGTGGTTCAACCTTAACCGATGCTACATACTCACGTATTTACGCGTCAAATGAGTTAAAAGCAACTAGAACCTAATAGCCGTGAAAGATTGTGCCTCTATCTGTTAATCAGGGTCCTTACACAGCATTAAAAAACCCCACCCACATAGTCCGGTCATCTCGCCCCAGCAGTCACGGTAGCCAAGTAGTGTCTGCTGCAGGCACTGCCAATTTTGCCCGCTAGATGGCGCCCAGCCGACCGGTGGCAACGCCGAGTTTCGAACCACAAAAGCATTTTCACTGGTGCTCTCAGACTTTTGGTCCCCACAGAGGATTTTCTTTAAGCAAAGAATTAAGCTGAGCTTTTCTTCACTGTATGCAAATTATTTGCAAAGTCAGCAATAAAATACGCTAGCACACCAGAGCTGGGATTTTGAATACATTGTATCAAATCTCAGCTCTGCCATCTGGCTGGGCTGGGCGGCTATATGAACAATGTTTGGCTTGTTGTTCATCCAGGGAGGGAGCCAAATAGGGACCTCATAACTTATGCAGTTATGACCTCTGCTGGCTGATTGATGGCGTCTGCACAATGTAGAGGAATAATGCTGATCAGGGTGTGTCTGTCCGTGCACAGGGCTGATCGCATATGAACTCGCCTCGTGCAGGTGAAAAGATGCAGTCGGCTACTGCTCACGTGTCGGAGGGGGCGTGTCAGTTTGCTCTCCTCAATCAGGGGTGGGGGTCAGCACCAGTAGAGAGGAAGCATAACGCAATTGGGTAAAAATTTGTACACGCATTTTAGCAGCACATCCCTGAGATCCACGATTTAAACTTGGCCAGTCAGACATCTACATGGATATGGTTGGCTAGTAATTGTGGGATGGGAAGGAGAAACAGCCTAGATATTGGAAGGTGCATTTGTCAGTGAGCTCTTAGTGCTGGTCCCAAGCTTGGATAAAATAGAAGGGTTGAGTTGGGAGGGCCTTTGGTATAAGAACTGTGCCAAGTCTGGTATGAGGACTAGATCCGCTATGGCGAAAGAAATAAAATATCATAAAATAATTGAAAATTTAATTTAAACTAAGTTTTAGACTTGAAGTATCGTTTCCAATTATTTATTGTTCCGATTCATCTCTTTATTTGCATCGACCACTGTATCCTGGTCAGGGTCATGGCTGGTGCGCAAAGCAGGAATACCCTGGACAGGGTGCCTATCCGTCTCAGCCATCCCCATCCCCTCCCCCAGACATAGCCAATTATGTATTTATGTGTAGACGCCCTGCTGGCTGATTGGACCGCTGAGATTCGAATCCCAATTTCAGTGCCAGTGTGCTGGTTTCATAGTGCTTTCCAATTAATTAGTCCTATGACTGCCATGACTTACATGTTCCTTACTAATGTGTATAAAGCTTTTGTACAAAGCAGTACAAAATTGCTGATCTCTAAAATGTTTCCTGTGTTCGGGGTGATGAGGCTCTGAATCTAAAACTCATGAATATATTCCTTATAAAAATCATATCCTTTTTTTAAAGCATATGCTATTCATAGAAAAAACTTGGTTTGCAAATGACTCCCTGCTTTGTGCCAATACAACTGTGTACATTTATGTCCTAACATTAAAAAGTATGTAAAAGTGACTGTAAGTGGCCTTGTGGAGCATTTTTCTAAACTGCTCATGAATCCATGTGACACCATATCCATATTTTGTAAATATAAGCTGCAAAGCTAAAGTCTTTGTGCCAAATGTTTTTTACCCCTCCCAATCACATCATTGTCGATTCCCCTACCACACCCGCTCTGGCCGAGGAGAGCTCAGACAGACACTAAAACAGGCGCAGTCGGTGACCACATCTCTTCAGTCTCACAAAGAGCCATAACTCATATACGTAGAGACACACATTATGAACTCCCTCAACTAGTGTAGCTCCCTTAAGCATTATTTACATTATATCGTATCGTATATCGCCACTTCTCAAAAGCATATTGAGAAATGAGTTTTTTAACGCGCAATGGCAGGCTACTGTCTGTGTTTTACTTTATATTGTTTTGTATAAGTTATCTTAAAAACACAAAACATTGTAGTTCTGATCAATTCTGACCAATTACAGTGTTTATATTTCGTATTATTACAAGGCTGTTTTTGTGTTAATATTGACAATATTAATATCAAACAAACCAGCAGAATCTCACGATCACATTTATGCTGTCCATTGTATTTTAAATAAATGAGCATCAAAAAAATCCCGAAAAAGTTCAATATTTGATAATGCTTTGCTATCATTGCAAAATGAAAGTGCATGGTAAACAGCAGCACCATGACCCAGATCAACCACACAGCAGCATAAAATCATAACCGCTGCTTACCTGAGCTTCTCTTCTTCAAACTGAGACCAAATCTATATTCGTGTGTTGTTCCATTAGGGATATAATTTACTTGTCTTTCTTCTTGGAGGTCATCTTGTATGTTTCCAGAATATTTCCAGAATATATAAATCCATTTCCAACTGTTTGTCCACATAACTAATGAAAACCACTTTAGATCATTTATTCTCTCAGCTTTCCCGGTAAAAAGCTGAAACTGGGCAAGTCGTAGCCTAGTGGTTAAGGTACTGGACTAGTAATTAGAAGGTTGTTGGTTCAAGCCTCACCACTGCCAGGTTGCCACTGTTGGGCCCTTGAGCAAGGCCCTTAACCCTCAATTGCTCAGACTGTATACTGTAACTGTAATGTACAGGTAAGTCGCTTTGGATAAAAGGCGTCTGCTAAATGCCAAAAATGTAAATGTAAATGTAAATTTGTTAACTAAACTGTCACTTATGCATCTACAATCAATAAAGAGGGAGATTGAAATTCTGCCCAAAATCTGAATTCGGAAGCTCTGATTGGTTTATACAGCTGTTTATTCAGGCCTGGTCCACGACTGAATCTCTTTAACAAATGAACTTGTTCATGGAGTTGTTTACGCAGGACACCATAATGAAATAAAGTGAGCGTCATGAATCTTTTACCATAGATAAGAGCACAGCTCCCTGATTCGATTCCAATGAATTATTCGTTTGAAAAGAGTCGTTTCTGACTCGTTTTAGTGATTCAGTTTGCAAGCGTGTGCGTGTACACGCCCACCTGCTCATGCGCAAAAGAAAGCGTGCTGAACACAGTTTTTGTGCTGTTTTAAATGTTCTTAAATGGTAACCTGTGTATCCTAGACATACTCTATATATCGAATATGGTCATTTTCAACATCGTGTGAAAACTAATATCGAATATATCGATATTTGCGATATACCGCCCAGCCCTATAGCAAAGCAGAGCTTGAGATCTCTTGCTAAAACCATAAATATTCCAACATTTGTCATTTTGTTTCCTAGTAATTTGCTCATTTAAATTTATTTTAATTATAGTAAACGTTATTATTTGCTAAAGTCTTATGTTCGTTAACCTTGTAGCCCTATTAAGAGTCAGATTTTTTAAGTCTTCAAGAGTCACTTCACAAAATTTTCACTCATAAATTAGTATTTTCGAAAAATATTAAACAAACTAAAATTCTCTGTTGGTTGGGATGGTGTTGTAAAGTAAACAGAATGTTATTTGGTTGTATCCTGTAAATTAAGGCTCAAGTTCATTTTCTTTCCTTTTTTTTAATCAGTAGGACCTTACAATGCAAAAGCACTTTGTATATATATAAGCTGAATCTAAGTGCACAAACACATTTGACTGGTGATGGGACTCTAGATTTGAATGGAAACGATTGTTGCTACTCACTCCTGCTCTATCCTGTTCATAGTAGAATTGCTGGAGCCTATCCCAGCTTTTCAATGGGCGCAAGGCACACAGTAACCCGTGGACGGGGCGCCAGTCTATTGCAGGGCAGACACACACACACACATTCACCTATAGGGCAATTCAGTGTCTCCAATTTACCTGACTGCATGTCTTTGGACTGTGGGAGGAAACCAGAGCTCCCGGAGGAAACCCACGCAGACATAGGGAGAACATGCAAATTCCACACAGAAAGGACCCGAACGGACCGCCCCGCCAGGGGATCGAACCCAGGACCTTCTTGCTGTGAGGCGACAGTGCTACCCACTGAGCCACCATGCCGCCCATATTGGAAACAGTGAGAGGAAAATATCATTTGCTGTGGGAATCAGTGACCACTGGTAGATGCTGGTACTGCATGTGCAAGCTAAGCTACTCAGAACGTCTGATTGACAGACACATTGTGTCAAGTAATATTGTGTGTGTGTGTGTGTGTGTGTGTGTGTGTGTGTGTGTGTGTGTACATATCTATATATCTATATGTATATACATTCATATAGATAGATAGATAGATAGATAGATAGATAGATAGATAGATAGATAGATAGATAGATAGATTTTTTTATTTACAATTCCCTGGTTAAGAGAAAATGTCTACCATGTACTCTAAATACAACTGTGATGTAGACATTCTGGGATATACTGTCATGTACAGTCTCTTTTGAAACATTGTTAAAACCTTGTATTAACTAAAGGTATTTTATCCAACTTGTGTGAAATCAATTCATTTGCCTGCCGGTAATTAATTATACTGCCTGAGAGTCAAAATGTCAAATAGATTGTACGCTTGCTCGTGAATTATGTGCATTAATCTTTGGTTTCATTTTCAAGATCTATTGCTTTAAATCTGTTTTTTATTCATTATAAATTCTCCAACTGTTTTCCAAAATATGTCTTGTTGATAGTCGACAAGAATTTGGAAATTTGGAGGATGTTCCACTTTGTTTGCCATGTGACCAAAGTTTGAGCTCATTATTATTTCTGTACATTATTTTCTAGAGATGCCTAAATATTTTCTCTCAATGCCAAGAAGCTGAAGTTTATTTTTGTACTTCATGGGTTCATGCCAATCTATAGGTCCTTCTTAAAGGTTCTATGGCCTATCGTCACCCCTTCAAACTCATATTTTGAAGATACAGATTATTAATGTATTAAATGTCAGATGCATGCCCTATATAAACAAGTACGTGTAATAAACTGTATGAACCGGTTACTTTGTACAAATGAAGATTGTTGTTTATAAGAAATTGTTATAAATATCCAAAGCATAATGTATATGATATTTTTATGTTTTTTTTTATTTTAGCATGCAGAAATCTGCTAAAGGTTATGTTATAATTAGTACGAAGAGGAATGTCTTTGTTTATTGATTTAGGAGATTGACTAAACGTGAGCACTTTTGCTGTGTTTCAGCTAGACCTGATTTCCTATGAGCTTTAAGGTGGGTTATGGCTCATTCTTTCATTTGAGATGCTGCTATGACTAGTTTGGGGCAGAAAAGCTGTATTTTTAATTACATTTTCAGCTACGTAGCAATAAAGATTTATACTGTGAAATGTGTTTTACTTCATTTCTTATAGAGGGACGAATTACATGAAACGATCTTTGATCAAATAAATATCATGACTAAATGTATGTGGACACCTGACCATAAACATTTTGGACATTGTATTGGACACCCCATTCCAAAAGGCATTTATTTAGATTACCGTCTCACCTCCCTTTTGCCTCTACTCTTTTAAAGATGCCCAAACCATGTCTCTATGGACCTTGCTTTGGACACGTGCTACAAAAAAGTTGGACAGGCACATTATTTTTATTTATTTTCATAAAATTGATTTTGTACACCTGTTGGGAATAATCAGAAGATATGTTCACATGCTTTTAATTTTATGAAGTATATTTGCAGGAATAGGTTGAGCCCTCTGAAATGACATGTAAAATGTGGTCTAATTATCATAAAAAACATAACCAATTGTAGTTTGTCTTAACACATTAAGTATTCAGTCACAGTCTTAATTTGACTTGAATTAAACTTAGAGTACATTGTTGACAAATCGTCTTTATTCTCATTTCTTTCTTGCAACAATATTCTTGTTTTGCAAATAAACTTTTTTTTCATCAACTGTTTATCATGCTTGGGCGGCACGGTGGCTCGGTGGGTAGCACTGTCGCCTCACGGCAAGAAGGTCCTGGGTTCAATTCCCAGGTGAGGCGGTCCGGGTCCTTTCTGTGTGGAGTTTGCATGTTTTCCCTGTGTCTGTGTGGGATTCCTCCGGGAGCTCCGGTTTCCTCCCACATTCCAAAAACATGCAGTCAGGTTAATTGGAGACACTGATAGGTGAATGACACTAAAGGTGAATGTCCTATAGTCTTCTATAGTCTTTAGTCCCTCCATTCTTACCAGTCTTTCTGTGCTTCTGAGCAGTGCACCCAAAGCATGATGCTGCCATCACCATGTTTCACCATCAGGACTATACTAGCCATGTGGTTTGTAGTGCAGGCTGACAAAAAGCTTCTATTCAACAGCAGCTTCGTCCTTGCGACTCTACCTAAATGGTCTGATTTATTGAGTGCTGCAGAGAATCCAACAGGTTCTTTTCCATCTCTGCACCATTAACCCCAATAGAAAGCTGAAAGTTCTGAAGAGAGGACATAGGGGCCTGCAGGATTTGTCAAGATGGGATTCATTATTTATAGATTATTATTTTTTTATTACATTATTATGCCCTTACATTTCTTGCTTTGAATTCTCCAATTTCATCAAGCATTACACAAGACTTTGTAGTTTTGCTGGTGAAGCGCTAAATAATTTTATTTTAAATATGGTTACATTTATCTAATTTTTAGTTTAAGAATAAGCTAATTAAACAAAAGGTCATTTTTAAATGCATTTCCTCCCTTTTTCTCCTGATTTTAGCACGTCCAAATTATACCCAATTGCGTTATGCTTCCTCTCCACTGGAGCTGACCCCCGCCCCGATTGAAGAGTGTGGGACTGTCACACGCCCTCTCCGACATGTGCATGAGGCGAGTTTATATGCTGATCAGTTTTGTGCAAGGAGAGCCACACCCTGATCGCATTATTCCTCGACTCAGACGGCATCAATCAGCCAGCAGAGGTCGTAATTTGCCCAGTTATGAGGAGTCCCTATCCGGCTTGTCCTACCCTATGAACAACAGCCAACTGTTGTTCATGCAGCCACCCAGCCCAGCCGGATGACAGAGCTGAGATCCCAGCTCTGGTGTGCTAGCGTGTTTTACCGCTGCGCCACCTGAGCGGCCCAAAAGGTCATTTTTAATAACCCTTTTCACTCAGCTTTACAAGGGGGGCCAATAATTTATCATTGTTATGAAAAATATTAAACTGTGATGATGTATTTAGGGTGCATACAAACAGTAGTGCTAACAGCTATTTGATTACAATGAGAAACTGGTTTGGCAGGACTTGTTGATCGTCATCAATGTTTACTGTAAAAAAAAGTTCAAAGCAAATACAGCACTTAAAGTGATTTACATAAAGGACATTTATTATAATAAAAAAGTACAAAAGAAATTAAAATACAGTTTATACACAAACAAAATCTGCATTCACATTAAAGGAATAGTTTATACAAGTGATACAAAGTAAATAAAGTAAAACGTTTTCATACCCACAGTAACACATGAAAGATGACTGCACTATAAATGGATTTTTTTTTTTTCTGCAGGTTTATTGTGTATCCAGTGCCACCATTGGTTAAGTGCAAAGCCCCAGTCTGCCTTGGACTTCAAAACTAACCTTTGGTTGAGCATGTGACTCAATTATTTGTTTATATTCACTAACTGATACACCCTGTTTAATACTGCCCATCATAGTGAGTGCCAGTTCATCAGAGGGCAACACAATTAAATCTTGGGCCAATTGTGAAGCAGCAAATGTATTTTTTGCATGTTTTTTGAGGGAGGTTGAAATAGATCACCTGTAGGAAACCTACACGGCCTCCCTCTGGGAAAACGGCAGAATCCACAGACAAGAATCCAAGGTCATCGGGATCTATGCTGCTGTGGAACTACTCTACAGATGTTACATGGCCCTGCCCTATTTGTGTGAGTAAGTACACAAATGGATGAATAAAATGTAAACTAGCATATTCTATTTTTGTTCCTGGGAACCTCATTCAGGTACATGGCACCAAAACCAATGACCGTAATATTGATTTTTCCAGAAGTACAGTGACCCATCTCTACAGTTCATTGAAAAAGTGTTCAGACCCCTTGACTTTTGCACATTTTTGTTGTGAATATGGTCTTCTGGAGGAGATGTCATCAAAAATGTTCCTGTATTTGGCTGCAATCTTTCATCCCTCCATTCTTACCAGTCTTTCTGTCTCTGCTTCTGAGCAGCACACCCAAAGCATGATGCTGCCACCACGTTTCACCATCGGGACTGTATTAGCCACGTGGTGTGTAGTGCAAGCTGACAAAAAGCTTCTACTCAACAGTAGCTTCGTCCTTGCGACTCTGCCTAAATGGTACGATTTCCCAATCCAACAGGTTCTTTTCCATCTCTGCACCATTAACCCAATTAAAAAGGTGAAATAGATCAACCTACACAGCCTTTAGTAAAACAGCAGTATCCACAGACAAGAATCCCAGGTCATCAGGATCTCTACAGATGTTACATGGCCCTGCCCTATTTGTGTAAGTAAATTAATGGATGAGTTGGTGGTGTCCTGTGATGTATGTCTTAAATTCTGACTAGACATTTACAATGTTCATATCAACAGAGCAAATGAGCGTTTTCCGACAACAGACCTTTTGCTGAATGGTCAGTGCACTGTACTTTTCAGTAGATATGTTTGTGCCTGGTGCAGGCGTGAGGATTTATTCATGATGGCTAAATAACATAACGTAACAATACTCCTTCTGTAGCATATGGTATATTTGTACATGTACACGTTTGTAAAAAAATGGGGGCAAATAAAATGTAAATGTAGGCAAAAACACCCCACCACACATAAGAATCAATCAGCATCAGTGACCACTTTTTGAAAGACTATTGAAGCAGCTATTTTTACAAGTTGTTATCCTCTGGCTCCCTCTGCTGTTTCATTTGCCTAACTGCTCTGAAAGCTCGCACAGCTAGCACTGCACTTGCCATAAAAACAATGAAACCTAAAACCCCAAAGAACCCTCCTGCAATGTCTGTCCCACTGAGTTTACACTCCATCCCCCTGTAGCCTTTGCTTTGGTACAGTGCATCTCTTTCCGTGCAGATCGGGTTGCTGTACGTCTCCTGCACTTTTATAAAGTAAAAGGCCACAGCCGGTATGTATCCCAGGCTTATTAGTCCATCTATCACGGCCTCGATCAGTAGCACAGGAGTCAAACGGAAAGGCACACGGAACACCCCCAGTGCTAGCATGGCTAAAGCATAAACCATGAGTGCCCCACCACATGCCATGCTGAAAATGTAAGGTGGCAGTTTCAGCTGGTAGAAAAGCCCGTCAAGCTCCTTTACCCTCACCAATTCCTGCCCGGCGAATGCCTGCGCCCCTCCGTAATAGTAGTAGTACAATCCACCCAGGCTGGCAAGGTCCTGATATTGCCCCTTGTTGCTGTAGGGTACTCCAGCGCAGATTACAATCAGCATGTTAATGAAAAATTCCATTCCCTGACACAGGCCTGGATAGTGTTACAAAAGTTCACGTCATTAAACAGAACGTGACATTCAGCTACTGTATGTTTAGTATAGTGTTTTTAAACATGCATATCTTATAGTATATTTTTAACTCCTGTATGTTTGTAGCAAAAATAATGTATGCTATTTTATGGTTCACAGGAACTGGAGAATATTGTTGGGAGAACGAAATAGAAAAAAATGGTAAATGTCAGTAGGCTTTATACTGATATTACCTGCATTACACTTTAACATCTGTACTTCAACTAACGGGTGGCACGGTGGCTAAGTGGGTAGCACTGTCGCCTCACAGCAAGAAGGTCCTGGGTTCGATCCCCAGGTGGGGCGGCCCGGGTCCTTTCTGTGTGGAGTTTGCATGTTCTCCCCGTGTCTGGATGGGTTTCCTCCGTGAGCTCCGGCTTCCTCCCACAGTCCAAAGACATACAAGTGAGGTGAATTGGAGATACTAAATTGTCCATGACTGTGTTTGATATAACCTTGTGTGAATTAATGAAGCTTGTGTAATGAGTAACTATCGTTCCTGTCATGAATGTAACCAAAGTGTAAAACATGAAGTTAAAATCCTAAAACAAACAAACTTGAACTAACAAATGCTCTTTTGACTAAATGTATTGAAATTCCCACAGACATAATTTAAAATCCAGTGAATATTCTTTGTGCCCATATAAATAGGGCTCATTTGATTACACCAAGGGCATATCAGATCTTTATGATGCAATACCCTGCTGGGTTTTGTATGTGTTCAGATCGCTGCACCACCTCATATTTAAAGTGTATTTTATTGTAACACAATAAAATGGTAGTTTTTATTTGCATTAATTATATTCTACAATAATAACTGTAAAGAAAAAGATTTATAACATGTCCTGACCCACATGCATTTTTCTTACCTCTGGCTGTGGGAATATATCTAAGGTTGTAAAGATCTTCCACTCTGAATGTTGATTCATATGTTGGTGTGGGTGTAAACCTAAAGAAATGAATAAATCAATTAATGTAGTTTGTTACGATGTAGTTTGGCTCTCAAAGAAGGCTGTTCATATCAAATAAATGGGTTTTCTCCTACGCTCTATTATGAGGTTCTCTAAAACTCCGTCCTCTGTTCTCCTCATACACTGTACTTCTCTCGTCCCTGTATTTCTCATTTTGTCCACTCCTTTTGTACTCTCTTGCTCTGTTCGAGTCTCTCGTCTCACAGTCAGGATGGTTTGGGTATCTCTGGTTATGGTGTCGCTCAGGCATTGCCACTAAGGATATAGCTGACTTCTGAGAAAAGAAACAAAAAGGAAGAAACACGGTTTTATCATGTATTCATAAAAGAGCTGTGGTTATGCCAGTGTTCATTTGCAAGAACAGCTCATAACCAAGTCAAAAAATATTTAATGCATGTGATACAGACATAACACAATAAGGATGTACATCAAATAACAAACCCACAGCATACAAGATCATTTATGATCTTCTAAACAAACACCACTTTTAAAAATTATTTGGTCTTTTGCTTTTTGGGGTGGGGGCAGAATTCCTACTCCTCGCACCCTACACACAGACTGGTTGCCCTTTTGCCCTCTGGCAGGCGCTTCAGGAGCCTCCGGACCAAGACCAGCAGACTGAGGAACAGCTTTTTCTCCAGAGCTGTCTCCATACTGAACTCTGTCCCCCGTTAACCCCCCACATCTCTCCTCCTGGCAAAGGTTGCACTATAATCCTTTTTTTGCTTAGTATAATATATCATTTGTTCATATCTTATTTGTTTATAATTTCCATCTATACTGTATACTGTACATCTGTTTACTATGTTTTATATACTGTATACATTCCTCTGCTATGTTCATAGCACCTTAATCTGTATCACCTTAATCTGCATAGCACCTTAATCTTAATCTGCACCTTAATCTGTATATCATGTCTTTAGCTATATATCTTGTTTATAGTACATTCAATAATATATTCACCTGTATATCTTGTTTATATCACTGCCCATATCCTGTATATAATGTATATCGTAGATACCATTTATCCTGCACTTGCTGCTTATTGCACTTCTGGTTAGATGCTAAACTGCATTTCGTTTTGTTGTATTTGTACATGTGTAATGACAATTAAGTTGAATGTAATCTAATCTAACCTAATCTAATCATGTTTTTATCTGTCAACACTTATTTTACTTGAACCAAATGAACAATGAGCCATGTCGTACATAATGAAATGGTTAGATTAATGCCACAATTATGTCTATACTTGGTAGTATCTTTTTGCTTATTTCTAAATAATTACTGAATTAATCTACTATCCTTCAGGTCGCCCCAGGAGGATGGGTGTCTTTCGGTTCTGGTTTTGCTCTAGGTTTCTTCCCTAAAATATTTCCTTTTACTATCAATTAGAGGGTAGCACGGTGGCTAAGTGGGAAGCATTTTTGCCTCACAGCAAGAAGGTCCTGGGTTCGATCCCCAGGTAAGGCGGTTCGGGTCCTTTCTGTGTGGAGTTTGCATGTTCTCCCCGTGTCTAAGTGGGTTTACTCCGGGTGCTCCGGTTTCCTCCCACAGTCCAAAGACATGCAAGTGAGGTAAATTGGAGACAAAATTGTCCATGACTGTGTTTGATGTAACCTTGTGAACTGATGAACCTTGTGTAATGAGTTACTACTGTTCCTGTCATGAGTGTAACCAAAGTGTAAAACATGACGTTAAAATCCTAATAAACAAACAAACAAACTATCAATTAGGCGTGCTCGTTAAGAGTTTTTGGAACCGATTTTCGATTGGACCTAGAGTTATGTAAGATACTTTGATATAATATTAATTGTTAAAAAGCTTGGCAAACAGCTGACTTCGGAGTTTCAATGTAACAATACGTATAACAGTGTAGTATTGTATTGAGCACACAGCGCATGCGCATTTCGTGTTATTGCACAAGCGATACTAAGTCTGTTTGATTCTGTTAAACCAGTTAACCCTAATCCTCCAAAAAAATACTTAAATAAATAAATAAATATATTTTTTTTAAAAGCTGGCTGGCTGGCTTGAGCTAGCTTTGTGGTATCGTTTTCTGTTTTGTTAGGTGTGTTAAAAATCACCAAACTGTGCAGGACTGTGGAGCCATGGGCTATTTAGTTATATACTGTAAATATATTTTATATTTCTACCAACCTACACACTTTAAACCTCCATGTCAGTAAAATGACACGTTGTTGACATTAACAACACATAATAATTGTATAATTGCACATAATAATATTAATGTTGAAGTTTCACCTTAGATTATATCTACATTTCCTGGATTTACAAACACCTGTTAGTGAATATATTACCGTTGTTAGATGTAATATCTGGTCAAAAAGAACAAAACTAAGTTACGTGTTAGTAGTTATAGAATATAATTGTTACCTACAGTAAATGTAGCTGCTGCTACTTCAGGTTTAT